>NC_080192.1:5156515-5459545 GCF_030028045.1 Hippopotamus amphibius kiboko
ACTCCTGGAAAGCCTGTGTCTGAACAACTCCGCCCGCTTCGAAGCTCTATTTCTTTACACCAGGAAGCAGAGTGCTGAGGGGCAGAGGCTCTTGGAGGCCGACGGACCTGGGTTCAAATCTTGCTCCCCTGTTTCTCGATGGCCAGAGGACCTCCAGCAAGCGATTTAGCCAAACTGCCCTCACCTGGAAAGCGGGGTGATGAAATGGACCTCACAAGGTGCTGTCTGGCTAAACGAGACGTGGGGAAGAGCCAGGCCTATAGAAACTGCTGTACAAATGTTTCGCATCCTCCCCGGCATCGCATCGGGTGGTGGCAGGCTCTGCAATGTTGTAGATGCCAGTCAGCCGTCCCCAGGGTCCGCAGCCCTCTCGGCTGAGTACCAGAGAGCAGTCAACACTAGAAAGGGTTTCAGTGGATGAGTAGGAGTTTTCCGGAAGTGGGGAAAGGGCAGAGAGAGCAGCTTGCAACTTCCCAGAGGAGGGCAAAGGCTGAGGAAAAGCAGGGAGCCCCCGGGGAGCCGCAGGTCCTGGACACCACCCGTCGTGGCTCCCGGCCTCTCACTGGCCGCCCCTTCTCAGTCCACTTTACGGCTCCGTCCTCGTCTCCCCAGCCTCAGACACTGGAGGGCCCTTCCTTGAACCCCTGCTTCCCACCTCCAGCCCCTCCGGGAACCCCACCTGGCCCACGTTTCCAGTCTTGTCCAGCTGCACCTGACCCCTTAGTCCATCTCCCCCCGCGTCTCCCCCGACTCAGACTCGCCCGGAGGTTCCGCAGACACAGCAGACGAGCCCATCCAGGGACCCCCGCCCCCTCCCGCCGTCTCCTCGGGACAGGATCTGGGAGCCAACCCACCCCACCCTCTCCTTCCCACGTCTCACGTCCTGTCAGCGATACCTAGAAAATGAGCCCAGCATCCGCCCTCCACACCCATCTCCCCAGACCAACCCAACCATTCCAGTCCATCTTCTCACCAGGGTTGAGACAGTGCCTCTCAAACCTCTCCCTGCTTCTCTCCTCTGCCTCCCCTCCCCCCACCCAAACACACACAGCAGCAGAGCAATCCTTTTAAAACAGGAATCAACCCCCCCACCCCCACCCCATGGCTTTCTCACTAGGGGAGAAATTTCTTTCACTGGCCCTCAGCTTGACCTGATACCCCCCCCCAGTCCCTCTGTCCTCCTCTCCCCCACTTGCTCCAGCCACACTGGCCTCCCTGTGGTTCCTGGAGCTTGCCAAGCTCACCGCCACCTCAGGGCCTTTGCACGTGCCACTCCCTCTGCCCAAAGAGCTCCTCCCAGATACCTGTAGGGCTCACTCGCTCTCTTCCACCAGGCGCCTGCTCAGATGTCACCTCCTCCAAGAGGCCTTCCCTGGCCAAGGTTTATAAAATAGCAACAGCCTCCCCACAACCCCCCACCCACCATCCCGCTCTACTCCCCCTTTTTTCTTTTGGTTTCTACCTGGAGCTCACCACCTCGGTTGTGTTGGTTTCTTGTCTGCTGTCTCCTGTGCTGTAAGGAATCCTGAGAGAGTTGGGATTGGTGTGTCTTGTGCCTAGCTGTGCCCCCAGCACCTAGAAGTAGGTGCTCAATGGATAAGTGTTGAGTGACTGCATCTTCATCTGCCCAAGTCTGGCACGTGGTAGGCACCTAGTAAATGTCAGACGGATGAGTGAATTGCATCATCGCTGTTAATAACAGGAGCTGCACTTACTGAGGAGCTGGGGAAACGAGCAGCTGCAGCACATGGCGTCAGTTCATGTCCCCAGCTTGGCCACCATCCTGAGCTCCTTGCATGGAGGACGAAATTGAGGCTCAGAGAGAGTTAGCAACTTTCCCAGAGCTGCACAGCAGCTGAGCTGGAATTCACACCCAGGTCTAGCCGACTCCAAAGCCCACATTCTTGGAATGGGAAGCAGGGTGTGCGCTGGTACTTCTGAGAGGTGCACCCTGAGATGGTGCTCACAAAGCCTCCGGCCCCATGCTGGACCCAGTGATGGGCTCTCTGTGCAAGTCAGGCCTTACCCAACCCTGGGGCAGGACTCTGAGGGTCCTCCAAAGGGCATGAGGTCTGGGGCTCCAGTCACCAGCACCTCTCTGGCCTGGACCCAGTATCGACCAGAAATGACATGGGTTCCGACCCTGCTCCGGCTTGTCTTGGGTGCCACGTGCATGTGGTTGGGTTGTCTGGTTGGTTTTGCTTGGTTTGGTTTCGGGGTCTTTATCCTTTCCCTTGCACCATCTGTGAAGGTCTTTCCCTGCCCTCATTATCTTTCTAGAGACCCAAGGTGGGGCTGAGACAGCCGGGGATCCCCATCCGTCTACCTGGCCGCTCACCACCTGCCTCCTTCTTCTGGAAACCTTGCCCCCCTCAGAGGAGGATCCAGCCACACAGAAGCAAAAACAGTGCAGGCTGGTTTATATAAAATGTTGCCTCAAAAATCTCACAACCACGGCCAGCAAACTTGCAGAGAGGCAAGCTGCATAGACTTAGGGTCAGAGCTGAGTTCAGATGGTGCCTCTGCGGGCTAAGGGGAAACCTCGGGCAAATTATTTCACTTTTCTGAGCCTCAGTTCTCCCATCTGTAAAATGGACACAGTAGACTAACCCTGCAAGGTGACCTTGGGGATTAGAACAGGGCCTCTGTAAATGCTCGTTGTAATGATTGGTGTGTTATTAGTGCAAGAGTAAAAGTAGAGAAGAAAAGCCACAGGAACCCCCCCCCCACACACACACACAGGTGTTTTGCATTTTCTGCTTTCTTATGCATGTGCTTTTATCAATACATACTTCCAAGAATGATGTACAGTGGTGCCCCCTTATCCAAAGTTTCACTTTACCAAGTTTCAGTTGCCTGTGGTCAATCTCAGTTTGAAAATATTAAATGGAAAATTCCAGAAATAAACAATTCATAAGTTTTAAATTGCACACCATTCTGAGTACTGTGATAAAACCTCATGCCCTCCCGCCCGGGAAGTGAAACACCCCTTTGTCCGGGGTGTCCCATCCATCAGTCACTTTGTAGCCGCTGCGGGGTCCCAGCGCTTGCATTCAAGTGACCCTTATCAACTTAATAATGGCCTCTCGGAGCAAGCGTGGTGGTGCTGGCAAGTTGGTTGTGCCAAAGGGAAGCCATGGAGTGCTTCCTTTAAGTGAAAGGATGAAAGTTCTCAATAAGGAAAGAAAAAAAAATCTAAGATCTTGCTAAGATCTATGGTAAGAACGAATGTTCGACCTGTGAAATTGTGAAAAAGGAAAAAGACATTTGTGCTAGTTTTGCTGTCACACCTCAAACTGCAAAAAAAAGTAAGCGCCACAGTGCCTCACAAGTGCTTAATTAAGATGGAAAATGCATTAAATTTGTGCAATAAGATGTTTTGAGAGCAAGAGACCACACTCATATAACTTTTGTCACAGTAGATTGTTATAATTATTCCATTTTATTATTAGTTACTGTAAACTTTTGCTGTGCGTAATTTATAAATTAAACTTTATCACAGGTGTGTATGCATAGGAAAAAACATAATGTACATAGCATTTGATTCTCTCTGTGGTTTCAAGTACCCATGGGGGGTCCTGGGATGCGTCCCCCTTGATTATGGGGGGACAACTGTATGTATCATTTTGCATTCTAATTTTATTCACCTAACAAATTAGCCATTATCCTGCAGTTTTAACTTAATTTTTCTAAACATCATTTTAGCAGCTCCTCGGTAGTCTAGATTTCATATGCTGGCATTAATCTAGCCATTCCCCTACAGCAAGGCATTTATACAGCTTACAATTTTTTCTACTATGACAACATTATTGCAGGGGGGAGGCACATACTCTAGAAAATTAGGGGCAGCAACAAACACCTTTAAGTGTGTATGGTTTTCCCTTCTTTGAATTATTTCCTCTGGATAGATTCCAGACCGGCAAATTATTGAGTCTAGGGGTGTGACCGTTTCATGGTTCTTTATATCAGAGCCAGCCTCATTCCCAAAGGGACTGTCACCCGCCAGCAGCTTCTGAGGACGTTCATTTCACAGCCCCCTCTCCGGCTCGGGGTTTGCATTTTTTGATCGTTAGTGAGGTTGAACACCTTTCCTTTCATCTGTTAATTAATTGTATTTCCTCTCCTGTGCGATGCCCACTTATTTTACTGCGTCCCCCAAGGCAGGTGATAATTGAAGCCATTTCCATCAGCAACATTTATTTCCCAAACTTCAGCTCCTAGGGTTCCTCTTGTCTGTGTACCTCTCTCCCTTGTACTACTTACTGACTACATTTTTAATCAACCTTAGAGCAAGCTACTTTTTTAAGAAAGCTCAGACTTGCTCTAAGCAATCGTATCTTTGGTTTAAGCGTTACGTTTTTCCAGGGAACCCTCCTACACTATTGGTAGGAATATAAATTGATGCAGCTGCTATAGAGAACAGTATGGAGGTTCCTCAAGAACTAAACATAGAGATAGCATATGACCCAGCAATGCCACTCCTGGGCGTATATCCGGAAAAGACGAAAACTTCAATTCAGAAAGATACATGCACCCCAGTGTTCACAGCAGCACTAGTCACAATAGCCAACACGTGGAAGCCACCTAAATGTCCACCATCAGATGAATGGATAAAGGTGTGGTGTATGTACACAATGGGATACTACTCAGCCATAAAAAAAGAATGAAACAATGCCATTTGCAGCAACATGGATGGACCTAGAGATTTTCATACTAAGCGAAGGAAATCAGACAAAGACAAATGTCATATGATATCACTTATATGTAGAATCTAAAATATGATACGACTGACTTTTTTATGAAACAGAAGCAGACTCACAGACATAGAAAACAAACTTATGGTTACTAAAGGGGGAAGGGATGGGGAGGGATAAATTAGGAGTTTGAGATTAGCAGATACCCACTAATATATACATATATATATTTTTTTTCTTTTTTGGCTGTGCGCTGGTTTTCTCTAGTTGCAGTGAGTGGGAGCTACTCTTCATTGTGGTGCGCAGGCTTCCATTACGGTGGCTTCTCTTGTTGTGGGGCATGGGCTCTAGGTGCGCCGGCGTCAGTAGTTGTGGCACATGGGCTTAGTTGCTCCATGGCACGTGGGATCTTCCTGGACCAGGGCTCGAACCCGTGTCCCCTGCATTGGCAGGCGGATTCTTAACCACTGCGCCACCAGGGAAGTCCCCACACTACTCAATAAAATAAAAAACAAGGTCCTACTGTAGAGCACAGGAAACTATATTCAATATCCTGTGATAAATCATAATGGAAAAGAATATGGAAAAGAATATATATGTATATACATGTATAACTGAATCACTTTGCTGTACACCAGAAATTAACACAACATTGTAAATCAACTATATTTCAATTAAAAAATGTTACATTTTTCCTAATACACATAAAACAAATACATAAACACATGCAAGCGTTGCTGGGGCCACCTCAACAGCACTGCTAGTTAAATTCTGAGAAATTTTCAAAGCCCATTGTTAAACCACCATAAAAATTCAATGATATAAACTTCCCATTAAACATGTTAAACTCAAAGGTAATAGATACTCAAAACCCTTCACTTCCTAATTATTTTGCTACATCTGCTACTTTCCATGCTGTTGAGTTTTTAGGTCTATTGTATCTGTGTGATGGAAACGTGTACGATGGTAGCTACCGCCCGTCTCTCCCCAACTCCGCAGTCAGCGACATCATGTTGGCAGTATTTACACCATGGAAATGGGCAGTAAATGCTACAAATCTGGGCTTTTTCTCTCCCTGGAGAACTGGTCGTTAAATGTTTACCAGCTTATTGCTGTACGTGATGCTGGCACCCCCAATGATCTGTCTACCCCAGTGGTCTGTGCCCCTTTACTGTGGAGAAGCAAACGTGCTCTTAGATGCTTGTGAAAGCAGGGTCCCCCCGGAACCATAGAGAGGCATCCGGACAGTGGTAGCCGGGATAAGAAGCAAGGTGGTTCTGGAGGGAGATTCATCCACCCTCTCCACATCCTTCTGGGCGCAGAGAAAGCAGTGGGGGTGAGAAGGCAGAGAGCCTGGTCGGACCTCCCTGTCACACATCTGACTCTCAGCCCCCGAGGAAGCATCTCAGGAGTCCCCGGCGGCTCCACCCTGTTCTTCCTTCTTTGAAACAGTCTGCATTGCTGTGCAGCTGCAGCCCAGGCAGCCTCAACTCCTTCATTTATTCAACCAGCCCTTTATCCAAGGTCGGCACTAGGTCACGGCTGTGCTAAGTGCTGGGGGTAGAAAGATGAAACAGGCTCAGCCCTGCCCACAGGGAATGCCGGCTGGTGATGGACAGGAAATCAATCCTGACCCTCTGCGTGCTTTGCCTGGAAAATCAAGGTATTCAGCCACAGGGCAAATATACCTCCAAGAAGGTTTTGGGGAAATCACTGAAAATGCACTTCCAGAGTGAACTAGACCCGCTGTCTCTGGGCCCAGGAAGCAGCTCAGTGGGGGTGGGTGAGTGAGGGCCTTGGGTCTGGCCAACCAGATCCGTGGGCCCTGTGACCTTGGGCCAGTCACTGAGTCCTCCCAAGCCTGTTCATCTGTCTGTGAGCATGGGGGCGTCAGGAGGACGCAGACGAGGCCCGTTGAGAGCCTGGCCCAGAGCAGGTGCTCAGCCCCGTGGCGCCCCTATTTCCTGGGACACGCTGCCAGGCAGCCGCTCAAACCCACCTCATCCTGGGAGAGCCTCCTGCAATCCTGCCCTCACCCGGAGAAGCACCACATGGCCCACCCAGCTCCCTAGTTTGGAATCTTAATTAAAATTCCCTAACCCAGTAACTGCGGTGGCTACTGTGTAAACAAAGATGCCATCTCGCCTGAGCAGTTAACACAGAGATGTTTCCGTGAAGGCCTGAGCAAACCTGGGGGTCATTACCCACAAGAAAGGAGGATGCTCCTTTATGTCAGTTTGACCAGAATTCCATAGACTCGCCCTCTGGGCTGCGGCAGGTGTAACCAGAGAAAGTGGGGTTACCAGGGAGGGAAATTGTGGTTGGGCTGGTGGCTGTTATGTTTCCCCAAACCGTTTAGTTCAGAGGCTCTTCCCAGGCCCAGCTCCCAGATCAGGAGCTTGAGGGCAGGGGAAGAAGGAATTTATCTCCATCCGTGTGGGCCGAGGGGGGCGACCACAGATGCTTTCCTTCTTTATCATGCTCCCCCACCCCCGCCATTAACACTCCGGCCTCAGCTGCTAAAATATTTGCTTCCGAGAATAGACGCTTGTTGGTGCAGCAAATGTCTCCCAACGTGGGCATTCCAGCCCCGTCGAAACGATGGAAACCAGCACTTTCCTGTGGGCCAAGAGGGCAACCCCCCCCCCCCCCCATCAGCGCCTTCCTGGATGGGCTTCCAGTTGTTTCTAAGGCACCCGGAAGGTGCTGGGGAGAGCTTGTAGCCAGATCACTTTGGCCACGAGCTCTGGGAGCAGTTCCATCCCTCCCTGAGTCCTGGGACGTGCCTTTGGGACTCTCTGGGTGCTGCAGCCCGGGAGTCCCCTGGGCTGGGCTGGCACTGGGCTCTGGGCTGCTCAGCTGTGTGTCCTTGGGCAAGTTGCTTTACCTCTCTGAGCTGCAAGGTAGGCATTGGTGGGAGAGCAAGTAATGCCCACCTGGCAGGGCGATGGAGAGTGGAGACGGAATCTGAGAGGGTGTGCAGAGGACTTAACCCAGCACCCCGCTCATAAGAAAGACGCCCAAAGTATCCCCTTTCCTTGTCTCTGCTCACTTTGTGAGTGGGAAAAGAGGTCCCCTCCAAATGCCCCCCATTCAGCTTGAGTTTGCTGAGGGTTTAATGTCACAATGCATCAAACCAGACAAGATAAGGGGGATATGGTGCTAGTTTTTCCTATTATGGGCCTGATCACCTTGGGGTCTTCACATCCCAGAATCCACTCCCCGGTGAGGCTGGCTAGAGTTGTCCGAGATTTGGGAGGCTGGAGACAGCCGTCCCCAGCCCAGGTGGTCTCAGAGCCTGGGAGGCAGAGCTGCAGAGGGGCCCCGGGGCCCCCGTCTGTCTTCACTTTTTCTGTCTGTGTCCAGCCCTCCTTCCTGACTGCTGCCCGCAGGCCTGCAGACCCTGCAGACGCGTCCTGGAGAGCTGATAGAAGGCCAGAGCCTTCCATAGATCCCCTCAGCTGCCACTCGGCTCCCAGCCCCCTGCAGGTGGACCCCCTTCTCCCATCCAGATGGGCCCCCTTCTCCCATCCAGCACCTCCCATCCAGAGTGACCCTCCTCTGAGCCTTCGATCCTGCTCTCTGGACCTTCCCTGCCCCTAAGCACGGCCACATCAGTTCCTACAATAGCGTCCCAGCGGCTGTGTCCCTGTGACCCTGACCGACACTGTCACTCCCACGACTCCAGGGGGCACGTCTCTCACCTCCAGATGTGCCCCCGTTGCTGTGTACATTTGGTGGAGCTCTGCTGCTGCTTCATGAGAAGCCACTGTTCCCGCTGACAGTGCGACTCACGGCTGGCACATCTGGGAGGGGGAAACGCAGGGCGGCCTCGTGACGGGTGGGAGTGTGTCCATGACTTTAAGGAAAACGTGGGGTGGGCAGAGGGCCTTCAGCATCAAGCTACCTCGTCTGATGGGAGTTTTGCTGGGTACTCCTCCCACCCCCGCTCCAGGCAGGGCTGATAGTAGGAGGCAGGAGTGGAGGCAGGGAGGCTGAGGGGAGGCCGCTGCAGTGCCCCAGGGAATGGTGGGTATAGGCTGGGGGTGGGTGGGCGGTGATGGGGAGCAATGGACCGATTTGGAAGTATCGGAGGTGAACTGGTCGGGACCTATGGAGGGAGTGGATGTGGGGATGGGGAGAGGGAGCGCCAAGAACCACTGTGGGGTCTGATGTGGGTGCTGCGCATTGTGGCCACAGCCTGGGAAGGACACTCAAGAGGAGAGGCGGGGCAGGGGCTGCGGGGGGGAGGGGCATGTAAAGGGGGAACATGCATCGTGAGGGCTCTGGAGATGGAGGGGCCAGGTGTGTGCCAGGGGGCAGACGGAGGCCCCAGGAGGGATGGCGGACTCAGGACGTATTCCCCTGGAGAGATGGCCTCCTGCCTGGCTGTGGGGCCGGCCGGGAAAGGCCGAGACGAGGGGGATGTGCGCGCACGGTGTGCGTGGGAGAGTGCAGCCTGTGTGTGCGGCGTGGGTGGTGTGCGTGTGCAGTGGTCACGTGCAGCATGCGGGGGGGATGGTGCGTGTGGAGTAAGCGTGTGTGGTTGGCACGTAGCGTGTGCGTGTGTGTGTCGTGTACATGTGCTCCTATGCGCGGGTGTGACCCTGGCCCAAGCCTCAGCCCCCTCCTGCCGCCTCTGTCCTGACCCGAGGGCGGTGGGGAGGGCGTGGGGGAGGGGCCAGGGCTGTAGTAACATAGGACCAGGCCAATACTGCTGCACCCAACTGAGGGAGCGTAGAGGCGTGGACGGTGCCAGCGCCAGGGCACCGGGAGCCACGGACGGCCAAGGGCAGGGTGTGAATGTCCCCAGGGCAAAGAGGCACATTAATTTCCCAGGGATTTATAAAATGTGGACCAAAGCCTGGGTCCCGGGCCAGGGCTGAGGACATAGAATGGATCAGACTCCATTTCTGCCCATGAGACACGCACCCAAGCGTGGCCTCACTGAGTTCCCTACCCAGCTCCCCATGAGCTCCTACTCATCTCTCAAAACTTCCAACATCCTCTGGAGTGCTCAGGTCACTCTCCAGCATCCTCTGGAGGACTTCTCCCCCTGCCCCCCGCTTCCATCACATCCAGGACCACACGGTCTGTGATCACATCTGTGCCCACGGGACTGGGCAAGAACAAGGACAGTCTGAGTCCTGCTGGAGATGCCAGTGCCCAGAGCAGAGCCTGGGCTGGGAGTCATGGCTGCTCATTCAACCTCCTCCATCCTGGCTCGCTGTTTAACCTTGGGCAGCCTCGTCCCTCCCCGAACTTTACTGTCCCCTCATGTAAGTCGAGGGAAGGGACAGATGCTTCTATGGTCTCTTTCAACTTAAAACCTCTCTGACCTTCTGCCTGGCTAATGGAGACGCTGATCAGGGACAAGAACGGATGTGGAAAGCACTTTGAAAAATTCATAGCAGGAAGCAAAGGAGAGAGTCTGTCTTTTTTTTTTTTTTTGTAGAGCAGAAGGAGGGGGTAGTTATGGACAGAAGCAGCGGAAGAAAAGGACAGTGTCCAGAGCACTTTGTGGCATTTAATGCAGAATGCAGAGTGCCCGGGAACACAACAGCATCAAATATTTACCAAAGCAGCATTAAAAATTAACCTTTAGGATGCAGAGGTTTAAAGACCCCGAGCTCCCTGAGAAATGCCACAAGGCAGAAGGGTAAAGTGACAAGCAGGAAGGGTACGTGCAGGGCATGAAGAGTGATGTCCCCAGAGCCAGATGCAGCGCCCTGCAGACCCCTCCTCTACCCTGCTTGCCCCTGCCGGAGCAGCCTACAGCCCTGCATCTGCAGAGGCACCTGGGCAGCCCTCCTCGGCCATAAGCCTTTCTGAGGCTCTTGTGACCTGCATGATAAGAACAGGCCCTCAGCTTGGCATTTATGGCCCTCTGTAATCTGGCTCCTGCCTCTCTGGGTAGCTGAGACCTTTAGAATGGAAAAGAGTGAACTGCCAAGGTTGGAGGAGATTGAGGGGGGAGTTGAGAAGGTTTCAGGCACTGGGAGTGGCATGTGCAAAGGCACTGAGGCAGAGAGAGCAAGACCATCCATGCATCAGAAGGAACGTTGGGGTGCAGGAGTGTGGGGATAGGAGGGGAGCACAGGAGGGGAGGTGTGGGAGATGCAGGGGGGTCTGATGTGAGGCCCATGGCGAGGAGTAGCCTTCTTGATCCAGAGATGGGGGAAGCCCTCCAGGAGAGGGACAGGTGCCTTTTTAAAAGCTCCCCTTGGCAGTGAGTGGGGCAGGGATCTGGCCGTCCAGCAGAGGCCGGCTCTGTCTCACAGGCTGGGCTGCGGCAGGAGCAGAGGAAGGGGACGCAGACAGCCCACAGGACCTCCTGGTGGATTGGGTGGGGGTGAGCGGCTCCTCAGACGACGTCCCAGACTCTGGCCTGAGCCGCTGGGGAGATGCTGATGGGATTTTCCGAGATGGGGACCCAGGGGCAGGCATGGCTTCAGGGATCAACCATGTGGAATGTCTGGAGTTTGAGGTGCCTGCAAGTGTAGACAGGGTGATGTCAGTGCCACAGACAAGTGGGAGAAAAACCTGGGCTCTGTCCCAGCTTGGGTTTGGCCAAGGGGGCTTGTCACGGAATCGTGTCGTGGAGGGGCCAGGAGGTCACCTGGGGAGAGGATGAAGTGTGTGGGAATGGACCAGGGGACGCTGGCAAAGAAGCCTGGGGAGGAGCAGCCGCCGAGGCAGATGGAGCCCAGGAAGCCTGAAGGCGGGGGGACCCTGGAGCCGTGCGGTCAGCCTTGGATGCCAGGACCCTGCCCTCTGCCCGCTGCTCCCACGATGCCCCGTCCCCATCCCACGGCACAGTTAGCGGCTCCTGCAAACCGCCAAGGTGGCAACTTGTCTGACACCAAAAGGCGTGGGCATCCCCTCCCCATCTGCCTGGCCTTTTACGCTCCCAGGATGACAGCTGGCTTCTCTCTTCAGGAAGAAAGTGAGGTTTCACGTTCGATTCTTTAAAATGAAACAGTGCCTTATGACCCCAACTCATTCTGATTTGCCCACAGACAAGACCTTTGTTTTGATGGTCTCTCGTTTTTCCTGGAGACCCAGTGCCCCGCAGCTGAGGTGCAAGCACTGTCCTTCTCACCTGCACCGCAGCCTGTCAGGGCAGGTGTTTTCTGACCGTCTTATGGATGTGGAAACTAAGGTTCTGAGAGGTCGCTGGCACATTTGAAGTCAAACAGCCAGTGAGAAGCGACCTGATTCCACGGTCGGGTTCTTTACCTTCTGCTGGGAGCACCTCCACGGGGCTGGGTCTCAAAGGGAACCCAGTGAGCCCAGGGTCACTGCCTATCTTCATCCGTCTAGAGGACCAGCAAGCTGTCCTGCTAAAGGCAAAATAAAAATTTGCTAGAGGGTCACTAACATCCACTTTGTGAAATCCTTTTTCTCCCCATGAAACAGGACACCGGTGTACTGAGCGCTTTCTGTGTGTGAGGTGCTTTTGTACGCTCTGCCTCCTGTAACATCCCCAGTTAGCAGAAGAGTAAACCAAAGCTCCTGGAGGTAGGTAACTGTTGGCTGGGGCCAGCAGTGATCGCAGACATGCACCGAGGTTCTGCCGGGACCCCAGGGGGCCTGGGCCCTGCCTCGTTCCAGACAGCTCTCGCCTGAAGCGGGGAAGGATGAAAGGAAGCCGTGAAGCAGAGAAGCCTGATTGCTCTGGGGGTCGTGAAGCCTGAACGTGTTTGCAGCACTGGAGTGAGGGAGCCCAAGGCTGAGCTGGCAGCAGGGGAAGAAGGAGGCCGGAAGCAGGTCATAGGGTCAGGAGAGGAAGAACGTCCTTCCAGGCAACTCCCTTCTCAGCAGAGCGGCTTTCCTAGCGAGGTAGTGAGCTCCCCGTCATTGGGGTGTGCAAGCTGAGGTCAGGGGTTCATTTCCTGAGGTTGTTCACTCTTTCTGAGTTACAGTTCATAAAGTACCCATCTCGATGGCACAGCTCAGTGAGTTTCAACCTGAGATGGTAAACCTTCCAACACCCAGGAGGCTTCCTGGAGTCCCCTGAGCACCACTCCTCTGACATCCAGCCCCTGAGTGGTTTTGCCCGACCGTGGGCTGTTCCTAGGCTGGAACTGGGTGGTGGGGGCCTGGGGTCAGTGTCTCGCATGCAGCGTTTTATCTATGAGGTGAATTCCTCCGTGTTGTTGGGCGTATCAAGAGCCCGTTCTTTTTCACTGCTGTGTAGTATTCCTCAGCAAGGAGGTACCACACCCGGCTTATCTCTTCACCTGTTGAGGACATTTGGGTTGTTTCCCCTTTGGGGCCATTATCCATAAAGCTACTCTGAACATTCACGGCCAAGTCCTCTGGTGAACAGGTGGACACATTTCTCTTGGGTGTCACACGAGTGTCCTGTGTCTGCCGCAATGAGTGACCATGAACTCAGTGGCTTAGAACAGTACACGTGTATCCTCTGAGATGGGCAAAAGTTCAAAATGAGCCTCTGAGCACCTGATATCCAGGTGCGGGCAGAGCTGATTCCGTGGAGGCTCCGGGGAGAACCTGTTTCCTGGGCTTTGCCAGTTTCTGGAGGCAACCCGTGTTCCGTGGCCCGTGGGCCTTCCTGCCATGGCATCGCTCTGACCTCTGCTTCTCTCCTCACATCTTCTCTGACTCTGACCTTCCTGCCCACCTCTTTTGAGGACCCTTGTGATGACCGCAGGCCCACCTGGTAACCAGTCTGCCCATCGCAAGGCCCTTGACCCAGTCACACCCACAGAATCCCTTTCATCACGTGAGGCCACGCTCACAGCTTCTGGGGATTAGGCCGGGGACCTCTCTGGGGGCCTGAGTTGTGCTTACACAGGTGTGTATGTGGTGTCACGGGACAGGGCATACGTTTGGCTTCAGCATCTGCCTCCCCCCAGTTTCCCAAAGCAGCGGAACCACTTTGCCCTCCCCCAGGGGGTGGGTGAGCATTCCTTCTCCTCCCGCCTCCTCCCCAGTCTTTTCCAGCGTAGCCTGTTGTCTCAGGGGCATGTAGGGCAGCTCCCTGCAGCTTTACATTGCATTTTCGCCATGCTTCGTTTCACTTTCTATCATCGTTACACGGGCACACCTCCTCCAGACAGCCCCCCATGACCACACCTTTTGCCGCTAGGAGCTCTGCGCTGGGGAGCTCCGCTCTCAAACCCGCTCCCCACCCCCAGTGGTCCCGCACTGTTTGCCCCCTTGGGAGATGTTGTCAGAGAGCCTCCACCTCTCAAGTTGCTGTGAGGACGCAGTCGAAATCGAGCTGAAAGCTCCTGTCCCCACGCCAGGCTTCTGGTCCCCGCTAAATCCAGGCTGAGCTGTAATCAGTGCCGAGCGCACGTTATCTGCAGCTCACCTGGCAATTAGTCCTGTTGTGCCTGTGCCGCCTCTGCTTTTGTCATGAGCGGTTATTGTTATAGAGTCTCAGCCTTCTGGAAACGTTCATTGTTATTCAAATTGCCAGGTGCTCTGTCTTTTCCCCCCAGTTAGGTTGCAGAAGCCAGCTAGAGACCCTTCTCGTTCTGGAGGGCCCCACCCGAGTTCCAGCCCTGCTGCCCAGCCCGTCCAGGAGGGGTGGCCGTGCAGCACAGGCTGGACTCCTGGCTCTGGGCAAGTCACACTACCTCCCTGAGCCTCAGTTTCCTCATCTGTAAATGGGGGAAATAAAGGTCCCGCTTTCTAGGGCTGTTGGGAGAACAAAGGGAGGCTAGGCATGGAAAGCGCTTGGACAGTGCCCAGCCCAGAAGAAATACCCCGTCACATCAGCGCTAACTCTGGCCTTTCTTGGGATTAGGAAGGATCTTCCATGTCCAGAGCCCTGGGGTCACGTGCAGTGTCTCCACCTGGTAGTCGAAGTGCTTGGTGGCTGTCACCCGTCTAGAGTCACCTCCCCTCCAGGAACACCCTGTGCCGCCCACTGTGACCCTCTGATTGGCCTTGGCTCAAGCTGTGCCCTCCTCCTGGAGTACCTCCCCCCGCCCCTCCCCGCGCCCTCCTTGCCTTTGACCTTGAGTTTTCCCTGGGTCCCCACCCCCATCGAAGCCACACCCCCAGGTACTCAGCACTGATGCAGTGCAGATCTGTTGCTCTTGTTTTGGGGGTGCCAGTGTGGCTCCCCCAACCAGCTCAGAGCCCGCAAGCATTGGGCCCATGCCTGGCAGGTCTGTGTCCCAGCACTCAGCCCGGGCCTGGCAGAAGATGCCACCCACAGGAGCTTCCAGAAGGCATCATTCTGCTTTGGCCTCCATTGCATGGGGAGCCATTATTTTTGAACCAGTTCCCCAATGCTGGACATTTCTTTGATCCTAATCTTCCACTTTTACCCACATTGCTGCAGTAAATGAGCTCGTAAGAATTTTGCCCTTGTGAGCGTATTTGTAGGATAATGGTTAAGTGGAATTACTGGGTCAGAGGTCGTGTGCATCTGTAACTTTGGTACGCGCTAAGCTGCCTTCCAGAACTGACCCAATGTCCCTCCCATCAGCAAGAAGCAGAGGCTTCCCCCCACCCCAAACCAGCAAACAAATGGTACGCTCAACCTTTTTGATCCTTGCAGATGTGATGAGTGGAGGAATGTGGAAACTTCCTTTGGTCTGTGCCCTGGAATGCTTTCTCAGTATGGCTTTCATTTCCATTTCTCTTATTTTAGACTTTGGATTTGCCATTGGACACTTTCTCTCTTCTTTGCAATTGGTCTGTTTAGATTCTCTTTTCCTGTTTTCTTTGGGTAATTTCTCTTGTCTTGGAAATTCACCCATCTCCAAAGTTTTCCGATTTCGTTGGCCTTGTTTGAGTGGGTAGGTTCCCTCGTTCTTCTCTTGTTATTTGTCTGTTACCCCCATCTTTACTGAGCACCTTCTCTGTGCCAGGTGTCGTTACTGGTCCAGGGGATAGAGTAGCAGGCCAGAACCAATGAAAAGCCCCATTTATGTGGAGCCTACAAACAATTTAAAATATGTGTGGAATTCCCCAGCGGTCCAGTGGTTAAGACTCTGTGCTTCCACTGCAGGGGGCGCCGGTGCCATCTCTGGTCAGGGAACTAAGATCCCATATGCAGGGCAACATGGCCAAATAGAAAATAAAATAAAATAAAATACATACATAAAATACATGGACTGTTAGATGGTGATAAGTGCTAGGGAGAAAAACACTCTGAGAGCAGGGAGGGAGCTGATGATGGAGTCCAGCTTTCAATAAGGTAGTCAGAGAAGGTCTCAGTAATAGGTGACTTGAAGGACGTAAGGGAATCGCCATGTGTTGATCTGGGAGAAGAGACGGAAGTGTGCTGGTGCAGGTGCTCCACTGGTCTACGTTCTTGGAGAAATGCAACCAACAGGATGGATATAGACACAGACATAGATATGGTATAGACACAGATGTTGATGTAGATGTCTATATATAAATCTAGATATAGATAGATTATATATAAATATATGTCTATCTATAATACAGATAAAATATGTAAAATCTACATAGAGATAGCTATATATATAAAGAGATTTACTCAAACGAATTGGCTCGTGCAGATTTGGAGGCTGAGAAGTCCCGAGATTTGTAGTTGGTGAGCTGGAGACCCAGCAGGGCTGATGGCCTGGTACTAGTCCAAGTCTGAAGGCCTGAAACCAAGAGAGCCAATAGTGTAAATTCCAGTCCAAGTCCAAGTCTGAAGGCAGGAAAAGACTGATGACCCAACTCAAAGACAGGCAGGCAGAGAGAGAATCCCCCCTTTCCCCACCTGTTTCTTCTATCCAGGCCCTCAACTGATTGGAGGAGACTTACCTGCCTTGGGGAGGTGATCCAGTTGACTCAGTCTACAGATTCAAAGGTGAATCTCATTCAGAAACACCCTCACAGACACACCTAGGACCACGTCTGATCCAATATCTGGGCACCACCCCCATGGCCCAGTTAAGCTGACACATGAAATGAGCCGTCGCACCGGGAGCGGAGTGAGCAGAAGAGAGAAGATAAGGGACGTGACCAGAGAGGATGGAGAGGAAGGTCTTTGGCTTCTACTCTGAGTGAGATGGAAGCCAGTGAAGGTTTTGGGCAGAGGAGTGACATGATGTGATATGGATTTTCACAGGATCCCTCTGGCTGCTGTGTGGAGAAGAGACAGAGGGCTTGAGGACTGAGGAGGCCACGGTAGGAGCAATGGAGGTGGCAGAAGGGCAGGGTTGATGGATACATCTGAAGGATTTACTAGTGGACTGGATGTGGGTGTGAGAGAGAGGGGGGCCAAAGATGCTCTGTCACTCTGATGGAGTTGTATTTACTGACGTCAGGAAAATTGTGGGAAAAGCTGATTTGGGGTGGAGGATCAGGATTTTAGTTTTGAGCATATGAAGTTTGAGATGTCTATTAAATATCCAGTTGGTGATGTCAAGTAGACAGTTTGACGCTATGGTGGGAGCTTGAGGCTGAAGGAGACATTAATGTATGTAGAGTGTTTAATTCCTTGGGAGGAGATGATTTCCTCAGGAGTGAGTAGAGATGGAAGGGAGAAGAGGAGACCAAGAAAATGGGGAGGGACCCACAGAGGAGCCTGAGAAAAAGCAGCAAGGAAAATAGGAGAACAAGAGAGGTGCCTGGAGTGTCCTGGGAGCAGGAGAAGTGATAGCCTGTGTCAGTGCTGCCAAGAGGACAAGTAAAAGGAAGACCGAGAATTGACCACTGGATTTAGCAACATGGAGGTCTTTGGTGACCTTAAGAAGGGCAAATTCTGCAGAATAGTTGGGTCAAAAGCTTATCTAGAGGGGTTGAGAGATAGTGGAGAAGTGGAATTGGAAAGGAAAAGTACAGATAACTTTTAAATGGTTACTTTCTCCTGCTTTCTTAGAGTCACCAACAGTTAATGTTTCCTTGTTTTTCAAAAAGAATCAGAAATTGGATTTATTTATTTTTTCTTCCTTTTATGTTTTTAACTTCATTTCAGTTTTCATTTATCCATTGCTTTCCTATGCCTTCCTTCAGTATTTTTCCTTTTTTCTAACTTTTGAGCTGGGTAGCGAGTTCATGTTTTCTTATTTATTAGTATCAATATTTAAAGTTATAAATTTTCCTCTGAGCGTTGCCTTGGCTGCATCTCACAAGTTCTGAAAAGTAATCTTTTTATTTTCATTACTGCCTAGATACTCTGCAACTTTGATTTTTTGCTCTATGTTTGACACGAGTTATTTTAAAGCATTTTTGAACTTCTTGGGTTTTGTTTTGTGGTTTTGTTATTAACATTTTCAAGTTCTAGTTTATTGTAATCAGAGAATGTTGTCTTACATCTACTTTTTGGAATTTACTCTCTTTGTGGCCTGATAATTTTTTGTGTGTGCATTTTCAAGAACATTTGAACAGAAGGTAGATTCTGTTTAATACACAACATACACACATATACTATGTTATTAATTAGGTTATTTGGCTCTCTATACCTGATTTATGTTTTTGTCAACTTAATCTGTGAGGGACTGAGAGAGGTGAATTAAAATACACCAATACTAGCATACTCAGTCTTTTTCTTCCTACATTTCCAGGAGTTCTTGCTCTGTGAATGTTGAGGCTATGCTATGTGGTGCAAAGACACTCATTACTTTAAGTCCTTATGGTGACTGTCCTCCTTGGTTCCCACACAGTGCCTTCTTTTTCTCATTCTATTTCTTGCTCTGACTTAAGCTTTGTCTAACATTCGGGTCAAGACCCTTGGTTTCTCTTGGTCTGTATTTGTCTTGTTTCTGTCTATTCTTTTTTGTGTAATTGTGGTAAACCATATAACAAAGTTTACCATTTTAACCACTGTACTCTTCAGTGGCATTAAGTACATTCACATTGTTATACAACCATCACTACCATCCATCTCCAAAACTTTTTCATCATCTACCCATCCTATTATATGAAACCTTTCTGAATCATTCTACCTCCATGGATTTTGCTTGTAATCCAGTCTGAGTCTTTTTTTTTTTTTTTTTTCAGCAAGTGTGTACGTCTCATTAACATTTACTAATATGGCAGCTACACTTAGTCTTAGCCCTGTCATCATAGTTTATGATGTGCTTTCTGCTTTTATAGCTTTTGTGGGGGTTGTCAATTTTCACCATATGGTCTCTGTTTTCTTTGTTTTATTTTTTGTGTATATGTCTTCTGACAATTTGGAAAGCTGTGTTTTTCATCCCATAGTTATCTTCATAATTATACTGTCATATGATATCCTAATCCTCTATTTCTTTAGACAGTGTTTATTTTCTCCCTACTATGAATGATGCCCAAATTAGAATATTTCTATTTTCCCTCCCCTTCTCTCCCTTCCATCAAATGATTTTAGTTGATTATATTATATTAGTTTTCCCATTTACTTTTGTACCTCTAATGTTATTTCCATCTCTAAATGATCCTTTTGGACTCCCAACTATAAATAAATAAGACATAGTTTACATATATTACCTCTCTCCTTCTGACCTCCACCCTTCCTACTATAGTTTATATCAGTTCTCTGTTTCCTTTTTGTTGTTGTTGTTCTCTTCTGTAATAGTCACAATACTTTAGTTTCAGACATAGTCCTACAGTTAAATAGATTCTCATTGCCTGTGCTCTTGCCAGAGTTGCTCTATTTACCCTTGGTAATCCTAAGTGTGTCTGCTATTAATTTATGCAAGAAGGGCTTATGGGAGCTTTAATTCAAAAATGTGTTTTAAAAGTTTTTCTGCTGACTTTATACTTAAAATCTGGTTCATCCGGGCTTTAAATTCTTGCTTCATTCATTCAACAAAGATTTATTATGTGTGCTAGTTACTGCTTGAGACCCTGGCAGTACAAAAATGAACACAACAGACAAACACCATGACCCTCCTGTAGCTCATTTTCTAGTTGGGAGGGACAAACAATAAGCTAGACCAGTAAGTAAAATATTTGGTGTGCTAGACTGAGATAAGTCTATGGAGAAAGATAAAGTAGTCTATGGGGAAACTGGCTTTGTTCTGTGAGGTAGAGGAGACAGTTCCACAGAATCTCTCACCCAGAGCCCAGTGATCAGAGTGGGGTGTTGGCTCTGCCCTTTGGAGTACCACTCACTCTGGAAAGGTGACCTTTACTGGCTAAGTCAGAGCCCTTCTGTCAACTTCCCCCTTTGACCCTGGAACACACACTGGAGCTTGGTTGAAGATGGTTTATCTGTTAGTAGCTGTAATCAGATGCAAGTAGCAGAAACCAAGCTACAATGGTGTGGAGGTGGACAGTCTGGGGCTGCCACCAGAACCAGGTTTCTCCCTGCTTCATACTCCACCCACATCAGTGAAGGTTTTTGTTCTCATGCTCCCTTCCCAGTAGATTTCCACTTACATGGCATTGGCTGGAGTGGGTCATGTGACCACTCCTGTCTGCAAGGGAGTATGGGAAGATGAATATCTGTGATTGGATAATTGCCCCTATAAATGGATATAGGACAGGGGATTCACTGTGTCTGCCACAGATGGAGTTTGTATTCCTGTTCCTCATTACCCTTGTTTGGAGGTGATCTCAAGAGGAGGAAGGACAAAGGCAACTCAACTCTGCCCATCAAAGCTATAAATGCCCCATGGGCTGACGTTTTCACTCCTGATCTTATCCCAGTGATCTCCTGACCCATCCGTGTGCCAGGAGTATCCTGGTTTCCTTTCCATGACTTTGTACAATATGGTCATATCCAGTGGTGTGACACCGAGATTCATAATGGTTTTTTATTATTATTACAAGTATTATCTGTATCTGTTATTAATACTTTCTAGTTTGTTGTAGCAAGAGCGACCATAAGGTTTGTCATCCAAAGTGGAATACTTTTGAGGGTGAAAAGGGAACAATATTAAAAACTATGTCAGAACAATAAGCATTAACTGGGACTGTCCTAAGCCAAGACATATAATTACCCTGGTAACTGCTGAGGTTAAAAAAAAAAAAAAAAAAAAAAAAACTGTTGGTTTTTCTAAGTCAATCAGGTGTCTCACAGATTGAAAATTGTGTCTTTATATCTGTACTCTCTGTTCTAATAATTAGCCTGTTGATTCTCTTGGGTTTTCTATGTACATGATCTGCTAATAATGGTAATTAGGGTTCTTCTATTCTACTCTTGACACTATGCTTTTTTCTTGTCTTATTGCTTGGGCCAGGGACACTAGGGCTAAATGGAACCACAGTGATGGCAGACCTGCTTGTCTTGCTTCCAGCCTTAAAGTCAAATGGTTCTCAGTATCTAAAAGACAAAGGTGTCATGTGGTCAGAGAAAAACCTGGCTTCTCCTGGCACTGATGCTGGAGAGAAAAGTCCCCAGTGAGTCCCCATGCAGGAGACACCATATGATACTTTGTTTCCTTCTGCTTCCCTAGAAAACCCTTTGCCGTGCCTCAGGATGGGGGAGGTGAGACCCAAAGCACCTGGCTCAGCCTGCAAGAAGAACAACTTCAAGATGCCAGGGAGAGCCAAGATGGCTGCGGCGGTGGCGGAGGAGAAAATGCTGCCTGTGCCTGAACCCCCTTCCTTGGACTTCTAAGACTAGGAGCAAACTCAGGGGTGGGGGCCGGGGTGCAGGGAGGGGCTTCTGAGCCACCCATCCGCAAGCAATAGTCCCATTTTGGGCTGGTGGCTTCCGAGAGGTGGCACCATTGTGGACTCAGGATGACCGACAGGGCCGCTCTGGCCGAGTCACGCCAGGAGGATTCAGGTCGCGTGTCGTACCTGTGGTTCCCTTGCCTCCACTCCTTCTAGTAGTGGCCCGTGGGCCTATCCATGTCAGAATAGTGAATGTGAGTGTGTGTGTGTGTGCGTGTGTGTGAAATTAGGGGTGTCCTTCTGTTTGATTGGCTTTATTGGGGTCCCCCCAAGTTCTCTGATGGGCCCGGGTCACCTCGTGGTGGGGGTCTGGGCCAGCGACCGGCCTCCAGCTTCTTGCTGGCAGCTGTGAGCCAGATGGAGTTGGCAGGCACGGGGCACAGCCCCACCGAGTCTCGGGGGGTGCTGGGGATGCAGAGATGCTGGTGGGAGTTTATTCTTATGGAATTTGTTCCCATAATGACAGTGATAATGAGAGACATGTCTCAGGCCATCTGCAGGGCAGGCACTAGAGTATTTTCACACACACCCTCTCTCATCACCTGGGAGGTGGGTGGGATGAACTCCCTGCCGAAATGGCCCAGGGCTCACTGTCAGGAGACCTGGTTCGCAGTTTGACCTCAGAGGTATAAGAACCCAAAGTCCAAGCTCCCCAGCCCAGGGTACCCCCAGCACTGTTCCTGGAGCGCCTCCCCAGTGGCTTCTCAGTGGACAGGCTATCATCCCAAGCTCTCCACCGTCGCTGCCCCGGGACCCTCACACACGCGGCACATTCTGGTTAAGCACCTGCTGTGTGCCAGGCCCCGTGCTGGGCAGTGATCGGGAAGGAAGATGGGTCAGGCCGGCCTTGTCCTTGCCCCCTGTGGGGAGAGATACACAGATCTTTGCTGGACAGAGTGATAAGCACTATGGAACTGCAGAGGGGAAGGTTCTAGAAGCCCTTCCCATTTAAAGCAGGACTTGCATGCAAACCTGGATGCTTGAAACATCTGTCCACAGAGCTCAGACGCAGGGCACACCCACAGAAGTAATCACATAAATCCCCGAGGGCCAAGCGGGCGGTGTAGACACCCTCACTCTGCTGGTATTAGCGATGCCAAACCTCCCCCAGCGCCCAGCTGAGCAGGCCCTGCTCCTCTGCTCGAGTCCCCTCACTCAGCCGGACCCAGTGTCTCCCACAGACCCTCTGCCCATCAGATGTGGTGGTTAGCAGGCTCCTGCTTGCGGTGCTGGTGTCCTGGCTGGAGGAGAGGACAGGGGAGAAATAAGCAATGAATAAGGAAGGTAGCAATAATGGTGAACCCTAAGCCGAGAATTTGGTCAAAACACTGTTTGTGAGGGTCCTGTTGAGCTTGGGTGGTCTAGGAAGGCCTTTCTGAACAGGTGAAGTTCAGGTCTGAAGGATAAGCAGGAGCCAGGCATGGACATTAAAGACAGGAGAGCATTCTAGGCAGAAGGAACAGCTAGTGCAAAGACCCTGAGGCAGCAACTGGCTTGATGGTTTCAAGGATCTGAAAGAAATCCAGGTTGGCTGGGACACAGAAGAAGGGCAGGGAGAGAGGCAGGTGAGAGCCCAGACGCTGTGGTTCACTGTGAGTCTCTGTAGGCTGGACAAACGTAACGCCCACCCTTTGATGAAGCAGAAAGAAGTTTCTAAGGCACTAAGCATTTTCCATCCAGCCTGGCTTTTCATCCTCTCAATGCCCCTAAAGAAGGGACTCTCCCCATTTTGTGGACTAGGATGCTGAGACCCAGATGGTCAAGTGATTTGCCCAAAGTCACACAGGCAAGCTGAGCAAGACCCAGACTTATGGCATGAGTCCTGTCTTCTCCAGGAAGTGCTGCCAGGGACCAGGTGGACAGCTTGGCAGAGGCAAAGCCAGAGAACCTTTGCTCGGGGTCTTGATTAGGGATAGGCACGGCTTCCTTTACCCTGGATGCTGAGTCATCCCACGACCTGCCCCAGGGCCTTGTCCATGCAGAGCAGCAATTGCCATGGAGGGGTGCTTGGCAGCCATTCAGCTCAGCTGGATCAGCCCCCACCTGCATCCCATGTGCAGAGCCTCGGGAGTCAGAGAAACCTGAGCCTTGGTGAGAGGGGGCTGGGCACAGACCCAGATTCTGATGTCAGCTCTGCACTGAGACCAGTGTGACCTCAGGCAAGTCCTGTGCCTTCTCTGCCTTCACTAAAGGGAAGGGCTCAGACCAGGTGTTCTTAGGGGTCTTGCATCTCTGGCTTTCTGTGGTTCTGGGTGGTGCTTATGCAGCTCTTCATATGGAGGCATTTCCTCTGCCAAGAAGGAGCTGGTGGCCTTGCCTCTCTGCCCTGAACTCTAGAGCCAGAGGTCACTGTCACGGAGACCAGCAAGGGCTAGGGTTCCTCTGATTTGCATCCCTGGGCTTGAGAACTTGCAAGATGCAGCTCCTGGCCGCACCAGAGGTCTCTCCAGGAGCAACTGATGACCCCGTGGAGGTTTACTGTCACAGCCAGGATGGGGATCAGGACACTATTGTAAGCAGGTGGCCCCTCACCGTGTAGCTCAGCAGACATCACAGACTTAGCAAAGCAACACGGGGCAGCCTGTGATGCAGGGCACAGAGTGCAGGGACCCACAGTGCTGCTCCTTCCCTGATGGGTGGTCTTGGGCAAATCACTTCACCTCTCTGAGCCTCACCTGTCAAGTGTGTGGGTGGGGGCATGGGACAGAGTGGTCGAGGGGTGAGGGCAGTGAGCGTGGGTGTGAACACCCATCTGAAAGGCACACATGTGCGGTTCAGTCCCTCCTGATGTCAAGGGCGCTTCAAAGTCCTCGAGACAGGGGCCATCCTGACGAAAACCTGCCACATCCTACCATGGCAGGCAGACATGCCAGTGAGTAGCGTGTCCCTAAGGATAAGAGGCAGGGTAGCGACAAGTTCAAGTAGAGATTTACAGAGTTAGCGTTTTTTAGTGACTCCCTAACCTGATTTTTCAAGCTGCCTACTTTTACTTTTTACTGTGAGCTTCTGGCTATTACCACGTAATTTGTAAAAATAACAATAATACTACGAAAAGAAAAACAAAAAGAAGAGAAAGAAGATGGCAATACATCCGCTGCGGAACTTGTCTTTGACTCCCCGTATTTGTAAGGACTTTTTCCCACTGGGAACTGTGTGTTGTAACGAGCAGTTTTATGCTTTCCTTCTCATCTGTGTACAGTGTTATTGTGTGTTTTGGAATCTCTACGCAGAACCAGTACCTGGTAGCACCCCTGGGCCTCTCTGCCCTCACCTGAACCTCTGAGATTCCCCGGACCTCGAGGAGCAGCCCACCAGTGCAGAAAGGCCCAGGGCCACCAGCTGCCAGCTTGACAGCTGATGCTGACTGCAACCAATAGGAAACAGGCCTTAACTGAAAACACATGCACACGCACACATGAACACGTAATTCTGCAGGTAGATCCCGTCTCTCTGATGAGCCCGTCTCTAATGCTTTAGAGAAATAGCAGGTAGGCAGCTAGTGTTCCTGGGGTGGTGGCATTTCCCGTCTTCATCCAAAAAACCCTTCAGGCAAATTCAGCCCCAGGGCTGGAAAGGAGGACTTGAGGGTATCAGGGAAAACTTGGCCAGGAATGGGGGTTAACCGACGTCTTCTGCCACGAGATGTTTCCCAGCTCACCGTCAAATCAAAAGCTCCCTTTAGGCCATTCCGGTCACATCGAGATTATGGGTGTGGCCGGGCCTGGCACCATCTCCCATGCACCCAGCAGGCCCCCAGTTTCCTGGCCACGCCAGGCAGGGGTCCCGTCCCTCTGCTGTCCCTGCAGACCATGGTCCCTGCCCACGCTCTGTCTCCTGGACCCCATTTACTGTGTCTGCTGGAAGTCATGCCGTAAAAGAAGACGAGTTTCCCAGAGTGACAGCCTTTTAAAAAATTTATTGGTTTATTTTCATTTTTTCAGCTTGGCTGATTGGTTCCCACCAACAGGAGAAGCCACGCCCTAGGGGGCCCTCAGAAGTGGATTTGCAGATTCCGCAAGGATCCAAGCTGACAGGACAGCCCCAAGCAGAGATGCTGGGGCGTTTCTTGTCCATGTGGAGGGGAAGCCACCTCATGGCAGAGACATCTGGATGGGGTGGGCCCCCCTCTCTGCCCACCCTCCTCTCTGAGGCCACCTTGGGTGTTCTTATCTTATTGCTCATGTGGCGAGCATCAGATGCTGTCCACCTGTCCCCACAGGCCATCTAAAAGCTCAGCAGGGCAGCCACTCAGCCAGTGAGTGACACTCTGGTCACTGCCACCTGCAGCCCCAGAATTCACCACCAGGCTGGGGTGATACTCTGTCCCCTCCAGAACACAAACACCGCCCACCCTCCAAGCAACCAACGCCACACCAGGCACCCCCACCCCTCCTTACAGCACAAACGCTGTAAGTAAGCGAACATACACAGCTTTGGAGCCCATGGCCTGAAAATTCGAATGTTGAACAGTCAAGTGAGATAGAAGATTCTAGAAAATCCATGTGTTCATGCATGCATTCATCTATTCAACACATATTTACCCAGTGCCCCTCCGGGAGCAGTTCCTGCT
The DNA here is from genome assembly GCF_030028045.1 of Hippopotamus amphibius kiboko. Lineage (NCBI taxonomy): Eukaryota > Metazoa > Chordata > Mammalia > Artiodactyla > Hippopotamidae > Hippopotamus > Hippopotamus amphibius. The sequence continues at coordinate 5,182,331 of NC_080192.1, forward strand.
GTAGACGGAGATGTCAGGGAAACTGCCATGTCCGGAGGGAGAGGCTGGGATCACCTGTGCAATGACTTGTGCCTAACAGTTAGGGATGCTCAAGTCCACAAGGAGAATAAGTGACCTTGGAGGTGGCATTGTCTCCCCACCCCCACCCCCGCCCTCAAGGTTCCAGTCCAAGATGCTGCCAGACAGTTGGTGCTAGGTAGATGCTTGGTGAGTGAGCAGCTTTGACTATTAGTTACACTGTACCTAAAACTCCTATCTTCATGTCAAAGCCCTGACCCATTTGCCCTTGATGGGCTGAAATTCAGGGCAGCTGCAGTGCCCACCGCTAGGGGGCACCGTTTCTACAGACTGCGCTGTGAAGAGCGACCCCTGAGTTGGTGCAGGGAGATGCCCTGTGAGTTGCCCTACACTGCTCTCCGAAAGGTGCAGGATCCCATCAAAGTCAGTGAACCCCAGGGAGGGTCACCATGCATGTGATCAAAAGGCACAGATTGCACGGCCCCTGTGGGCATCCAGTGTGGCCACAACTGGAACCAAACTGGTGCCCCCGAAAAAATTCCTTCTTGGAACCTCGGTTCCTTGCTGTCTCTTCCCCATCTTCTAGGTTAAAGCTAGTGGGATACGTCACGGTCAAGTAACCAAATAGTCAGGGTCTGAGTGCCGGGCAATAACGAAGTGCGGACTGTGAGGGTGGGGGGCCCAGTCACCCTCACAAGGCAGGACCCGCCCCCAGTTTGGCATGTCCTCCCCAGCGTCAGCCGGACAAGGGTGCAGACACCGTGGGACAGACTCGCCTCTCTCCTGTAAACCCCGACGTCACGTGAGCAGGCATGGGGTCTCTCTGAGAGCTGATAACTGGGAAAACCAAAAACCAATAATATTCCTAATAATAATATAATGTAATAATAATAATAATGTGTTTTACACGAACCGCTGTTGCACTGCTTTTGTCTTTATATACAGTAGTTTTTATAAAGATGTCCTTAGGTTTTAATAAAGGAGTGTCACGTCGACTGGTCCCTGTATTGAAATCTGCTTTAATGTTTCAAAAATGTGCTCTGGGGAAGCTGCGCTCACATGTGCTGTTACTCTGTCGGGAGGGTGGAGGACCAGGGCCTGGGGTCTCAGCTGAGGAGCTGCCGGAGGCGGCGTTAGGGGCAGCAGGTCACACCAGTCCCTCCATAAAGCCTCAGAGGGTCCAGAGCCAAGGGCAGATGGAGAGGCCAGATGGGTACCACCTCCCAGAGGGCAGGAGCCAAGTCAGAAGGGAGACAGAGCCGCAAAGGGGGCACTGGCAGGTGGCAGGAGGGGCCGTGAGTCTGCAGGCGGGTCAGGGAGAATTGCTGGGGATGCGATGCCCTTACCCCCCCATCCCCACCCCCTCCCCCCACGCCTGGGGCTGGTGCAGCGTGAGAACAGCTCTGCAGGTCAGAGTGATCCAGGCCTGGCTCAGAAGACAGCCCGCAGTGACTGAGCCCCACCCTCCAGCTGGTGAGTCCACAGAGGATGACCAGCCCCCCTGCTCCAGCAGGGCCAGATGCACTTATTGGGCAAATAGGGGTTCTGTGTCTCCAACAACTGCTGCCCAAGGGGGCCACGTTGGAGCCGCTTCCCACCCAATGCTCCACCCCATCCCCAATTTGGCCAGAGCAGTGGCCCTCTGGCCGGATCCAGCTCAGCTCAGAGCTTCCGTCTTCAGTGCTAGTCAAACTCTTCCCCTCCCCGCCAAAGCACTTGAGTCCCATCCGATGGCCCAGACTCTCAGCACACACCCCCCTCCTCCCCAACCCCACCAGCCTTGTGGCTGAGGCAAAGGAAAGGACAAGGAAAAGGCTGGGGGGAGGGGCAGGACTGATGTCACTATTTTGCTGCTGCAGGCACGTTCTTGGGGCTCCTTGAGGCTTCTTTGGAGAGCTCCCTGGGGGTCTTTCATGCTCCTGTTTCCAGGCAAGGAGGACCGGGCCAGGACGCAGCCACACGCACATGCGAACAGGCTCACATGCACACACCCTCACACACCTCCCTGCCTTGGTGCTGGGGAGGAGACACAATAACCTTCTCAGTGAAGATTGTGCTAGAAAGCTGCCTTCTCTCTCACAGTTGTCCCTTACCCTGGGGCAGAGTCGAATCTGACCCCAGCTGCTGGCGGGGTGACAACATGAGAAGGGATAGTAGTAGCTCCAGATGTTTCAGGGCCTCGGGCGCCCAGCTGAACGTCTCGGACTGGATCGTGTGGGCCTGGGGAGCCGTGCGCAGGCCGGGCGCAATGGAGAGACGCCGCGGGATCCGTCCTGTGGAGTAGCGGGCTCTGGGCGTGGAAACGATGCGCTCCCGGCCAGGGCTTCGCACGCTGGTGGCCTTCTGCGAGGGCGGAGTAGCTGAGCGTTGCTGGCTCCCACCCTGTTTGTTCAAGGACCTCCACAGCTTCGCTTTACATCCTTCCTCCCCTGCTCAACTCCTGAGCTGTGGGATACAGCCAACTGGAGCTTTCGTAGGGAGAAAGCACAGCCCACGGTCCTTACTGGACTACCGGGAATTCCCCCCAGAGAGAAAGGTCTGCAGGAAGCAAGGGCCACCTGCCTCCACACCGTGACCAGGCCAAGAGGTCCTGCTAGGATCTGTGTCCTCCACACAGGCACGGAGCGACCACAAAACGAAGGCTCCCATCCACACGGAGTTGTATCTCAAGATATCATGTATTAACACATATATGTGGAATCAACAATGGTATAGATGATCTGATTTGCAAAGCAGAAATAGAGACACAGACCGTAGAGAACAAACTTATGGACACCAAGGGAGGAAAGGGGTGGTGGGATGAATTGGGAGACTGGGATTCACATATACACACTCTTGATACTATGTATAAAATAGATAACTAATGAGAGCCTATTGTATAGCACAGGGAACTCTGTTCAATGCTGTGTGGTGACCTAAATGGGAAAGAAATCCAAAAAGGGGATATATGTATGCATATAGCTGATTCACTTTGCTGTACAGCAGAAACGAACACAACATGTAAAGCAACTGTACTCCAATTTAAAAAAAAAAGGTTCCATCCCCCGTTGCCTACGACACCCTCCCCCTCAATCCTGCATCACAGATCTCCCCCTCTGCTGGGTCATTGCCGCCAGCGTTCAAATATGCCCTCGTTTCACCCTTCTGCAAGGCACACTCCAGTATGCAGCCCCAGTGATGGTAGATCAGGTCTTCAGACCGTATATCCCCCTCCTCCCCCTCCCCCTGAACCGTGAGAAACAGCTGGAAGCCCTGGGCCACATGTATTTTTTAAAACTACCGGAGGGCATTAGAGAGCTGACAAGGCCGCAAAGAATTCTGAGTTCAAGGTCTGGGAGAAGACAGAAACTCGGCAAGATGAGGTCTGCACTTGGGGCTGCGTTTTTTCTGGGGACTTGTTGATTCTGAAAGAGGGGGCTGAGAGGATGAGCCACGGTATTCCAGCTTAGCAGGCTGGGGGGAGGGTGTTGGAGTGCAGGACCGCTGGAGGGAGGGGCTGTGTAACCCCCACTTTGGATGGGGACCCCAAAGGCTGCACCATGGGAGTAAGGGTGGGCCCCCTTGCACTGAGTTCCATTTCACCTGGGGGCCCAGAGACACCCAAAGCCTGAAATTGCATTAAAGGGATCCCAGATTGCTAGTACGCCCACGGAACTGATAGCACCATACGCCGATCTTCCTGCAGAGAGCTTTCATCAGCCTAGGCTTCAAAATAGTTCCACAAACGATTTATCAGATCTGTTCTCTCTGGCGCACCCTCAGAGGTAACCAGGCACACAGCACAGCAATACGCATAAGAAACAGCAGAAACGGGTCACAGGAGAGACCCACAGAGCCTCCAAAACAATGGTACCTAATACGCTCAAAATGTATAAAATTGTGTCCGAACACTGAAAACCATAAAAATATAATACAGGAAATTTTTTAAAGAACTAATTAGAAATTATAGAAATAAAGAAATATAACAACTGGGACTTCCCTGGTGGGGCAGTGGTTAAGAATCTGCCTGCCAATGCGGGGGACATGTGTTCGAGTCCTGGTCCAGGAAGATCCCAAATGCCTCGGAGCAACTAAGCCCTTGCGCCACAACTACTGAGCCTGTGCTCTAGAGCCCGTGCACCACAACTATTGAGCCCATGTGCTGCAGCTACTGAAGGCTGCGGGCCTAGAGCCCATGCTCCACAACAAGAGAAGCTGGCGCACTGAGCAGCCTGCGCACCACAAAGAAGAGTAGCCCCTGTTCTCCGCAACTGGAGAAAGCCCGTGTGCAGCAATGAAGATCTAATGCAGCCAAAAATAAAAAATTAATTAATTAAAAAAATATATATAACAACTAAAAGATCTCAATAAATGGGTTTAAAGGCAGATTAAATTGGAAACAAGGCCAGGATGTCTGCTATCACCACTCTTATTCAGGATGTTGCTGGAAGTTCTAAACAGTGCAACAAAAGCAAGAAATGGAAATAAAAGGCATGCAGATGAGAAAGGAAGGGTTAAGATTGTCCCTATTTGCAGATGATGTGATCTTCTACCAAGAAAGAAAAAAAAAAGGCAAGGAAGCTACAAAAAAGACTTCTAGAACCAATAAGTGAGTTAATAACATTGCAGGTGAACTCACAAAAATCAGTTGTATTTCTAGGTACTAGCAATGGGCATATGAATGCTAAAGTTATTACAATATTATTTATAATTTCTTTAAAAAATTAAAGTGTAAATCTAACAAAACACGTACAGGACTTTTATGCTAAAACTATAAAATGCTGCTGAAATCAAAGATGTAAATAAATAAGGAGATGTACCTTGTTCGTGGATTGGCAGACTCAACGTAGGAGAGATGTCAGTTCTTCTCAAACTGATATATAAGGTTAGCAGAGCTCCTATCAAAATCCCAGGAAGATTTTCCTGAAGACATATACAAGATTATTTTAAAATTTGTATGGAAAGACAAAGGACTAGAAAAGCTGAAACAGCTTTCAAAAAGAAGAATAAAGTGAGAGGAGTCATTCTACCCAATTTCAAGATTATTATGTTGCTACAGTAACCAACACTATACAGTGTTGGTGGAGGGACAGGCACACGGAACACTGGAACAAAATAGAAAACCCAGAAACGGACCCACACCAAGATGCCCAACCAGTTTTCGACAAAGGAGCAAAAGCTATTTGATGGGAGAAAGACAGATTTTTCAACAAATGGTGCTAGAGCAAGTGGACATTCACGGGGGGGAAAAGAGGGAATTAAAAAAAATGGAATCTTGACCTAAGTCTCACACCTTAAGAAAAATTGTCTCAAAATGGATCGTGGATTCACATGTTAACTATAAAACTTCAGAAAAATACATGAGAGAATCTTCAGCATCTAGGACTAAGCAAACAAGCATGATTCTTCAAAGGAAAAATTGATCAATCAGACCTCATCATGATTAAAACTTTTGATCTGTGAAAAATCCTGTTAACAAGATGCAAAGACAAGCTATAGACTGAAAGAAAATATTGGGTTGGCCCAAAGGTTCGTTCGTTTTTTTCTGTAAGATGGCTCTAGTAGAGCTTAGATGTCTCCAACTTCATTCAAAACGATTTTGTTAGGTTGTATTGTGACAGCTGTCACGTCAGTGTACAATGAAAAAAAAACTTATGGGGACTTCCCTGGTGGCGCAGTGGTTAAGAGCCCACCTGTTAATACAAGGGACACAGGTTCAATCCCTGGTCCGGGAAGATCCCACATGCCGAGCAGCAGCTAAGCCCGTGCGCCACAACTACTGAGACGGCGAGCCTAGAGCCCATGCTCCTCAACAAGAGAAGCCACTGCAATGAGAAGCCTGAGCATTGCAACAGAGAGTAGCCCCCGCTTGCCGCAACTAGAGACCCAACGCAGCCAATAAATAAATAAATGAATGAATAAATAAATAAATAACTTAAAATTGGTGAATTTGGGGGTAGACATTTTCATATTGCAGATAGAAGGGAAAAAGCAACGTTTTGGCATATCATGCTTTATTATTTCAAGAAAGGTAAAAACACAACTGATACGCAAAAAAAGATTTGTGCAGTGGATGGAGAAGGTGCTGTGACTGAGTGAACGTTTCAAAAGTGGTTTGTGAAGTTTCGTGCTGGAGATTTCTTGCTGGACGATGCTCCACAGTCAGGTAGACCAGTTGAAGTTGATAGTGATCAAATCAAGACATTAGTTGAGAACAATCAATATTATACCACGTGGGAGATGGCTGACATACTCAAAATATCCAAATCAAGCTTTGAAAATCATTTGCACCAGCTTGGTTTTGTGAATCACTTTGATGTTTGGATTCCACATAAGTTAAGTGAAAAAAATCTTCTTGACTGTATTTCCGCATGCTATTCTCTACTTAAACGTAATGAAAATGTTCTGTTTTAAAACAAACTGTGGGGATTTCCCTGGTGGCGCAGTGCTTACGCATCCGCCTGCCAATGCAGAGGACACGGGTTGGAGCCCTGGTCCAGGAAGATCCCACATGCCACAGAGCAACTAAGCCCGTGCGCCACAACTACTGAGCCTGCATTCTAGAGCCCACAAGCCACAACTATTGAGCCCACGTGCTGCAATGACTGAAGGCCGCACACATAGAGCCTGTGCTCTGCAACAAGAGAAGCCACTGCAATGAGAAGCCCGTGCACTGCAATGAAGAGCAGCCCCCGCTCTCCGCAAAGCCCATGTGCAGCAATGAAGACCCAACACAGCCAATAATAAATAAACAAATAAATAAATAAATTTATTTAAAAAAACAAAAACAAATTGTGATAGGCAATGAAAAGTGGATACCGTACAATCACGTGGAACAGAAGAGATTGTGGGACAAGTGAAAAGAACCACCAACCACATCAAAGGCCGGTCTTCATCCAAAGAAGGTGATGTTGTGTATATGGTGGGACTGCAAGCGAGTCCTCTGTTATGAGCTCCTTCTAGAAAACGAAATGATTAATTCCAACAAGTACTGCTCCCAGTTAGACCAACTGAAAACAGTACTCGATGAAAAGCATCCGGAATTAGTCAACAGAAAACGCAGTCTTCAGGATAACACAAGACCACGTGTTTTTGATATCCAGGCAAAAAGTATCACAGCTTAGCTGGGGAGTTCTGATTTATCCGCCACATTCACCAGACATTGCCCCTTCGGATTTACACTTATTTCAGTCTTTATAAAATTCTCTTAACGGAAAATATTTCAATTCCCTGGAATACTGTAAAAGGCACCTGAAGCAGTTCTTTGCTCAAAAAGATAAAAAGTTTTGGGAAGATGGAATTATGAAGTTGCCTGAAAAATGGCAGAATGTAGTGGAACAAAACTGTGAGTACGTTGTTCAATAAAGTTCTTGGTGAAAATGAAAAACATGTCTTTTATTTCCACTTAAAAAACCAAAGGAACTTTTTGGCCAACCCAATATTTGCAAGTCATGTAATCAACAAAGGACTAGTAGTTGAAATATATAAAGAACTCTCAAAAGTGGAAAGAAAACAGAAATGGAATCATAATGTCATGCACCTGAAACTAATATAATGTTGTACATCAATTATACCTTAATTTAAAAATTTTTTGAGTAACTTTAAAAAAAATTTAAATCAACAGTAAAAAAAAAAACCAAGCAATCCTATCAGCTATAAAGAAACATTTTATGAAGGAGGATCTCCAGAAGACAAATAATTTTGATGAAGTCCATTTTATTTATTTTGTATTCTATTGCTTATGCTTTTGGCTTCATATCTAAGAAGCCATTGCCTAATCTGAGATCAGGACAGTTTCCCCCCATGTTTTCTTCTAAGAACTTTACGGTTTTAGCTTGTACATTTATGTCTTTGAATCCTTTCGAATTAATTTTGGTGAGGGATGGGGGTCCAACTCATCCTTTTGCTTGTAGACATCCAGGGGTCCCAGCACCATTTGCCATTGTCTTGGCACCCTTGTCAAAATCCAACTGATCTCAAATACGAGGGTTTATTTCTGGGCTCTCACTTCTAGTCTATCGAGTGATATGACCTTCCTATGCCAGGACCACACTTTTGATTAGTAGCTTTGGAGTGAGTTTTGTAATTGGGAAGTGTGAGTCCTATGATTTTGTTCTTCTTTTCCAAGATTGGTTTGGCTATTATGAGTCCCTTGCATGTCCATATGAAATTCAAGTTCAGCTTGTCAACTTCTGCAAAGGTGCAAGCTGGGATTTTGATAGGGATTTTGTTGAATCTATAGGTCAATTTAGAGTATTGTCATCTTAAAAATATTGTCTTCCATGAAGACTTCCAATATTAAGTATTTTAAAACATGGGATGTCTTTCCATTTATTTAGGTCTTCATTAATTTCTTTGAATAATGCTTTGCAGTTTTCACAGTGTGAGTTTTGTGCTTCTTTTGTTAAATACAGACAACAACAAAGTACATGAAAAGGTATTTAAGATCATTAGCCATTAGGGAAATATACATCAAAACCACCACGTGATACCATCACACACCTATCAGAATAGCAAAAATTAAAAGTGGTGACAAATGCTGGTAAGGATGTAGAAAAATTGGAACCATCATAGGTTGCTGGTAGGAATATAAAATGGTGTAGTCACTCTGGAAAACGGTTCAGCAGTTTCTTTAAATACTCAACATACAACGACCACACAACCCAGCAATTGCACTCCTGGGCATTTATTCCAGGTAAATTAAAACTGATGGTCTCACAAAAACCTATATGTGAATGTTGATAACAGCTTTATGCGTAATACCCCCAACCTTGAAAGGAACCAAATGCTCATCAACTGGTGGATGGTTAGACAAACTGTACATCCACATCACAGGATACTACTCAACAATCATTACTGATGTGTGCAGTGAGCTGGTTGAAGCCACAGAGAATCATGCTGAGTGAAAAAAAAAAAGCCAATCTCACAAGGCTACCTGCTGTATGATTCCATTTATTTAACTTTTATTTATTTATTTTTTTGGCTGCTTTGGGTCTTCATTGCCGCACGAGGGCTTTCTCTAGTTGTGGTGCACTGGCTTCTCATTGCAGTGGCCTCTCTTGTTGCAGAGCATAGGCTGTAGGTGCGTGGGATTCAGTAGTTGTGGCACATGGGCTCAGTAGTTGTGGATCACGGGCTCTAGAGCGCAGGCTCAATAGTTGTGGTGCACGGGCTTTGTTGCTCCGTGGCATGTGGGATCTTCCTGGGGCAGGGATGAAACACCTGTCCCCTGCATTGGCAGGCAGATTCTTACCCACTGTGCAACCTAGAAAGTCCTATTTAACATTCTTGAAATGACACAATTATAGAAGTAGAGAACAGATTAATGATTTTCAAGGATTAAAGAAGAGGTGAAGGCACAAGGGAAGTAAATGTAGCTATAAAAGGGCAACAGGAAGGACTTCCCTGGTGGTCCAGTGGTTAGGAGTCTGCCTGCCAATGCAGGGGATGTGGGTTTGATCCCTGGTTGGGGAACTAAGATCCCACATGCCACAGGCCATGCCCTCTAGAGCCCACACGTGGCAAATGAGACCTGACACAGCCAAATAAATAAATAAAATTTTTTTAGAAGAAAGGGCAACAGGGGACTACCCTGGTGGCACAGTTGTTAAGAATCCACCTGTCAATGCAGGGGACACAGGTTTGAGCCCTGGTCTGGAAAGATTCCACATGCCATGGAGCAACTAAGCCTGTGCACCACAACTACTAAGCCTGTGCTCTAGAGCCTGTGAGCCACAACAATTGAGCCCACATGCTGCAACTACTGAAGCCCACACACCTAGAGTCTGTGCTCCACAACAAGAGAAGCCACCACAATGAGAAGCCCATGCACTGCAACAAAGAGTAGCCCCTGCTCACTGCAACTAGAGAAAGCCCACATGCAGCGACAAAGACCCAACTCAGTCAAAAAATAAAAAATAAATAAATAAATTTATTTTTTTTTAAATGGGCAACAGGAGGAATCCTTGTAGTGATGGGAATGTTATGTGTCTTGACTGTATCAAGATCAGTATCCTAGCTGTGATATTGTAATATAGCTTTTGCAAGAAACTACCATTGGGGAAAACTTGGTAAAGGGTCTCTGCATTGTTTCTTACAATTGCATGTGATATACAAAGCATCTCAAAAGGGAAAAGTTTAATTTAAGAAAGCAGATTAGAAACATCAGAAGAGAGAATTAATGAAACTGAAGATGTATTAGAAGAAAGTACCCAGAATAAAGACCATGGAGACAAAAAGAAGGAAAACAGAAAAGCACTTAGCTGTCATAGGAAACATATATCTGACATGTACTGTAGTTCCAGAAGGAGAAGTGAAAGAGAATGGAGAAGAAATAATATTTGAAGAGATAAACAGATGAGAAATTTCCACAACTGATCAAAGAAATCAAGCCACAGACTCAAGAAGCCCTATTAAACTAAATCAGAAGACAGAGAAAATCTTAAGTATGGCCAGAAGAAAAAAGTGGGAATGAGGGGGAGGTAAAGGGGAGAGGGAGAAAGATTACCTTCAAAGGAGCACAACTAGACAGACTGCAGACTGTACAATAGAAGTAATGAAAACCAGAAGACAATAGATCCACATTTTTGATGTGCCAGAAGAAAGTAATTGCCAATTCGGAATTCTAAGCCCAGGACTACTAACTCTCAAGAACGAAGGTAAAAATATGATATTTTTAGAAAAATAAAAATTGAAAGAATTCATTACTAGTAAATAAGATGAAAAATCAGTACGAATATGGAAGACTTGAACATGATTAAGAAACCTGCCAAATGGACATATACAAAACAATACATCCAACAAATATAATAAAATACACATTTTTTCCAAGCAGACACAAAACCTTTGTGAAAAGTTACCATATACCAAATAATTGAGCAAGTTTCTACTAACCTCAAAAGACATTATTTGACCACAATGCCATTAAAATAAAAATCTATGAGGAAAAATAATTCCCAGAAAATTCCCACTTGTTTGGAAAATTAATAGCCTAAAGTCAAAGAAGAAACCATAATTGAAATTAGAAAATATTTGAGCATAAAAGAAATGATACTATTAAAATGTATGTGATGCACTTAAATTCATGCTTAAAGGGAAATTCAGGCTTAAAAGCATATATTGGTAAAGAAATCAAAGACCTAATAAATGAGGAGACATACTGTTTTCATGGATTGGATGACAACATGGTAGAGATATCAATTCTCTCCAAATTTATATACAAATTCAACTGATTGAAAACTGACTTAGCTGTACTCTTTGCAAATTAAAAACAGGATAGTGAAATAAACACAAAGGAAAAGGAAAAGAACAATGAAAATAAATATGCAATTAATGAAAAAGAAAATAAGCATAATGGAGAATCAGAGAAGCCATGTGCTAGTTCCTTGGGGGAAAAAGTTTAATAAAATTGATAACTCCTTGGCAAAACTCATCAAGAGAAAAAGATGACACAAATTCCCAATATCAGGAATGGGGTGGGATGAATTGGGAGATTGGGATTGCCATGTATGCATTACTAATAAGCAAAAAAAAATCAAATTGTACACTTTAAATATATGCAGTTTATTGTAGTCAATTGTATCTTGATAAAGGTTTTTTAAAAAGAAAGATACCACAGCACATCCAGAAAACATAAAAAAGATAAAAGACTGTTATGAGAAATTGTATCCAAAACATTTTGAAGATTGAAAACAAATGGATGTCTTTTTATTAATTTTTTAAAAATTTATTTATTTTATTGTTTTATTTATTGGCTGCATTGGGTCTTCGTTGCTGCACGTGAGCTTTCTGTAGTTGTAGAGAGCAGGAGCTACTCTTCATTGCAGTGCCCTGGCTTCTTATTGTAGTGGCTTCTCTTGTTACAAGCACAGGCTCTAGGCACATGGGCTTCAGTAGTTGCGGCATGTGGGCTCAGTAGTTGTGGCATACAGGTCTAGCTGCGCCACATGTGGGATCTTCCCGGACCAGGGCTCGAACCCATGTCCCCTGCATTGGCAGATGGATTCTTAACCACTGCACCACCAGGGAAGCCTGATAATAGTCTTTTACAAATTATAAATTCCCCAAACTGATACTAGAAAAATAGAAATTGAAGAAACCTATATTTATTAAATAAATTGAATCTTTTCCACTAAGAAAATTCCAGGCCTTGCAAATTCAACCAAACATTTACAGAAGAAATAATACCAATCTTAAGCAAGCTATTCTAGAGAATAGGAAAAAAAAAGTATAAAATGAATATAAAAGAGTATAAAGTGGCCTCAACACATTTTGGCAGATTTACCCTGATACCAAAACCTGACAAGCAAGTCTCAGCCATCAACACAGATGCAAAAATTCAATCAAAAGATGGCAAATGAAATGCAGCACAACCTAATCAGGGGTATCCCAGAAGTGTCAGGTTGGTTTAACATCCAAAAACAATCAATATAAGCCACATCATTAGCATATCAAAGAGAAAAATACATGATCACTTCAATAGACAGGGAAGAAAACATAACATTCAACACCCGTTTGAATTTGAAAATGCTAAACAAGCTGGGAGTACGAGGGGACCTTTCTTAAGACAGACGACAGACACCCATGAAAAACTTACAGAAAACTTCTTACAGGTCTGAATGCTTGAAATGTTGAAAGCTTTCCTTTCAGAACAGGAACAAGACCTGCTATCACCACCTCAATCCAACATTGAACATGAAACCCTGGCAGCACCGTAAGGCAAAGACAAGGAATAAAAGGTGGAAGGGTGGTAATGGAAGAAATTAAAACGTCACCTTTCAAGATGATATGATTGTACAGGTAGATAATCCAAAATAATCTAATTTAAATTAAACCCGATGGCTAAGCATAAAAAGAAATATCTCATTCAAGCAAAATCTAATACAGGTTGGTGAGCTCTGCCTTCCATATGCCACTCTGGGATCTAGGCACCCTCCTGTCCACCAGCATCTCATCTTGTGGTCTCCAGGGTCGCCATGGCAACAAAAGACAGCGTGTAAGGGAAGCTCATCAGTCCTCCAGCGCTTTGGCTTGGAAGTAACAGGTGTCACACGTCCACTCTCATTTTATTGGTTGGAACCAGCCACACGGCCCCACCCTGACTGCCTGGGAACGGGGAAGTGCTGTCTCCCAGCGTCCCCAGATATTCAAGTCACACTTGCACCTTCTCCAACTGCCATGGGTTCCCACATCCAGCTTGAGATCTAGGATCTTCAAGCGAGTGGCCTGCGTGGTGCTCTCCGGGGGGTCTGTACCTGCCTCCTCATGGTCTGGAGATCTTGTGAACTCAAATATTGCTGCCGTATCAGTAAACCAAGGGTGCATCAGCCATCAAGCCACCACATCACAGCCGCCAACAGACAGTGAGCCCTGAGGGGACTCAGGATGAGAAAGCACAGGATGCTGGCCCCATGTAGCTGAGGTACATATCAAAGGAATGATTTCCGTGAGCCCAGTCTCTTGCATCTTCCCATACATAGAAAAGTGCTAAATTCCTCAACTTGAGATATCTGGTTTTCTTTTATGAACAGGAATGCTTTGATGTTCCTTTGCTGCAAAAACCCCCTATATATCCTGGCTCCCCCGCTTGCCTCTTCAGAACAGTTTCTCAGCATTATCTGAGATGCGGTGTCCTAGGCTGGAAGTCTTCAGAATGTTCGCTGAATAAAAGGTAATTCTGTTATTCGGTTGCGCATGTTTTTTTGCAGTCGGCAATCTAGAGACGTTATCTGCCTCCTATACAGACCCAGTGTTCACTGATGGGGGGGTCAGGACAGCTGCGGTCAACACATCCACGTGGAAATGGGAAGAATGGAAGTAGGGTCACCGCTCTGTAGCAATTCTGAAACCCCGCTGGGTGGACATTGCCAAGGCCCCCACCGTGGGGGGTGCGGGCGCAGCTTTCTTGATTAGGCTTCTCTGGGAGGAAGCCCCATGTTCAATGGTCTTCCTGGCCCTTGACTGTGTTGCCCAAGCATCCTCCCTGGACACATCTGAAGTGGACATAGGAGACCATGCCATCACTGGGGGCCGTGAAGTTCTCAGCTGCCATCTGCCCACGAATGACTGGGGACCCAAGGCTTGTTTGAAGTCAAGAACAGTCAAAGCCTTATTTTAGTCCAAGCTTTGGGTTTCTTTCATAAAGTGATTTCCTTAAAAAGTTAATAAGCTTCCAATTTATTTGTTTCCAACGTATTCCATGTTGCATACCTCCACCCAAAAGTTCTTTTTGAGATATCAATCTCAATTTTGTTTTTCTGCCTTTTTACCCCCAAATCTCAGTCACTCATAATATAATGGCAGTTACCTTGAGTCTATTGGGACCTTTTTAAATCTGCTTTTGGCCCTGAGGTAGTTTGAGCCTTCTTGTTCAATGGCTTTCTCCATCCTGTATCCAGTTATTTCTGGCTTTCCAATTTTGCTAAGCCCCTAACTTATGGAATTTCTCTGTTCTCTTTATTCCTGGTTACAAACTAACCACTTCCTTCCTGAAATCTTGCAAAATCTTTCTGAGGGTAGTCCACAGCCAAAACACTTATAATACCCTGCTTTCTCACCTCTTGTTTTAGTGTTCAAGTTCAATGGCTATAAATTAATGCAAACTGATTGATGTAAATGAGTTAGCATTTATAACCTCAGCTGCCAACACCCAGCCTTCAGTATTAGTTTCCCTGGCACCGACCACCAGCCACTAAGCTAATGCGGTGTTTCCTGGCTTTGAAATACAGCAACATCAATTACCCATCAGGACAGGATAGACTATGCTGAGTTCCAAACAAAGGGTTGTTTATCACGCATGCAAATATGGTGCCCTCAGGCTACGCTCCCGGAAAACCTCTTCCATCAAGTGACTCAGGGATCCAACCTCTTTCACTTTTGCCTCCACAATTTCAACACAGAGCCTCCCGGTGGTAAATACCGCTGAAAGGGGCATAGCAACATAACATAGGCTCTCTTAACGACCTCATCCCAGAAACAGTATGATATATTGTCTTCCTAAAACCCCCCAAATGAAAACCTACTATAAAGACACGAGGATCAAATCAATACGCTGTTGGCTTGAGAATAGACAGATTAGAATACAGAAATATATGTGAGTATGCACAGTAACTTAACAAAAGTAATATTTCAATACAATGGGGAATTATCCATTAATATATAATTATTATTATTGTTTCACTAAACCACAAATATTTCCAAATGATACTGGCATGACTAGCTAGCTATCAGAAAAAAATTAAATTGAACTCCTGTTTTTAGCCATATGTAAAATCAAACTTCGTATTAAAGACAAACAATAAAAATTCAGGAAGAAATTCTAAAGGGTTGTATGAACACTCTCAGTGGAGAGAAATGCACCTAAGCAAGACCAGATACCCAGTAGCTATAGAAGGAATGATAAACAGTAATACAAAAATTAATTTTTCTATGACAAAAAAAGTCAATATGTGAACAAGAGATTTAAACACAGAGAACACATATAAGGCTTACATCTAATTTACAGAGAGCATGCAGAAATTGGCAGAAAGGGAATAAACAACCCAATAGGGAAAAAAAAGGGACACCAAGAGGCAATTCACAGAACGAATCCAAAAGGCAACAAGCATACGAAAAGACCTTCACACGCAGAGGTAGGGGGAGGGGAGCAAAGTGAAATAATGATACCACTTGACATCAGACTGATAAAAATATAAATCTATAACTCTATGGTTAGCAGCTGTATGGGAAAAGGGTACCCGTGCACTGACGATAGAAATGAGAGTTGTTATAACCGTTGTTGAAAACAACCTGAAAATATCTATTAATATTACATACATCTGGAGACTTCCATGGTGGTGCAGTAGCTAAGAATCCGCCTGCCAATGCAGGAGACACGGGTTCGATTCCTGGTCTGGGAAGATCCCACATGCCACAGAGCAACTAAGCCCGTGCACCACAACTACTGAGCCTGCGCTCTAGAGCCCACAAGCCACAAGTACTGGGCCTATGTGCCACAACTACTGAAGCCCACACACCTAGAGCCCATGCTCGGCAACAAGAGAAGCCCTCACTTGTCGCAACTAAGGAGAAGCCTGCGCACAGCAGTGAAGACCCAACACAGCCAATAAATAAATAAATTTATAAAAATTAATTAAAAAATAAATTAAAAAATATTATATCCACCCTTTGACCTGGCATGGATGGAATGGAATTCCTTGTTGGAAGGGAAACAAAATGATGCTTGTCCACAGGGAGACAGAGTCAGTGGTGAGTTGCCAAGTGAGAAACAACCCACCCTCCAGGAAACATACATGTCTCTATGTATATATGTGTACTTATCATAAAATGTATTAACAAAAAGCATGTGTGGCCTAGCATTTACAACTAATAATAAAATATACAACACCCTTTGTTATAAATTTGATGTAGTCAACTCATTCTCACAGAATGTTTTTGTAGATTTTTGCCAGACTCTGTCTGTGTAGCCAATCTATAGCTGGAACCCATGAACGAGTTTTGGTTCAACACGAATGTTCATTTTTGTTAAAAAGTAAGATGAAAGGGAAACTTCACTCACCTCACTCATTCTTCAGTGGCCTGTGTGCCCTCTTTGTTGAAATGAATAACAGTTTTCAAATCCTGGGAGAATAGTTGCTCACTTTTTTTCTGCTAGTCACAGTGCAATAGCTGCAGACGTGACTCACTTTTAAGTTGAATTTGCATCATTAACGTTAATGTTTCTTAAGTCTAGACAACCAAGAAAGCAGTCCGTCAAGCCCTGATTTGTAATGGGTGCCACTCTGTGGTGTGTGTGCTTTCGCCCCGGCCAGCTTTAAACCTCCTCCAGGACACGTCCGATCACAGACTCATGAAAAAGTGCCCGGAAGCATGCCGTTGTGTTGTATTTTATAACAGAAGTAAGTAACCTGGCGCCTCAATAATAGTAAAGTAATTAGGGAGTGATTTGTTTGGACTATTTGTTACCTTTGCTTTTAGTATAATGTGTATATTTAATTATGCATTTATAGAATTTAATTTTTTTACTGGCTGCATTTAATAATTGGCTCACAAAATTCCCGGAACGTTAACAACAGGCTTTCATGAGCCCGTCTGAGCTAGCTGCAGCGCACCCCTGGGAATGGCTCACCGGTACGCAATGGCCGCACCGTGGACTTTTACGCAACTATTTAAAAGAATGAATTGGGGTTCTACTGGGGATTTGGAGGGATTTTCACAAAGAATTGTCCAATAAGAAAAGCAAAATATAGGCAAGAGAGTATAATATTGGTCACATTTTGATAAAAAAAAGCCCTCTACCCTCTAGCAAATCCTCCCTATACGTGTCTGTGTGTACTAATAAATGATCGCCTGCATATTCAGGAGAATAAGGCAACATGATTTGAGGACATAGGGTGGGAAGTGTGGGAAGGAGAAAAAGGAAAAAAATAGGAAAACAGAACACAAAGGCTGCCAATAAAACAACCCGCACATATGTTAACACATTTTGGCATTTGTGTATAATATACGCATGTGTGTGTTCACGTCATTAAAATATATTTTTAAACCTAGTCCTCAGTTGGACAGTTATTTAGGCTATTTATTATTGTCTAACAAACCACCCCAAAAGTTAGTAGCTTAAAACACCAACAACCGTTCACTGTGGCAATTCTGTGGGTTGAACCTGTGAGTCTCCTGCTTCGAGTGGTGTTGGCTTGGGGCACTGGGGTGGCTGGAGGGTCGACATGGCCTCTGTGGCGTGATGGGCTGGCAGGTGATGCTAGTTCCAGGCTGGGAGCTCAGCTGGCGCTACCCAGCAGGGACTTCTGTTTGCCTCCAGGTGGGCATCTTCACACAGCTGCTTGGGCTCCCTCTCTGCATGGTGACGGGCTGCTAAGAATGAGTGAGCTAGCGGGTGAGTGAAGGATGTGGAGTCAGAGAAGGTACAGGAGGTCACATTATACGGGGCCTCATAGACCCCTGTGAGGACTTTGGCTGTATTTCAGGTGAAAAGTGGGAGCCTTTGTAAAGTTTTGTGTCTTGCTCTGGCTTACTGTTTTTAAAGGATTATTGTGACTGCTGGACTGAGAACAGACTGCAGGGGGGCACGGATGAAGGTGGCTTGTACCAGGATGGAAGCAGAGGGGGTGGTGAGAAGCGGTCAGATTCTGGATGCCTTTTGGAGGTACAACCAATATAATTTCCTGACAGATTGGATGTGGGGTGTGAGAGAAAGGGGGCCACCACGGATGAAAGCAAGGCTCTTGGCCTAAGCAACTGAAGGACGGGGCTGCCGCCAGCAGACGAGAAGGCTGGGAAGAGATCAGGTGCTCCAGGGTGGACGTGTGGAGCTTCAGAAGAGGTGGCTTTGACATCTAAGTGAAACCGTCACAGAGGCGGTTTGAAACCTCTTCAAGGTCCAACAGAGGAGGCATTGTCATCTCGATGGTTTTAAAGCCACCAGACAGGACCACTGAGGCAGCAAGAGGTTAATAAAAGGAAACACAGTCCAAGGACTGAACACTGAACGTGTTCAAGGTCGAGGAGACAGGAAGAACTCTCCAGGAAGTGAGGAGACACTTAGTAGAGGGCATGTGGGGTCCTGGGAGCCAGGCTAGGAGGGGCAGCCAGGAGGAGAGAGGGACCCACCAGCAGAGTCGGAGGCAGGTGGCCAGTCAGGAAGCTGAGGTCTGATGGCCGACTCTGGATTTCGGCTTTCAGGATGGGGAGGGGTCAGGGTCACTGCTGACTTGATTTAGAGCAGTTTCAGGGACTCCGTGGCACGAAAAGCTGGCTTGGAGCAGGCTGGGGGGTGGATTGAAGAAAGATGGGGAGGAGTTTTGGTCTTTCAAGAAGCTTTGCTATCAAGAGGGGGAAGGAGACAGCAGTGGAGGCCAGAAGAAGTGGGAGAGGAAGGCTTTCTGAAGATGGGAGAAATAGCTGGGAGCGAGGTGATGCTAGGAGCTGATGGGGAAGCACTGGCAGCGCACGGCTCCTGAGCCCAGCACTGATGGGCCAGGGCCAAGTGCATGACAGGACTGAAACAGACGTGGCCTCTCCCGTGCAGCCTCTCGGCTGCAATGGGTCTTTCCAGCTGGGTGGCACCCCTCCCTCACTCCACTTGCCCTGGCTCTTCCCGCGCTGCCCACATCCTCCAAGAGCTTCTGAACCACGCTCAGATGGGTCCTTGTTGGGAGCAGCACGTGTCCTTGTAAAAGCCCATCCTGCTTGAGTTTGGACGCCCCACCTCCCTATTAATCGCCTGAGAAAATAACCAGGTGGCTGGCAAATATTCGAGCCAAACCCCCGTGGGGGAGGCAAGACGTGACATGAAGAGGAACCAGCAGCAGGAGCCCGGGAGGCAGGGCCAGACGGGCGCTCGTTAGAAATGTCTATTTGCGGCTCCCAGTCTAATTTCTGGATGTGATAGTGAGTAAATGTTGGCCTCTCCTTCTGCAGCCTTTCCCATCTGGGTGGTTCCACCAAATAGATGCTCCCGCCTCTTGTTTTCTAAAACTGTGGTGAGACTGGGGCTGGAGCGGGGAGGGTGGCGCCCAGCATCTCACAGCAGGATGTTAGCAGAACAGGGAAGGGAGCACTGGAAGGGAGCGGTGACTGCCCTAAGCTTGAGTTCTACCTCTAACGCACGCTGACAAGTGATCGTCCAACTACCACTTGAATACCACCAATGACGGGGAGCTCACTACCGACAAGCAGATCATTCCACTGTTAGATGGTACAGAATGTTAGAAAGTTTTTTTCTTTCCTTTGCAAGACTTCTTTTTTGAATTCTTATAATGTGCTGAGCACTGTTTTAGACAAGATGCAGTGAATAAGACCTACAGGGTGCCTGCCCTTAGTTAAGCAGGAACCCACACAGACAGCAAAAGGAAGGGAGGGAGGAGGTACCAGCTAGTGCTGGGCAGTGCAGAGGATGTAGGATGGTGTGAGCTAGTGACAAATGCAGAGGCTCTGGAATGGTGAGAGAGAGCAGCGGGGCTGCTCCACCTTGGTGACCAGAAGCCGTGACCACTAAGCCAAGAACTGGGTCAAGGAGCCATGCGTGCAGAGGCCAGCAAGGACAGCGTTCTGGGCAGAGGGATGTGACATGGGGCTCCGCCAGCCTCTGAGGATGGGAGGGACCACCCCGAGGCGGGCAGCCATCCTCGACGTCCACATCGAGAGAGGATCCATCCCTGAAGCGGAAACTGGACCAGGACGATGGGCATTTGGCAGCAGGACCTCCTCGGCGAGCCTGGTGGGGGCTGTCTGGGTGTGTGCTACCCATGAGCAGTGCCCTCCCCATCCGGTCACCTCCCCACCATCCCCGCCCCCACCCACTCTAGGTCTCTGTAAGCCTCCCGCCACTCTGAGCGGTGCTGCGAGGAAGCTGGAGGTGGGCTCAGAGCAGAGGGTCTGGCTGACACGCCAACCCTGGAGATGCCCCTTCCTGAGAGCCATGGAGGCCCCAGACTGGACTGCAATTCCTCCTGGCACCAAGTCCAAACCCAGCTCCTCCCACCGCACCCCCTGCCCCAGCCCTGCCCTCAGAGTCCACAGGCCTAATTCCCTTGCCCAGGGACAGCCCCGCACACACCTGAAGAAGGCCAACTCCATCCCTCCTGGGTCTTCTCCAAGGTTGTAACGAACTGAAGAGAATCCCCCAAAAAGACATGTCTGCATCCTAACCCCCAGCACCTGTGAACATGACCTTATTAGGAAATAGGGTCTTTACATATATAATTAAAATAAAGTCATCCTGGATTAGGGTGGACCCTCCATCCAATGTTTGGTGTCCCTAAAAGAGATAGGAGAGGAAGATTTGAGACATGGACACAGAAGAGACCCCGAGGGGAAGCCTCATGACAGAGTTGGAGTGATGTGGCCACAAGCGAGGGACCCCCAGAAGCTGGGACCGAGGCAGGGGATGGATTCTCCCACGGAGCCTCCAGAAGGAACCAACCCTGCCAACACCTTGATCTCAGACTCCGGCCTCCAGACTGTATGGCAATACGTTTCTGTTGTACGAAGCCACCCAGCTTGTGGCGAATTGTTACAACAATTCGGGAGACTCTTACAAAGATCGACAACCATTCTCGTGACGAGTGCCCGCGAATACTAATGGAGGAGGGGCAGGTCCAGGGCATGGTCGAGCAGCCCACATCCTGTGCCTCCGCTTTCTGTTCACGTGACAAGGTCATGTCCACGCTTAGCATCTGGTCTCAGCCCCCAAGTCCCATCCTGGGTCACCCAGGGCTGTCACACTTGAGTCTTCCTGCTCAGTCATACTGTGGCTGTGTGGCCCAGAGCACGTTATCACCCTCTCTGGGCTCCTGCCAAGTGAGTGTATGCCAGCTCCCCTTTCAGGTTATCATGAGGATTTGAAATGATGCTTGCAAGCCAGGCAGCTAGGGGCTGGTGCATAGTAGGTGCTCAGGGAGCAGCCACAGAGTACAAACCTCTCAAAGCACCTGCAATCTCAACAAGGGACCAAAATGATACATGCCGGTTGGAGGGTATTTTTGCCCAAAGCTGATGTTTCTTATGTGTCATTTTATCCTTTTCAACAGAGGCAGCCTGTAGAATGTGTGGCTAAGTGTGTTTAAAGGATTTTATGCTTGTTGAAGATTTTTCCTAGGAACACACTCACGAATCAAGGGGGGATGTCCTTTGTCAGACCACGCATCCCGGAGTGGGACCGGAGGCACCGGTCACAGCCACCATGTCCAGCAGGACCCAGCCCCAGGCCCTGTCCCTGCACGCCTGCCACGACTGGGGCTCTCTGTCTGTGTCTGGAGGATAAATCGCCCACAGGCCTCCAAGCCAGCGTCTGGCCACCTTCCTCCAACATCCCTGGATGTGCCAAGTTGGCCCCGGAGAAGCCATGCCATCGAGGAAAACCACGTCCACAATATTTTCTACCTTCACCCAAGAGAGGCCCTGGGTCATCCACCCGGCAGGGAACAGTGTGACACAGCCCAGCTGCCCGAGGCTCCTTCCCCTGCTGGGCTCACCAGCTTGGTCCATCTTGGGCCAGAACCTCTCAACAATCCCATTTGCTCTCCAGGTTCTCACCCCCTCGGGGGTCCCTGGCTCTGGTCTTGAATAAACCACACCCACTTCACACGCATCTCAGGCTCTGTGGTCAAGTCCACAAGCAGCACATGCTGGCATGAGACACCGAGCACAGCAGAGTTCTGCATGTGACTTCCAGTCCCGGTCACCAAAGGCCACCAGCTTCCTCCTGGGACACTGAGAGCCCCGCTCTCCCACCGCGAGAAGCCCAAGGCGCACAGAGCAGCCCCGGGACTTGGTCCAGACATGCGAGTGAGATGCTTCTGGGTGATTCCAGCTACCCCAGCCTCCCGATCTGAGGCCTCAGACACCGGGGGCAGAGCTGAGCTGGACTCCTCACCCACCGAGGCCAGGAGCGTAAGAAATGAGGTTACCAGCAGCCACAGAAACTGGGAGGGAGGAAGTTGTTCTTAATAATACCCCCCTCCCCCCCCCCGCCGTTGCAAGAGGAAACATTGACTTAGGACACACCGGTTCCTCTCCGAGGTCAGGGGCAAATAAAGGGCAGAGGCGGGATTTGCATGTCTGGTTCCTGCTTTGTTAGAGGGCAGTTTTGTGTGGGATGCCCAGGCTGTGGGAAGGCAGGAAGGGGTCTGAGCAGACGAGGGAGTCACAAGGCTCCACTGAGAGGAAGTTGCAGGAGGGGTGGGGGTGGGGGGGTCCCGAGGATGAGCTTGTCTAGCACAGCCCCATCTCAGCAGCACAGGGTCCTGGTGTCACAGGGCCCAAAGCTTCTACAGTTTGGTAGGGGAGATGCTTTAACAAAAGGAACACAAAAATACGTATTTTCCTCTTGCAAACTGTATAGATACATAGGACCACGTGAACAGGTAGGCACACACCTGTCCACACTCAGAAACACACTCAGTTAACAAGAACAGCCATGGTGACTGAGGACTGGGGCGACCAGCACGGCCCCACCGTGACCTGTTCCACAGGGTCCCCATCGCTAGCAGGTGCTCACCAACCCCTCCTCGCACCCACCTGTGCCGGGCATGGGGCGCTCAGTGGGGAGGCAGACCCATCCCCGTACATGGCGCTCACGGAGCCGGGGACTCGGGCTGCAGCAGAGGGGGTCAAGGCACAGAGGCCACGAGCAGCGTGAGTTCAAGGCCAAAGCGAGAAGTGACAGCCGTGGCCCAGAGATGGCAGGACAAGAACAGAGACAAGTCTGGGGAGCCTGGAACACACAAGGAGGAAGTAAATCCCCGCCAGGCCCGAGGCTGTCCCCTCCCTGCCCTCCCGTTCTGCCCGGCAGTGGCTGTCCAAGGCCCTGCGGGGCCCCTTCCTGCGTCTGCACTTCTCACTGGCCTCCTGTCCTAGGCCAGCAAGTCACTGCTTAGTACCACATGTGCGGGTTTTTTCCAGAGAAGATGGATGCTTCCTCAAGCCCATCTCTCTATGGAAATAGAAGGTGAACAAAGGGGCCACGGATTTCCCCTTCTTTGTGTCTGGAGCCATGGTTTGGAAACTGGGCTGTGTGTTAGAATCACCTGGACAGGCTCTAGATCTCCCAGTGTCTAAACTGCACCTGGATCAGGGAATGAGAACATCTCCGGGGGGAGCCCGGGACCAGGCGAGTCCAACGGGATCACCCAGGACTTGTCAGCAGCGCAGAGTCTGCACTGACACCCACGTGAGTTACGTGCACGTAAGGTTCAAGCAGCAAGAACAACGTGCCTGGTGTGTAATATGCAACCCGGGGGCTCTGGGTCCTCCCCGTGGTCACTTACCCACGATGAACCGCCTGTCCCCCGGGCGCTGAGTGGTGGATGGACATCAGCTGGCAGGCCCCACCTGACCACCCCTGCCCAGATTTTGATGCCAAGGCAGGAAAGACAGGGCATTGGGCTCTGGGTCTGGGCAAAGCACCTGGCCCAGGGTGCTGCACTCAACCCATTAGGTGGAGTCCATTCCCAGCCTGCCCCTGGGATGCTGGAACCCCGTGCAGGATCCCCAAAAGGTGGGGGGTCCTCCCTTTCTCACGCATCTCTTAGGCAGCCCTTGCATGGCCTTGCCTTTAGAGAGCTCTGCCTGATACCAGTACTGAATCTGCCTCTTGCACCCTGGCCAATGACACCCGGGGGCCTGTGCCTCCCACAGGAGAGCCTGTGGGGCCTCATCTCCACCTGAGGCTGTTGGCTCCTCTGCACCTATTTCTTAACTCCTCCATCCTGAAACCTCAGGCCTATTACTCCCTCCAGAACTGCTGCCTTGGCCCACTCTGTCCCTAGGCAGGTCCTGTCCCCTAGAAGAGCCAGGGCTGGCCATTCAAGAGTCCCTGCACACCTCACACTAATTTTGTCCTTGAGAAGCCTTTTGTGGGCGGCATATTGCTGCTGTGACAGGGGAGATCATCTACAGAGAAACGCTGACGGCCCACCATTATCTGGCTGGACCCAGATCCCAGGGTCTGGGCTGGGAGACAGGATGGGTGGGGGAGGGGGTCTTGGAAAGGAGGAGAGAATGGAGGTGAATGGATGGGGGAGCAGATACCTGCCTCCACAGGGAGACTTAGGGAGGGCAAAGATGGAGAGAGAATTTTAAAGATACTTTGCTGCTTATTACAAATCTACAATGGGGGGACTTCCCTGGTGGCACAGTGGTTAAGAATCCGCCTGCCAATGCAGGGGACACGGGTTCAATCCCTGGTCCAGGAAGATCCCACATGCCGAGGAGCAACTAAGCCCGTGCGCCACAACTACTGAGCCTGCGCTTTAGAGCCCGTGAGCCACAACCAGTGAGCCTGTGTGCCACAACTACTGAAGCCCGTGCTCCTAGAGCCCGTGCTCCACAACGAGAGAATCTATTGCAATGAGAAGCCCATGTACTGCAATGAAGAGTAGCCCCCACTCACCGCAAGTAGAGAAAGCCCTCACGCAGCAACAAAGACACAATGCAGCCAATAAATAAATAAATAAATAATTTTTAAAAAATCTACAATGGGAATTCCCTGGCGGTCCAGTGGTTAGGACTCAGCACTGTGACGGCTAAAGGCCCAAGTTTAACCCCTGGTCAGGGAACTAGGATCCCACAGGCCATGTGGTGTGGCCAAAAAAAGAAACAAAACTCTACATTGTACAACCAGAAAGTGAGCTCTATTTTCCACCACATGGAAGACTAATCCTGGATCAACAGTCCCATGGCAAAGCAAAGCAATAACAAAGTAACATACGTATCTACGCATGTGAACACCTTTTTATATACATGCCTATATACGTATGTAATATATACACTAAAATGCGTCACACTGAACAAGCAAGAACAAGGAAAATCCTCACAGGCCAGAGAACTGGGAGTGAGATTGGACATTCCCAGAGGTGAGTATTTGCCGAAGCTGGCTCTGCCCCAGGGACATTCCCCAAGGCTGGTCACCTGATCGTCCTTTGCCACAACCACACTCGGGTCTGGGGCAGGAGAAAAGCCTGGACCGCCCAGCACGAGTCAGATAGGGAGCTCCAAGTACAGCTGGACTCTCCTGAGGGCTGTGCTTTCACTATTGGAATAAGTGAGTAGCAAAAAGCCTGAAGATGGAAAAAGCAAGGACACCAGCCTGCGTCAAGCTTGGCACCGGCGGGGAAAAGAAAAAAGAATCTCCCTGAAATCATAATCACCAGCCTGCCCTGGTGTAGGTTTTACACCAGCCCTGTGGACCACAAATCCCAAACTAAGACTTAAATTTAAAGGGAGGCAGGGACTTCCCTGGTAGTCAGGTGGTTAAGATTCCGACTTCCAATACAGAGGATGCATGTTCAATCCCTGGTTGGGGAACTAAGATCCCACATGCCTCGCGGCGAAAAACCCAAAGCATAAAACAGAAACAATATTGTAACAAATTCAATAAAGACTTTAAAAATGGTCCACATCAAAACAAAAAATCTTTAACAAAAAAAAGGGGAGGCAACTCAGAGTGACCCTCACTGTCCAGCTGAAGCAGACGTGAATTATCTCTGGAGGTTCCCATTTTTAGGATAAGCCTCGAAGAATTACCGGTGATTAAGTAGAAAGGACACAGGCAGGGCTCACAGGAGACACACAGGAAAAAGCACCATGAGCGAGAGTCAGCCCACACAGGATCCGGCTGCAGAGACAGGCCCAGCGCATTAGATCCTCAGACAAGAACATAAATTATAGACACCTGTGTCTAGAAAGCATTAAAAGAAGGAATCAAAAACATGAACAAGGAACAAGAGACTACAAAATGGCCACAAAATTTTGAAAAGGAAGCAAAGGAAACTTCTGGAGACAACAAAAAACTATATCATTGAAATAAAATAAATTGGTTAAACAAGAGTCAGCACAGCTGTTTTAGTCAAGTTGCTGAAACCGACACCAGATAGACGAGAGTTCAAACACTTCTTGCTCATCTACAGTTCAAAGCAGGTGTTCCTGACTGGCAGACAGGTCTCCTCCCAGGGCGATTTTACCTGTGGCTCCAGCGCTTGGCTCCCAAGATCACCACACTTGTCTGTATCAGCTGGCATCATCTGGGCATCAAGAAGAACCAAGGGGGTTGCAGGGGACCAGCAACAATACATCTTACTTTATTCACATTTCATTGACAAGGACTCAGTTACACAAATTGCAAGGAAGGCTGGGAAATGTAGTCTGTCTGCATGCCTGTCAGGAGGAGGAAGCGGGTTTGGTCAGCAGCCAGGCTGTCTGGACCACGGCAGCTAAAGAAGGATGAGGGTCCAGTAAATGGTAGTTACAGACAGCACTCTTCCAAACCCTGCCCGTCATTATTTTAGTTAATCTTTACAATCCCCACCCCGTCATTATTTTAGTTAATCTTTACAATCCCCACCCCGGGGAGTAAGCTAAGCTGCGAGGATCACTCCCATTTTACAGAAAAGGAAACACACTCAGAGAAGGGCAGTGAGTTACCCAAGACCACACAGCTGCTTAAGTAGCCCAATAGGGGTTGGAGCCCAAGACTTCCCATGACATCACAACACTGTCTCTCATTCCAAACGACAAGGGGAAGGGAGAGAGGTCCTGGAGCCAGAGGTCCTCCATTTGCCTCCGTGTTTTCAGCTGTGCTGGCGAACACACTGGCCCAGCCCAGGGGCGATGGAACAAGCTCAAGGTCAGAGCAGTGAACTGAGCGGAGCTCAGCTTTAATGCTGGTGTCCTGGGGTATCAGGGAGGCCATCTGGCTGGGCTCAAGATGGCAGGTCTGGATCTGCCCGACCCCAGGGGAGGTAAGAGGTCACAGTCAGTGGGTCAGCCAGCAAATATTTGCACAGTGCCTCTGATGTGCTGGGAGTTGTGGGTTCCAACAAGCAGAGCGTGGGTGCAGGGAACCCAGGTAGGGTTCACGCGATGAGCTAGCTCTTTGGTGCCTGGCCCTGAGCGCCCACTGTGCCAGGGCCCTGACCCCTTATCATGGCATGCTCACCAGGACTCAGGGAGGGAGGGGCTGTCAGTTCTCTTTTTACAGGTGTAAGGATGATGGTGGTGGTGATGGTGGTGGTGGTGAGGATGGTGATGACGGTGATGGCGATGTCATCTGGCATGACTGAACGCTCTGTGCCCAGCAATGTTTAAGCGCTTTAGATGGGTTCTCTTCTTTAACTTTTATAATAACCCTACAAGGAGTAGATTCCTAATTGCTTTGATTTGACAGAGAAGGAAACTGAGGTTCAGGGAGGTAAGTGACTCACCCAGAGTCACAGAGCAAGTAGCGGATGGACCCAGGATTCACTCCTCTGACTCCAGCATTGTGCTCTAACCACTGCACCGTGCTGCCTCCAGGACAGAGCCTCCATTGAGCTCACCCTGCGTCCCCAGCTCCGAGTCCGGGGCCTGCACACACAGTAGGTGCTCAGGAAGGCCTCTTAGGAATGGCTCGTGCACGATGATCTGTGCAGATGCAGAAATCCCACCTGTGCATTGACGTGTCCCCTTTACAGGCAATAAGCGTATCAGTCGCTTTGAAACCATTGTAATTAAATGAATAAAAGCCAGCAGTTGCTGGCCAACCCAGGTCTCTTGGCTGCCTCTTCCTTAAAGAATCATTTCTGGACATCCCTACTGTCTGCTCTCCAACCAGCCAGGCCTCCCAGAATCTGATGTCCCAGCCCAGTCCAGGCCCGCACAGAGCAAGGGGCCCTGGCTGCTCCCTGAGTCAAACCCGCCAGCGGGCAAGGGCCCCCTGAGCTCTGAGGTGAGAACGCCTGTGATGTCCCCGGTCTTACAAGGAAGAAGGCCCGAGGGGCAGGGACAGGGGAGGGGAGGTGGCAGCTTCTCTCTGTTGCCAAAAGAGAGCGGGGAGGGACACTTTTCTCCAGACAAGCTGTTCGCTTACCAGCTGACTTTGGTGAAAGAAAAAAATATTCCCAGTACCATCTGTTCCCAGAGTGAGGCTGGTGTGGGACCTGGGGCTTCCTGCAGCTCGGGCAGCCGGGCCGAGTTTCAGAATCCGAGACGGCTGCCCCCTGGATTATTTAGGGAAGCAGCTCAGCTCTAAGGCACCCCAGCCTTCGAGGCATTTCCCGTCACTCCGAAGCTGTTTGCACACCAGCCCAAGATGGCCAGCTCCTTCTCAGGCCCTGGACGCGTTCCAGTTCAGCCCACGGTAACTATGCTGCTTCCAGCTCCTGCTGCAACTCCAACTGGGGTCAGATTTCGTGGGATGCAGGAGAAAGGCAGGCGAGGGCAGTGGGCTCCGCAGCCCCCCATTCTCAGGCTCCTTTGTGGGAGCCAGTCCCCCCACCCAGTCCAAGCCCTGGGAACCCCCAGGCATCCACCCGCTCCCAGAGCTCATCCCTCCTCCAGTCTCTCCCCAAGGGTGCCCCACCCCTTTTATGAGGGATAAGCTCCCGGGATAGGTGGGAGGAAGGCATCTCAGGCAGGGATGAGAGCATCAGAAGAGCCTGGAAAGACCTGGGGGCTTTCAGGGAACGAACTGAAAACAGTTTGTAAAGGATGGAGTGGGGTAGGAGATAGAGCGTGGTCAGCAGGAAGACATGAAACCAGCAGCACCAGGAGGACCCAGAGCATCAGGGAGCAGGGGAGGTTTTGAGCAGGACAGTAATGGGATCGGATTCCCAGGACAGAAAAACTCCAGCTGCTGCTGTGGGATTGGGGTCAGAGGGGAGAGCGGCAGAGACCCCAGCCAGGGAGTTACTGCACCTGCCCCGGTGGATGGTGAGGGCTTGGACTTCCAGGGGCAGAGGGGAGGGGAGGAGTTTGAAAGGCCGGCAAAGGGCAGAAAGGACTTGGTGCCCAGGTGGGAGAGAGGGTAGGGGCCAGAGAGAATCACAGGTCTCAGGCTTGGGGACCAGGAGATTGGAGGGGCTGGAAAAAGGGCTGGGCATTCAGGAGACAGGACAGGGGAAAGGGAGAGTTCTGACTTCAATCTGGTGAGTTTGGGGTGGAAACCCCAAGGAGCCCTGTGCCCTGGGCAGTTCAAACTGTGGGTCTGGTCAGGCAGGAGCATGGTGGTTGCCAGAGGCCGGTGGAGGGGGCGGGTGGAGCGTTACTGTCTAACAGGTATAGAGTTTTGGTTTTGCAAGATGAAAAGAGCTCTGGAGATGGTGTGATGGCGGCGCACAGGGCGAAGGTACTTAATGCCACTGAACTGCATGCGTTACAGTGGCTAAAATGGAAAATTTTGTTATGTGTATTTTACCACATTCAAAAAAATTTAATGGACTCAACCCTCCAATTAAAATGCAGAGGTATTCAGATCAGATAAAAAGACACAACTATTTATGTCTATAAGAAACCCTCTTTAAATATAAAGACACGGATCATTTAAAAGGAAAAGAATAGAAAAGATCCCCCGCTAACACCAAAAGAAAGCTTGAGTGGCTGTGTTAAAATCAAAGTGGATTTCGGAGCAAGAGATATTACAAAGGATAAAGAGGACATCAAAATGCCATGACAATTCCCGATGGGCGTGCAGGCGGGCACTAGGTGGTCTCTCTTTCCCCCCCTCTCTCTCTCTGTCTGTTCTGATAGTCGCCCCTTTCCTGCCAGCCTCCCATCCCAGGTACCCCTTCCTGTACCTGGAGCCCAGCTCTGTCACCTGCCCAGGTACCTCCCTCCAGTAAGATGCTCTCTCTCATGTTTCCTCTTTTCTCTTCCAGAGCCTTCCTGTGGGCATTTAAACAGGCTCAGCCCTCTGCACTCATGAGCGGTCACATCCCCCGAGGCCCCACTTTACCAACTTCACACCAGGTTCCCTGAAAGCGTGAAATTGAAGTCCCCCCTCTCGGGGGTCTTTACTTCCTCCCTTCTACAGCCCCTCTTTGCAGGTTGTCCACCCTCACCCTTGTTCAGTTTGACAGCAAAGTAGAAAAAAAACTTAAACTGACTTTTGTAGCTTTACTGAGGAATCATTTACAAAAGGTAAATGTGCCCAGTAAGCGTACGATTTGCTGAGTTTTGACACGTGGGCGGTCATGTGGCCACAACGACCGTGCACAGAACATGCCCGTCACCCCAGTGTTCCCTCCGGCCTCTTTGCTGTCAATCCCCTTCTCCGGCCCCCAGCCCTGGAAACCCCTGATCTGCTTTCTATCACCAGGGAGTCACCTTTTCTAGAATTTCTTATAAATGTGTAGCCCTGCGTGTCTCACTCTCTTCACTTAGCCTAATGCTATGGAGAGCATTTAGGCTGTTTTGGTATCAACACCCTCCCTCTTTGTCGCTAAGCAGACCCACATCGTATGGTCACACTCGAATGTGTTTATGCCTTTGACGGCGATGGACATTTGGGTCCTTCCCCGTCTTTGGTTTGCCTGAAGAGTACTGCTATTCATGTCTAAGTCTCTGCGTAGACATATGTTCTCATTTTTCTTGGATAAATACCTGGCAGCGAAATGGCTGGGTCGTATGATGAGTGTATGCACCACTTTATAAGAAATTGCCAAACTGTTTTCCAAAGGAAATGTACCATTTTGCATTCCCACCAGCAATGAATGAGAATTCTAATTGCTCCACAGCCTTGTCACCACTTGTTATGCTCAGCCTCTTCAGTGTAGCCATTCTAGGGGGTGTACAGTGAGATCTCGTGTGGTTTTGATTTTATTTCCCTAATGACTAATGGTACTGATAACCTGTGCTAGTCAGCTCTGGCTGCTAGAATAAAATACAATAGACTGGGTGGCTTTTAAAAACAGACATTTATTTCTCACATTTCCGGCATCTGGGAAGTCCAAGATCAAGGTGCCAGATGATTTGGTTCCTGGTGGGGGCTTCTTCCTTGTTTGCAGATGGCCACCTTCTTGCTGTGTCCTCACGTGGCAGAGAGAGCTCTGATCTCTCTTTTCTTGTAAGGACACTAATCCCATCATGGGGGCCCCACCCTCATGGCCTCATCTACACCTAATTACCTGTGAATCAGGAGGTAAGGGGAGCATGTGGAAGGGGAGTGGGGTGGAGGGAAGACCGCTCTGAGACCGTCTCACACTCAGACACCCTCTGAGTTGTCCTCTGAGCTCCACCAGCTGGTCTGGCAAAGATGGCCTGGCCCACGCTGGCCCCCTGCCCCAAAGCCCCTCCCCCAATCCAAGGCTGTCAAAATGTGAAAATCCCAGACCTAAACAGGCTCTGTCCGCCCTGGGGGCTTGGAGCTGGGAGAGCACAGGGAGGGGGAGCCCAGTGCCAGCCAGGGTCTACCGCCCCCGCCCTCTCCTGACAGCCCTCATCCCTGCCCACCCGGCCTCCTCCAGGCTGGTTCCCATCAGATGTCAGTTCTGGGGACCCCTGTTCAATCCTCCTACAGGGACTTTTGCTTTGAGAAATGTACACAGCAGGTGCCGAGTCTCCCTGAGGGGAGACACACACACACACACACACACACACACACACACACACACACACACACACGTGTGCACGGCAGCTCCCTGGGGACAGACTGGGAGCCCATCTGACCCACTTGTCAGCCACAAAGGCGTCGTCTCTGTGACTTTGGGGCAAAGCTCACCATCGTGGCCATACAGCTGGCCCTGGACCACGGTTCCTCTGACAAGTAACTGAATTGAGTTTCCCGAGGGGCACAGAGGCCTGGTTTTGGAGCCACGTGGGGCTCCTGTCTTTGCAGGTGATGCTGGGCCCATCACCCCTCGGGAGAGGCAAGCGGGCTGCAGCAGCTGAGTGTGAGCGGTCAACCCTGACACCTGAGGGGCCCTCCTGCTCCAGGGCCGGACCCTCGGCCCCAGTGAAGGTCAGCACCACCGGGCTCTCGGCCACCCCCGGGAGTGGCCTCAGAGACGAACCCCTGAGCCCCTCCCACGCCCGCCCTGTGGGGAGGGAGGCTGCATGGGGGTGGGGGGGGGGCTGTCAGCTCATATTCATGCTTATTTAACAGGGCCCTTCCCAGGACACCGGCAGGCTCCCAAAACCCTCCCAGAAATACATTTGTTAAAATAAACTGAGCAAGGCCAGAGGTTGGCTCAGAACGAATCCACGCCTAGTGGGTTCAAAGATATTCAGATGGATGGAAGCAGGAGGGCGGGGGGCACGGGCGTGCCATAGACACACAGGAAAAGAGTCGGGGGCCCAGAGCTGGCTGGACTGTGGGGGGATCCCTCCGCGGCCCTCAGGCCCTCCAGCTGGGCCTGGCACCAGCTGTGAGAAGCAGCTTATGGGGGCTGTGATGGTTACTTTGGGGATCCCAGAGACCCCCTGTCCATGCTTTCCTTCAGCTTGTGCTTGCGAAACAGGCTGTAGAGGACCCGCAACGTGCTTTTGGCATCCTTTTCCACGATGTCTGTGGGCCGGGGGAGAGCAGGGCAGCGGTCAGGCTTGGGCAGGGGGTGACCAACAGTCCAGGCTTGCCCGGGACCGAGGGGTTTCCTGGGACACAGGCCGTCAGTGCAACACCCGGGAGAATCCCCGGCAAACCAGGACAGAGGGTGAAGCTAGGCCTGAGTCCCAGGACCCATCACAAGTCACTGCTATCTCCCCTCCCCTGCACCCTCTTGCAGGGCCCCCAACCCAGCAACTCCTCCAGGCCTCGGCCCTCTGGACAGCCCGTCCCCAGGGACCTCGTGCCGCGTCTCCTCTCCCCAGGACCATCCTCCACTGGGGTGGGCGGGGGCTGTGGGTGCAGTGCCCCCTCATAGGAAAACTCAGCAAACACCAGGCGAGAGGGTTCACCAATTCACCGACACGGCTGTCCCCACGCCTGTGCCCAGGGCCGGCTGCCCTCGTGTGCCCTGCACTCACCTTCGGGGCTGACAGGGTAGTTAAGAAGGCCCTCATCCTTCAGCAGCTCCAGAGCCAGGGCGACGTTGTGTAGCTGCAATGACAAGACCCCATCAGATGTCAGCAAGACAACCCACCGGGCAGCAAGGAGGCCGCCTCTAGTGGCAAAGGCAGTCCCCAAGGAAGGCACCCAGCCCAGGAATCAGGGAAGGCTTCCCGGTGGAGGCGACACCTGGGAGTGAGTCCTGCCAGGTGAGGGGACTTAGCCGGGGAAAGGAGCATGGGTTCACCCCCACCTTTTCCAATGCAGCCCTGAAACTGTGAACACCAGAGACTCCCTCAGAAGCAGCTGAGTTCCACAGGTAAAGCATAGAAGAGGAAACCGAGGCTCAGAGCGGCCCCGGGGCTCATCTGAACTCACAAGACAGAAAGTGCTGGAACCAGGTGCCTTCAAAGCACACTGGGGGCTGGAGGAGCCACCCCCATCCAGGTGCCTGCCCTTTCTGCCACCCCTCTGCCTGGGCTGGCACCTAAAACACGGCCTCCAGCACCGCAGAGAGGGCCTGGGCCCGAGGCGGGCCCACCCAGGTTCAGATCCCGGCTCGGTGCTGGGGAACCTCGAGTAAGTCCCTTTGTACCTCCAGGCCTCGGTTTGCTCCCTGCAGAGCGGGGTCTCCACCGTCTCCCCTGATACGGGAACTTGGGTGGGCAGCCCGTCAGCTCTCAGCTCTGAGCAGCCCTTCTGTTAGTGGAGTCCTGCCTTTTCACAGCTAGTGTCTCCCTGGGGCCTCAGATCCAGCAGAAAAGACCCCCGCCCTTCTCCTTGGGGCAGCCACCCGGGGTGGTAGAAAGGGTGTGGGGCGAGGCCGGACGAGCCACGTCTAAAGCTGGCTGAGTCCCCGATTCACTGGGACCTCACGCAGGTCCTTCCTTCAATGGTCTCTGGTCCACCGTGCAGACTAGACGTCCCAGGCTGGTGGCCGGCCACGCGGGTCCCGTTCCCTCCCCATCTGCCAACCATTCCAGCCCCAAAGCCCACCTCAGACAGACCAGGCAGGTCCCATGGCAACCTAGCCAGGGCCCAGAGGGCCGGCTGGCAGAGCAGCAGGTGAGCAAGGCCCATCCGAGAAGGCCCCCTGCCTAGGCCGCCTCTGGTCCCTTCCTGGTGGGTCTGGGCAATCTGGGTTGGATGTCTGTGCACCCACCCCACCAGGTCACAAGTCACAGGTCGGACAAGGCACGTGTCCTGCCTGGGCCTTCGTCCCCTCGTCTGTACACACAAGGGGAATAACACGTCTTCCAGTGGCCTCTCCAAGCTTCCATGTGGGTCAGTGTGACGGTGGACACAGCACTGGAACCACAAGGCAAGACTCAAGCGTGGAATACCGAAGGCAGAGCCAGGGCTTCCCTGCAAATTCCGCCTGTCCAGGCTCCTACAAGGGCTGGGCAGTGAGACGTGTAGGAGGCCCGGAAGCCCCTGAGAAAGAATTCTGTCTGAGGGGAAAGGGCCAGGTCACAGTCCTGGTCCAAGGGTCCAGGGCAGAGTTGGGGTAGCATCTTGTCCCCCGCAAGGACTCCTGCCGCATCCCGGGCAAGGGGCCGGAGTCCTCCATGGCAGCTGGTGGCCGTGCAGGGACCACAGGGAACCGGAAGGCAGAGTGAGCAGGGCCCTTCCCCACGGGGGACAGTGGACAGAGCTTCAAATGGACAGAGCAGCTAAGCGGGTCCAAGATGCAAGAGAGAGAGTGGCAGAGGCTGGGTCACGAGGCTGTCCCCTCTAGAGTCCATCAAGAAGAAGAAACCAAGGCTGTCACAGGCGCCAAGGCTCCCAAGCAGGCGGGACACACCTCTGGGGGTGTCCAGGCCAGGTGGAAGCAAACCTCAGAGTGAGGGGGTCAGACTTCCACCGCTTGTCCCGCCCCTGGGTCCCCAAGTCTTCCACCAGGCTGGAAAATTCTGGAAAATGAGGATTGCAACTATGGCTATTGTTCTCATTCTCATCGTGAACACTATTCCCAGGACACACAGAAAGTAAATGTCAGAGCGAGAACGAGACACCCAGGCTGGGCTCTCCCGCCTCGCAGCCCCGCCTTTGATGTACAGAAGGGAAAAGGTGTCTGTGACCAAATGGCTTCAGGAAATGTTGGCTTCAACAAAGTCATATGGAAATCCTCCACTGCAGGACTTCTCAGAGCCTTGAATATGTTTTGATGCGCCGTGAGTCCTCAAGGCTGTACATGTTTTCCCAAGTGACTTGACCATAGGATCCATTTGTCACAGAGCAGCTCATGGGACCAGGGTCTCGGAAATACTTCCTTCATTCACTTATTTAAAAAATATTTGTTCAGCATGTGCTATGCACTGGCCATGCAACAGGGGCAAAACCAGACCCACTGCCTGCCCCAGTGGATTTCCTGCTCTGAGAATCGCCACCATCAACTAGAACACTGATCGTGCTCACTTCTGTGGGTCACACTCCTCAGCGATGCTCAGGCTGACCAGGAGCAGCTGCCCCAGGCTCCTGCCCGACCGCACCACGCTCTACCCAAAGCATCATTTTCCTTCTGCGCACAGTTTGAGATGATGAAAGTAAAGCAGCCGCGCTCCCCGGAGCTGAGAGAAGGTGACGACCCAGGGGATGCATTGAAATCTTCCCCGGGAGAAGTAATTGCACGTGGGAGGAAGCCAGAGATTCCTGGCACCGGTGCTTTCATTTCTGCAGAGGAAATGATCACCTCTCTCCTCCACCCCTACTCCTCTTCCCGCACCAAATGGCAGCCCCATGTAGACGCCACTGGTGAAGAAGGTCTGACAACAAGAAATTCAATTTCCAGAGGCCGCGCTGCCGAGATAACAATTCCTCAGGGGTCCCACCTTCGGAAAGGGCCGTTGCTCCCGCCCTGTTCAGCTAATGACCTCGTCAGCATTTTTATTACACGTTCCTGCAGCTGAGATTTCCTACAGTAGTCCATAAAAATGCCTTCTTAGGGTCTGAGCTGAGAGGCTACTTCTTTTCCCCCAAGTAGATTGTGGTTCAGCTTTGGAAGCTGGCCCTAAAGTTGGTGGAGTCGGCAGGCTGCCTGCACACAGGGGCCTGAGAAGTCAGGACGTTTGTCCCTGGCTTGTAACTGAGGGCTGGAGGTGAGCAAAGTCCTGGTCACACCTTGACATCCTGTGAAGCCCCAGCACCTGAGTAACAAAGCGGGGACCCCTGTGCTGTTCTGGGTCCCGATTCTGAGCCCCTTGTCTCCAGGGGGCCTGCATGTGACCCGCCTGGTTCCGTCCTCCCACCTTCCCTCATGATCACACATCAGCATCCTGCCTTCTGGATGAAGGTCAGTGCCACGGTCTCAGCCCCACTCTGACCCGCTTAAGCCCCCCTGTCCCTGCAGTTCCAGGCATGCCTCCTTCTTGGTCTTCAAAAGGCTCACGCCCCCCATCTCCCATGGAGCTCACCCTGGACTCCCCAGGAAGGACATGAGGAGGCAGATCTAGCTTTGGAGACAGACAAGCCTGGATGCCAGTCTGACCTTGACCCTAACTGGTGGTGTGCTCCTGACCGGCTTACTAGCTCTCTCTGAACTCAGTTTCCTTGGAGAGAAATGGGGATGGGAATAGTTCCTTCTCAGAGGCCCCACGTGGGGAGGAATTAGCAGTTCATCCACGGTGCCTGAGGGCAAGCGCCTCCCTGGCCCCTGTTCTGCATCCTCCCTGCCCCACACAACACAGGGCTCTCCCACCTCCGCACAGAGGCTGCAGGGTCTGCTCTGGCCAAGAGGATAAAGAGGAAGGGACGGCACCCCAGGTCTGAGCCTGCACCTTGTGTGTTCTGCTTCGTCTCTGTGTCCCTGCCATTGCCACAAGAAAACCATGCCGGGCTCACTGCTGGTCCTAGGAGGAGGATGAGAGGCACATGGCACAGAGCTGAACCGTCCCGGTGACCCCAGCTAGATGGCCTGACGCCCAGCCCATCCCCCATGAGGGATGCTCCAGCCACGCCTAGAGCAGCCAAACCCCACCAACCCGCAGATGCGTGAGAATGAAGGATTGCAGTTTTAAGCCACTGGTTGTTTGAGCAGTTTGTTACACAGCATTTTCATGGCAAGAGCTGACTAATACAGTGCCTGGTGAAGGACAAGAACTTAATAAGTGCCGATCACTGTTTCTACCACCACCAGAGCTACAAACACTGCACTGCTCCAGCCTATTTGCTCCTCGGCTCTTGGGAATCTGAGCCCCAAATCAATCTTCGAGTCAAGAGCACCCCTGCCTCCTGGGAAGGTGGAGATGATGCCCACCTAAATGACACCTTCCTGCTGCAAAGGGAAAAACGTGGGTTGAAGGTCTGGAGGCCAGGCCTAGTGTCAGACCTGCCGCTGAGCAGCTGGATGGCCCTGGGCATGTCCCACAGCCCCTGCGGCCTCAGTTTTCTCTTCTGTAAAATGGAGATACAACCCTGCCCTGCCTCCCTCACGTGGGTGTGGAGTGAGGGAGAAATGGGGTAAAGAGCCAGGTAAGGCCAGATGCAGGTAGGAACTCCAAGAGAATGTGAAAGGAGCTGTGGTTGGGGGCCCGATAGGATGCCCAGGAGCTCAGAGCGGACGAGAAGGTGGTCAGAGCTGACCCACTGCCCGGCTAAGCGCGTTGGAGCAAAGCAGGAGGCAGCCTGGCTGAGAGAAAGGCCTGGGAAAGACGTGGAGATGCTAGAGGCCCAGGCCGTGGGAGGACTGCAGGCGGGCAATGAGGGTGCAGCTGGGAGCAGGCAGACTGGGGAGGTGGGCCTGGAACGTTCGGCAGGAACCAGGGAGGTCAGGCTTGCAGCCAGAAGCAGAGAGAGACAGCGCTGCAGATACATGGGGGCCAGGCAGAGATGCAGCCTGGAACTGGGCCAGGGTCAAAGGGGTACAGGCTCACCCCCCCGCCCCCCACTCCAGGCAGGCCTTGAGCTCTGAACCAGCCCCAGAGCCACGGGCATATCAAAGGGACGGAAATCTTTCCTCTTCCCAGAAATGCCCCAAGGCTGGCACTGGGAACTCAGCCCTGCCTTGTCCCCTCTCTGCGGAGGGATGAAGGGGTGCCCTCCTGCCCTGGGTTGCTGCTGAGCCGGCCAGAGGGACCCTAGTGCAGACAGAGAGGAATCGGCCACCTGGGGTCCTGGGCAGGTCTGGGGCACCAGGGACCACACGTCCCTGGATGCTTCCACCTCCGTGATGCTCCAAACTCTTTCCTATTACTTGTGTGGTCTGAGGGGAAGCAGGTCAGGGACTGTGAGCCCATTTTAGAGACAAGAAGCCTGAGGTACAGGCAGAGACCAGAGCCGAGGCTTCTCCTTCCACTGCCACGTCCACCTGGACACAGAGCCAGACAACCGAGGTGGGTCCTGCCCCTGGGGGCCTCGCTTTCCTCCTCTGGAGACTCGTGAGAATCCCTTCCTCTCACTGGCAGGTATCCCATATGGAAAGGACGTTCCCGGCAGGGGAACAGACTGCGCAAAATCTCAGAGGTGGGAGAGCGTGAAGAGATCAAGGAACTGCAGAGGCTCCACGTGACAGGCCTGGGTGGCTGGGGAGGCAGGAGCCCCAGGGGGCCCGGAGGCCATGAGCAGTCAGATCTTACACTCTGTCCCTTCCACCAGCATCATCAATCTCACCATCGCCCTTCCCCAGCTCAGGCACAGACCCACCCCCCTACCACCACCTGGACTAATGCAGCCGTCTCCCAACTAGGCCCCAGACCCCAGGGTCCACATGGGAACTCCTGACTCCCACGAGGCCAGAACCCCTGCCACGTCCAAGCCTTTGCTGACACTGTTACCTCCCCTGGGGGTGCCCTCCCTAGTTAACTCTGCAAACCAAGCCCTAATCAACTTCATGGCCACCTCTCATGCAAGGCCTCTCCTGACTCCTGCACATCCTACTAACCACACTTTCTTTTAGGTCCCCCACCCGCCTACCCACCATGCACCAACGCACTTCATCGTGGCCCTAGAAGACCATGCATCATTGAGAGTGCAGTGGGTGGAGACTGAGGGGCCCTTGAGAGCAGGAGCTGTGGTGGATTGTTTTTATGGCCCACAGGGCCTGACACCAAGCAGGAACTCAGAAAATGAGGGATCAGGTGCATGGGTGAATGGGTGGGTAGACAGGTAGATGGGTGGATGGATGGATGGGCGGATGGATGGATGTGTGGATGGGTGGATGGATGGATGGATGGATGGATGGATGGGCAGATGGATGGATGGGTGGGGGGATGGATGGTTGGGGGGATGGATGGATGCGTGGATGGGCAGGAGGATGGATGGATGCATGGATGGGCAGGAGGATGGATGGATGGGTAGATGGATGGATGGATGAATGGATGGGTGGATGGATGGATGGATGGGCAGATGGATGGATGGGTGGGGGGATGGATGGGTGGGTGGATGGATGGATGCATGGATGAGCAGGAGGATGGATGAGTGGGTGGATGGATGGATGGATGGATGCATGGATGGATGGATGGATAAGTGGATGGATGGATGCATGGATGGGCAGGTGGGTGGATAAATGGGCAGGCAGGTGAATGGCTGGATGAATTGGGTGAATGAGTGAATGGGCAAGTCAGTGGGTAGGTGTGAGGGTCTACGGGTGAGGCTGGTGGATTGATGGGCAGATATATGGACAAACAAATGAAATTTTCTTTCACCCTTTACTTCACCTGGAAGTGAATAAATAAAGACCGATCATGCCAATTTCCTAGATCTATCTACTCAGAGGTAGACCCACAAGGAAAATCTTTGGAAAACTTACCTTTTCCGCAGGAGAGTTGGGAGTGAGATAGAATTCCTTCAAGTTCAGGAAGAAGCCTTCCAGTTGTCCAATCAGCAAGAGTAAGATGACTCCATCTGCAAACTGCAAAGGAGGGAACTGGAGGCACATAGTCTGGAGGCTCCCACTCTGCCTCTTACAGGCTGTGTGGCCCTACAGGAGCCACATAACCTCTCTGTGCTTCAGGTTCCTTTTTGAGAAATGGACACAACACCCTGACCTCGCAGCATTGTTGTAAACAGCGGCAGGTATAAAGCAGTTGTCAGTTGCCTAGCACAGAGCACGTGCTCAATAAAATGAGCTATTTTTACATTTTCTGTGAAATAGCCTCGAATCATTTTTCAAACCACATACTGTTCCATGAACTACAGAAGCCCAGGAGAAAACAGAGTTAAGTGGAAAATAATTCTATCAGGAAAAGGCAGGGAACAGCACACTGGGCTCATTTTGCTGGCTGCCACGTTTGTATTTGTCTGTTCTGTCTGTATGTTCAGAGATAAAGCTGTCACACCAGCACCAGCCCAGCATATGCTAATATAATCCTATTCAGTCTCTTCAAAGACACAAAACACAAGATTGGATATTGGAGGAAAAGCCACCACTCGAAGTCCTTAATGGAATTTCTTATATTAGGTCGGTTCTGATGCTATTAGTTTGGCATATTCCCTGGTAATACCACTGAGATACCGGGGACTTTAATATCCCCTTTTATCCAGCAGTCTCCAAATACCATCCTCACATGTGCCATTATTCTGCAAATTACATTATGTTACCAATGGGGAGATAAAGATGGAACAGGCAGGATGTAAACCTAGGAAATCATCCTGTTTATTCCCACATAAAATACAATAAAACCACAAATATATTGTTTATTATGTGTCCACAGTGAGCCAGGGAATACACAAAACACCTCGAGATGCATCCTCTCATTTATTACTCACAGTTCTACGAGGTTGGTATCCTTGCACCCGTTTTAAAAGAAGAGGAGCCTGAGGTTCAGAGAAGGTCAGGTCCAAAGCCACACAGCTAAGGTGGAGGAGGTGTGATCAGAGCCCAGGGGCAACACGTGCCCATCTGGCTTGAGTCTGCTCTTTCCACCCTGCGGTGTCACCACACCACGTCACACACAGACTTCTCACGTGGCCACCATGTGATGTGGTGATGGAGCACAAACTCTGGCTGCAGCAGCCTGGGTTCAAATCCCAGGTCCACCGCTTAATCACTGTGTGACCTTGGACAAGTTAATTAACCTCCCTGTGCTTAATGTCCTCATCTGTAAAACGGGATAGTATCAGTTCCCACCTAAGGAGGTTGTTGGGAGCAGTCAGTGAGTTAATGCATGCAAGGCACTTTGCTCAGGGCTGGGCATATAGTGAGGGCTTTATCGGCTTTAGCTACCAGGCACAGGGGAATATCAACCCCGCGCCCCACTGGCTAACGTCAGGCTGTGTCCGAGACATCAGCAGTGCCGGCTAAGCTCACTATAAGGACCTGACCTCACCTCGCCACCTGCCCCAGGTCATGCTGTGCGAGCAGAAGCCAGGTGGCCCAACCCCTGCACTGCCACGTCCAGTTAATGCGTCCAGGGTCCAGCAGGCTCCATCCCTGCCCTGAAGGCCCTGGGCTGGCCATTAGCTTCTCAGCTTCCCTGATCCCCACTGTGCTGGGGAAAACCACTGGGCACAGCAGCCTCGTGGGAGGCCACAGCCCCCCACAGAAGGCTGACCTCCTGGGATTCTGTTCCTGCCTGACACGATTCAGCATACGTCAGCCACCGTGGGCTGGGCAACTGGGGGAGCCCGCGGACATGGGACTGTGTCGGCACCTACAATCCCACCAGGCACACAACGCAACCTAATAAACCCTGTGAGCAAAGGCACGTACACAGGGAAACTTCGTGTGCTTTGAGTCTTGGTATCGGATAGTCTAAGATTATTTTGAAAAAAGAGCTGAAAAATGATTACAGTGAAAAGTAATCACAATGTAGACGAACCCCAAGGTCCCCACTTCACAGGCTCCCCGCCGTGCCCCTGCTTGGAGAAGCTGCCTACCGCCAACACGCCCCTTGGAGAGAGGACCCCAAGGCAGCACACATGAGAGGTGACACACCTTAGGCCACACAGGGTGGCCCAGGCTCCCAGTGCCCTGCGGAACCCCCTCTGCACAGCCCTTCCCTGCCCCGGACACTGCAGCTGAGTCCCTACCTGGGTGTCAAGATTCTGCACGGACAGGCCCAGGCGATCCAGCTTCTGGTTGACAAAGTTCACAATGGCCTACCCAGGGAAGAACAAGGGCCCCAGGCCCCCAGCTTGGGTTTGCGACCTTCCCACTTGGGGTCACAGAAAGGCCCCCATGTGGCACCTGGCACACAGCAGGTGCAATGTGAGGGCCCGATTCCTTCCCCTTTGCCCCACCCCCACCCCCAGACTCAAGACAGGTGGGCAGTGGGTGGGTGGGCAGGCAGCAGGAGATACTCTTGGAGCTTTGATCTCTCTCACCTCTTTCACAGCGTTCACTTTCTCAGGAGCCAACTTAAATAATTCATCAAATGCATCCTCTGCAGACAGATCCAAGAAACACCTCATTACGACACTATTACCTTTGTGCCAAACAGGGAATTTCTTCCACCAAAGTTTCTCAGAATAACCAGTCTGGAGGGAGCTGTAGCTTTATCTCAAGGTTCTTGAATTAAAGAACAGGACTGGGTTGGAGTCGCTGCTCCCCTGGCTGTGTGGCCTGGAGGGAATCACCTCCCCTCTCTGTGCCTTAGTTTCCTCATCTGTAAAGTATGGCTGATCATACCTACTAGCTGGGGTCACTGCAAATAACAAGTCTGGGAGCAGATAGCACATATCGTGGTCGTTGGGCACCCAGTAGGACTTAATAAACGGTGATCGTTTCTGCTGTGGACGCCATCTCTTCCCCTGGGAACTTGCCCTGCCTCCTCTCGGTTCCCTGCTCCACCCACAAGTCCACGGGAGTGGCCATGATGGCTGAGCCGGGACCAGCCCCGGACTGACTCTTGGCCCCACAGAGGTCTCCTCCCCAGCGTTTGCAGACTGGCAGAAGAAGGGCATCCAGCCCTCCCAGAGTCTGAACTGCACTGCAACACACAAGATGCCAGCGCTCTCAGCAGCTGAGTCACGCCCATGGGAGCATCTTAGAAGCTCAGGCCCCCGGTCCAGCCTCAGAGGCGCCAAGTCCTCAAACTAATGCCCTTTTCCCACAAGCTGCATTCCTGCTGTTTGCAGCGAGCACGCCACCCCTGGGGAGACTGGTCCTCAGGCACTGAATACCTAAACTGGGTCGAAGAATTTTCTTCTTGATTCTGCCACTCAGCAGCTGTGTGCCTCTGAACAAGTCACTTGATCTCTCGGTTCCTCAGTTTCCTCATTAATGAAGGGAGAAAAGTAGCACCAGATAGCATCAACACGTCAAAATGCCCCACAGACCAATAAACATGGCGGAAACACCAATGATCCCTGCCAGGCCTCTGGGCCTGTGCTCAGTGAAATTGTGTCCCCGGAGGAGCCAGGAATTGAGAGGCCAATGTGCACTTGGATGGCACAGGCCAGAACAGGATGGACATGCTAGAAACAGTTTTAAGGAAGCCCTGTTCCATGCCACTGCCCCTCTCTGTGTGACTCATGCAGTTCCCTAACAAGCACTGCTCCCTGGGCAATGCCCACATTCTCAGGCTGCCCCTACACACACACACACACACACACACACACACACACAGACATCTGACCAGTCTTCTTCGTACCTCCCCTCTCCTCCCTTCCCCCACTCAACCTTTCTCAGCTCCTGTTCTCAGAAGCCCCTCACAGGTTACTATTTGCAGGTAA
Organism: Hippopotamus amphibius kiboko; assembly: GCF_030028045.1. Classification (NCBI taxonomy): domain Eukaryota; kingdom Metazoa; phylum Chordata; class Mammalia; order Artiodactyla; family Hippopotamidae; genus Hippopotamus; species Hippopotamus amphibius. Next base: position 5,226,192 of record NC_080192.1, read on the forward strand.
AAACCCTTTGCCCATACAGCTCTTTGTCCCAAGTGGGTAAGCTTCAAGGAGGAAAAATAATGTTAAGACGGATAGATGATGAATGGATGGGTTGGTGGATGGATGGATGGATGTGTGGATGGATGGATGGATGGATGGATGGATGGATGGATGGATGGTTGGACTGGTGGATGGATGGATGGATGGATGGATGGACTGGTGGATGGATGGATGGATGGATGGATGGATTGGTGGATAGATGGATGGATGGATGAATGAATGGATGGATGGGTTGGTAGATGACCAACTGGCCAGGCAGACTGACTAGGAAATGAATGAATGAAGAAGGAAATGCTGGGTTAATCAGTCGACTGGTGAAGAGTTCTGTCACAAAAGTAGCAGCCAAATTAGTGAACAATCACTATTAGTCACTTACTCTGTGCTAAGCACCTTCACAAGGTATCTTTTAACCCTCACCACCAGCCAAGAGTTGGGTGCCATTATTTATCCTATTTTACAGATAAGGAAACCAAGGCACAGACAGGTTCAGGCACTTGCCCAAGTTCACATGGCTGATAAATGGGGGAATTAGTGTTTGAACCCAGGTTGCCTGGCTCCAGAGCCCACACACTGAGCAACTCCATAGTTGTAACTCCAATGGGAATTATAAATCTCTCCACCCATGTGAGCAGTATGATGAGAAGAAGCTGCCAGCTCCACAGACAGACAGACAGACAGACAGACAGACAGAAGGTGGGACAAATGAACAAAAGGGTTGGAGATGTACACAGAAGACCACAAAGGAACTGTGAGTGCATCCAACAACCAGCCTGTCATCACGACACATCTGTCTCCACACGTACCCAGGAGAAAAAGATTTCCCCGAACTCAGAAAGTACTCACTCGTATCTTGGTCCTTGTCTGTGCTAAAGGGGAAATTGTAGGGGGGAAGAAGGAAACACACAGTTAAAAAAAATCTTCAGATCTGTAGTCTCTTCATATGACAAGACCCGGCAGTGGGAAGGTTGACAGAGAAACGGGGGAGCGGCTTTTTCCTGGCAGCTCTGTGAGCAGGCAGCCCTCGTGAAAAGCAAATGGCAAACGAGGTCCAAACCTTCCCTTGAGGCCCCCATGCCTAGAAATGTCTGCATCGTGTCCTTTCTGTGGTTGCTGGTTTAGTTTGGGAGGGGAGCGTGTTACATACACACAATAAAAATGCACAAAACCTAACTTTAGAGCTGGCGCGTGTTTACATATGCACACACCTGGGTACTCAGCGCCCCCAACAAGGCACAGAACCTTTCTCACATCCCCGATATGCTCCCCATTCCATTACACCCCCACAAAGGTTACCACTGTCTGATTTGTCTGGCTGGCCTTTCATTTCGTCTGTTCGTCTACGAAATGCAATCGTAGGTACTCTCTCCTGTCTGGCTTCTTTTACTTGCTTTTTATTGTTTTTGAGTGGTTTTTCTTTGACTTTGTTGTTAAATTTTCCACCCCAGCCACACCTCTTGGAAGCAAGGTTCTTTCTGGGCCCCGAGTAGGCCGAGATCTCCCTGGAGAGCCGGGTGGCCCCTCCAACCGTGGCCCGGGGGGTGGAAAGGGCGGGCGGCCTGAGACCCAGGGCTCAGCACGGAGGCAGCTGCCAGGAGGGGCACAGGTCCCTCTGCTGCCTGTGACACAAGCTGAGAGCCAGGGGTGGGTCCTCACAGAGATTTCGGAGCTCATCAGGGATGAGAGGGAGATTTTAGGGCTGTGAAGGGGGGAGGGGTGTGGCGCCCACGACCGCTAACTGCACCCTCCCTCTGAGTTCCCCAAACTCAGACCCTGAAGCTTCAGCACTGAAGGAGCCCCATGCAGAGCCACTCAGTGGCTGGGTGATGGGGAGGTCATTTAGCCTCACCAACAAGCCCTCCTCCCCGGGTGACCTTGGGAAGGTAACTGGGCCTACAAGTGCCTGGGCCCCACTGGCAGGAGGGACCAGCAGAGGTCTGCTTCCTCCACCCTTGGCCACGCTCAGCTCATACGCCTGGACCACAGACCTTAGCTATCATCAACTTGCAGGGTTTCAAGCCCTTCCCCCACCCCTGTCCCCAGTGGACATCCAGGAGCCGTAGACCAGAAGGACCTCAGGGCTGGGGCCGTACAGGAGGGGAAGGTCGCCTCACATGCATCGTCTAAAATCCTCACAACAGCCCCAACAAGTAGGGATGGGTTCCCCTTTATCAGAGGCGTGAAGAAACTCAGAGAGGGGGAGTGACTTGCCCAAGGGCACACAGCTCAGACATGGCTGAGCCGGGATTTCAGCCCAGGCTGGAGGGCTGGCTGCCCAGCCTGCAAGCAGAAAAGAACTGAACTCGCCCAGCTGGGCTTGGTGAGGGTAAAATGGGTCAAGGGAGCTGAAACAGCCCAGTGCCCTGCACATAGTAGGCCTTCAGTAAGTGTTAGACAAGAAAGGAGCATCCACAACTTTCCTGCAAGGAGCCCACTCTCAGATCAAACCAGAAAGACCTTTGGACCAGACGGGGGCGGGCTGCGAAGTGGGGAAGCCAGACAGCCGCACATGGCAGGGTCTGGGGAAATACTGCCTGGCAGGCAGAGCTGGGGACCCTCTGCAGCTCTTGCAACCTTACAAAGATGAGAAACATTCTGCCTGTACCAGATAAAGATTCTACAATTTACGGGAAAGAACCAGAATCCCAAACCCAAGGGCTTCCAGCAGGGCCGGGTCCCCACCCTGGGAATAGGGCAAGGACCTGGTCAGGTACCCAAAAGCGTGAGCTTACAGGTGGCAGGAGGGACCCCTGGCTGAGGTCAATTATAATCTCCAGCAAAGGGGAGTCTGAGAATGCAAAACGGCCAAGTCTCCCTGGAGAGACGACGCAGCTGGGGTGTTGGGGGGTTTGGGTGGGGGTACGAGGTACATGTATGGTTTCCCTTACCAGCCGGGCAGGTCAGGAGTTCTGGCCACAGGCAGGCCTGGCCCCGTACCGCTGAGGCCCTTCTAAAGCCCGGCCCAGCCTGCAGTTCAGAGATGCCTAATGGGAGCCCCTGCTTCTCTGAGACCCCAGGATTCTGAGGCTGTCTTTTTGCAGAGCCCGCATGCCCGGTCCTCATCCCGATGTGACTGTTTCCATGCAGAAAGCACGCGCGGTGCTGGTGGGTGTGGGCGGCGCTGCTGGCCAGGACCGCCAGGAGGAGGCAGAGGGGAGAGCACATAGGCTGATCAACGTCCAGTGTCCTGTTCGCCCAGACAGACAGAAGGCTGACAGCTGGCTGACCTGGACACTCCAGGACACAGCCCCCCCCACACACAGGAGGTGCTCACTGAGTGCTGGTGGTACGAGTGAGCGCTCAGTGCCCTCGCCTCCTGGCTGCAGCACTTCCCCGCCGCGGATGAGGGCAAGGCCTCCCAGTAGCACCTGGCTCCGGGCATTAGGAAACCAACCTGGAGATGGGGTCCAGGGACCCCAGTTCCAGGTCCCTCCTGGCCCCCAGCGCCTGCAATGTGACCTCATGACTGAGGGCCAGAGCCCCTTCTGACCCCAGCTCTGGCTGTTTCGCTGGCTGTGCGGAGGGTGGCGGGCCAGCCCTGTGAGGGTCTGTGACATGAGGGCCGTGCAGCATCTAGAGGGGCCAGCAGAGTGAGGACCCCTCCCAAGGTCAGGCGGGTCTGCCCCGTCCCCAGCCCCAGGCCCCACCACCCATTCCCAAGAAAGCACAGCCCGGATGGCTGCAGTCCCTGGTCCCTCCCTCACCTGCACTCAGTGAGTTGCTCCACTGACTTCTCTGACTTCAGGCCGCTCTTGGTGCTCTATGAAAGAGAAAAGGGGACGGAAAGAAGTAACCACAGAAACTTCTAGGACCCACGCCTGCCTCCAGAGGAGACTGTAGTGGCCAAAGCAGCCCCGAGGGACCCATTTAACTCTGCCTCATCCTCTGCCCAATGGGGCCTCCTGGGCAGCCGTCACCACTGGGGCCAGCTTAACCGTCCTTCTTCCCACGGGCCTTGAACCCCACAAGGATGGGGAGCGTGTCTGCCTCGTTGCCCAGGTATCCCCAAAGTCTGCCCACTGCCAGGCTCACAGGGCGTCAATGGACGCGGTTCATCTGAATAGCAAATGAACGAGTGGGTGAATGAATGAATGCGTAGGTGTGTGGGTGAAGGAATGAGCTGGTGAGTGGATGAATGGGTGGGTGGGTGAGTGAATGAATGAATGGGTGGGTGGGTGAATGAATGAATGGGTGGGTGGGTGAATGAATGAATGGGTGGGTGGGCGAATGAATGAATGAGTGGGTGAATGCAGGAAGGAATGAAGTCATCTCTGATTTACATACGTGTAAACAAAGCCACGACACTGCTCAGTGGAGAATTCAAGTCAGCGGTTTTGAAAAAGAAAGAATGAATTCTCCTGAGTTTGGCTGGACTCGGTGTGTTCTGGCGGGTGGCTTAAAGGGAGGTCCCCAGGGGCTGGGGGAGGGGAGAGCGGGGAGCAGGGGCAGGTGGGGCCTGTATGTGGTGCTGGGGGTCTGTCTGAGAGAGAAAGTGTGGACTCCCGGAGCATCAGCTACAGCACAAGTCCCGCACATGCTAGAGAGAAAGCAGCCCTTGGGTAGAGAAACCCAGAAAAGCCCCTGGAACCTTCGTTGCACCTGTCCGACGGGGGATGGGACCCGTACTGTGAGAGGGCAGTGGCTGAGGCCCGGTGGTGTGAAGTCACTAGAAAGGCGGTGAACAGATGGTCAGCCAGGACCTTCGTGATGCCTCAGGCAGGGGCCATACGCTGAGTCAGTGGGACTGGCCGGCCCACACACCTCCGCGTGGCCCCACCAGACTCTCGGCATCTCCCGCCCACGGCTCCAGCCCAGCCCCCACTGCTGTCCTGGTGGGATTTGGTACTTCTCACAGCTCCTTGGAACTCACCCCAGTTCAGCCCTGCCCCGTGCAGCACGCCCCTACCCAGGATGCGGCGCTGTGGCCCCGAGATGCTTGGCCGGCAGGCAGGAAGCCTCCGGTGCCCTGCCCCTTACCTCCATGGTGATCACCTCCACCTGGACGTTGGTCGGGAGGGGCAGGTCCGGCTGGAAGCGCTCGGCCAGGGCCACGAGGAGATGCAGGGTGGCCAGCAGGTCCTTGTTGAAGATGCCTGGGAGGGGAGGGGCATGAAGTCAGAGCTCCGGGGGATGCCCAAAGCTGGGACCACATGCTGGGTTCCTTAGCATCACAACCACCCCCTGCAGACCAAGAAGCTCTGCGTCCAGGCTTCAGGGGAGCAGAGGTCCGGAGATCTACATTCGGAACCTAAGAACAGTCACACTTTGCCCCGGTCATCCTGCTTCTGCAAATACAGCCCAAGCGCACACGCCACCCTATGGATGGGGTTTTAACACACAGATGTTCACTGCAGTGCTGTTTGAACAACTAAGTGTCCTATGGCAGGACCCTGGGTGAACAAGTTGTTAGATTTAAGCTGAATGTGACCTGATTCGGGACTAACATTGCAAATATCAATTATTGAATGGGAGATTTGAAACACAGCGGCAAAGGGAGTGGCAGGGGGCCCAACCAAAACTGGGTTTGATACAGGGAAATAGATTCAATGCCCTGTGATAAACCATGATGGAAAACCATTCTGGAAAACGGGGAGGATGTTGAGATTGGAATGGCAGGAATTCATACCAAATGGCTGAGGGGGTGGGGCTTTGTACTCTCCGTTTCTTTTTTTTTTTTTTTCCAGATCTTTATTGGAGTATAGTTGCTTTACAATGCTGTGTTAGTTTCTGCTGTACAACAAAGTGAATCAGCTATATTTATACATATATCAACATGTATTGATACGCGTTGAGTTGATCTCCCTGTGCTGTAGCAGCTTCCCACTAGCTATCTATTTTACATTTGGTAGTGTATATATGTCAATGCTACTCTCTCAGTTCGTCCCAGCTTCCTCTTCCCTCACTGTATCCTCAAGTCCGTTATCTACGTCCGTGTCTTTATTCCTGCCCTGCCACTAGGTTCATCAGTACCGTTTTGTAAGGTTCCATCTATATGCATTAGCATACAGTATTTGCTTTTCTCTTTCTGACTTTCTCCACTTTGTATGACAGATTCTAGGTCCATCCACCTCACTACAAATAGCTCAGTTTCCTTCCTTTTTATGGCTGAGTAATATTCCATTGTATATATGTGCCACATCTTCTTTATCCATTCATCTGTCGATGGACATTTAGGTGGCTTCCATGTCCTGGCTATTGTAAATAGTGCTGCAGTGAACATTGTGGTACATGTATATTTTCGGATTATGGTGTTCACTGGGTATATGCCCAGTAGTGGGATGGCTGGGTCATATGGTAGTTCTATTTTTAGTTTTTTAAGGAACCACCATACGGTTCTCCATAGTGGCTGACTCAATCCACATTCCCACCAACAGTGCAGGAGGCCCTTTTCTCCACACCCTCTCCAGCATTTGCTGTTTCTAGATTTTTTGATGATGCCCATGCTGACTGGTGTGAGGTGAGACCTCATCGCGGTTTTGATTTGCATGTCTCTAACTATTACACAGGGTCATTTCTTTCGAGCAGGGACTGCAGATGCAACTTAGATCCCTTCGTGGACGGTTAGTGTGCCTCTGACGAGGTAGATGGGCGCGTGTGTGGTGCTTGGACTCAGGAAGCAGTGGCTGCACTATGGCTGAGGCTGTGCTTCGAGGCAGCACCCCCTGCACCAGGTAGGGAGGCTGTAATCCTGCCTCGCCCACTCTCCCTGACACCAGCTGTACGCACGCTCCACGTTCCACTTGGCCTGCGGCTCCTCCAGCTGTAGGCTCTGGCCGATGGCCTCCAGGACCGCGGTCAGTTTGCGCCTCTGGCTGGCCGAGGTCAAGGCGATCTCCTCCACGTCCAGCTTGACTCCGGTCAGCTTCTCTGAGGGCGGGAGAGGGAGGGAGCGGGAGGGTGGGAAATGCTGGGGGATGGAGGCGGGGACAGTTGGGGCCCTTGTAGGAGTCCCAGAGCCAGTCTGCTTCCTCCAGGGAGTCAGGGCGCTGCCTCTCCTCACGGCGCACGCAGGCTGCATGACTGGGCGAACTCTGCTCCTGGCCACCTCACCCTGACCATCCCTGTGCCCCACCCCTCTAGCCTCCCATACAGCAACGTGCTCCTCATTCCTATGGGGCTGTGTGGTCCAGTGGTTAAGGCAGAGACCCCTGACTTCCCCTGCTTTCTTCATGGTGAGACCTTGGACAAGGTACCAAGCCTCTCAGAGCTCGGTTTCCTCGTCTGTAAAATGGGCACAGTCACAGGACAGAGTTGTTCTGAGGATTAACCACACCTGCTCCGTGGCAAGGGCTTAGGAAGCCGTCGCTGGTGGGACTGTCCTGCAGCCCATCTGCCAAGAGCTCTGCAGAGGGCGCTGAGTAGGCCCCAGGCTGGCCCAAGGGGAGTCGGGACCACCGTGCCCTCCAGGTCTACCCAGCTTTGGAAGCAGCCACTTACGGAAAAGGTGGTGAAGGATGAGCCCGTCGAAAATGTCCTCCTCCAAGCTTCGGACCACGATGTGCTCCGGGAGGAGCTCGGTATTGATCCACTCCATCAGCACCTGCGGGACCCAAGGGACAGCTGACCTGGAGCCACTCTTCACCCGGCCTCTCACTGGGCTCAGCACTGCTCTCCTCCCACCAGCCAACTCCTACCCAACCTTCAAGGCCAGGTCAAGCGTCACCTCCTCTGGGAAGCCTGCTCTGATCTCCCAGGCTGAGTCAGGGGCCTGCTCTGGGCTCCCGCAGCCCTGGGCACTGCGGGCTGTTGTTTGTCCAGCAGAAGGTTTTGGTAATACGGGGCACTGGTGTTCCACCCCCTCCTGCAAACTGCAGCAAAGCCCGAGGGCTGTCCCTGGAAGTCAGAAGTGCAGAGAAGCATCACCCCATCCCTTTGAGGGAGCAGCCCGAGCTACATGGGACTTGGGGAAGCCCCCGAGGTACCCGCTCCACACTGGCTCCCAGAGGTGCCCAGCGGTCTTGAGTGCCGACAACCGTCACCTGCTCCATCACTCACCCTGAGTGGCTCCTTCCCGCCCATCTCACTTCTCCGCTCCCCTTCCTTGTCTCCTGTGAGTACCTCCCAACTCACTATTTGTACCTGAATCCTTAGTTCAGGATCAGCTTCTGGAGGAATCCAAACTAAGATGGTGTGTTAACACCCCACCAGGTTTTCCTCTGTGTCTCAGGGCCCAATAAAGGGGAAAGTGGCTGGGAGGGATGGAGAGAATGGGAGGGAGGAAGAAAGGGATGGAAAATGGGCCACAAATTCTCTGGGGGGTCAAGGGTGGTGCAGCCCAGGAGGCCTCCCTGGAGGAGGCAACAGAAAGGCCTTGTGGAGATGGGCAGAGGAGAACAGAGGCCCCAAGGCTGTGCCCAGCTGGTCTTGCAGCCAAGAAGAGTACTGAGAAGTGTGTGATGCACACCTGTTCCCACCCACTTTGCCAGCTGTCCATTGCCCTGGACAGTGGAGCCAGAGGAGGAGCACAAGATTTGGGGCCAAAGACCTGGGTCAAAGCCCAGCTCTGTCTCTGGCCAGCTGTGTGTGCCCCCAGGTCAGGTACTTCTCCGAGCCTCACTATGTGCTCCCTGGGATGCAGGTGACAACAGTTGCCTCTCAACCGCCGTGAGGCTTGCTGGGATCATGTATGTAAAGGCACACAGTAGGTACTCAATAAGTATCCCTTCACACAGCCACTCAACGGGTCTCCCAGAGGCCTGTGGGATCACCACCCACCAACCTGAGGTCCGGGAGGGGAGGGGGCGGCCCGTGGTCCCCACCCCAAGAAGACAAAAAGACTCCTGCAGAGAAAGAGGTCAGAGAAGCCTGCCACACCTTTTGCAGTTCTTCAAATTTGGGATCCTTCCGGGAAGTGGGTGGCAGGAACTTCTTCTTTTCTCCTGGAAGCAGAGGTGAGCTGACATGTGCATGGGGACCCTGCAGGTCGCCCCTGAGCTGTCCCCTCGACCACAAGGAGAAATGGGTCCCCCTGCTTCACACACACACGTGCACTCACACACACAGACACACCCTGCACACACATGTATACAAACGCACAGATGCACAGACATGCGCCCACACACAGAAACACGCAGACGCACACAGGCACACATGTGTACACACACTTGCACACAGAGAGGCACACACACATGCACACAAGCACACACACATTCACACAAATGTACACATGCAGACACACACACACGCACACACGCCCTGAGCACCAAATTTCCAAAGAGACTTGGGTTTCCTGGACATGCCTCGTCCTCTGCACCTCCCTTCCTTTGCCCATGCTGTTCCAGCCTCCCCCGAATGCCCTTCCCCACATTTCCCTCATGAACACCGGCTCATCCTCAGACACTGCAGTATTTACATTTTGGGAACATACTTAAACTTGAAAACTGTTTCTCGTGTGTCTGGAATTCACATTTATCTGCACATCCCAGGTCTTATCTGGCAACTCTACCCACATATACAAGAAGGAGCGACAACTCAGACAGGCCGAGGTTCCCGGGCTCCAAGGGATCAAGGCAGAGTTCACCCGCGTCTGTCTGGCTCCCCGGTGTGGGCAGGACGCGGAGGCCTCCTGGCTCGTCCTCTGAGCCCCAAGACCTGGGTCAGCCTCTCCCCTAAGTTTAAGAACCATGGAACTCACAAAGGTCAGGGCCGAGGGGGGCCCCTGAGATCACCCAGTCCCAGTGGATGTGGGAAAAACTGAGTCACCACGTGGGGCTGGCCTGGCCCACATCCACAAACTGCATCACCTTTGTGTTCCCATGGCCCAGCTGGAGACTTCCAGACGTTCTGAAAACCTTCACGTTCCACCTAGCCCTGTGTGTTCTGACGAGAGGAGGGCAGGCCCTTGACAGATGCCTGGGGAGGGAGTGAGTGTGTGAATGGCTACAGCCCTTCCTGGAGCAGATTTCTCGCCACTCTGAATCATGCCAGGTCCAGCTCCGCCTGCCAGAACTTTAAGTATCTCTAAACCAACTCTAAAACAAAAAATAAATATTTTTTCAAATCACTCATCCCTACCACCCTAACAGCAATTTTCCTCGCGATGCTTTCCAACCTGAAAGCATTTATAAACTGAGAACACCAGACAGTTAATGAAGCCAGCCACTTGACCCTGGACTTGGTGCTCTGCTACGTTACTCTCTGTGCCTCGGTTTCCTCGTCTGTAAAGAGGAGGTAAAAACACCCATCCTCAGGGTGATAGGTGAGATGCTGCGTAGAAGTGCTCAGCACACACAGCAATCAGTACCCTCACCACCTCACCATCACCCTGGAGGTGTGCGGTTATGCGGGATATGGGGGTAACTCTGGGGAAGGTTCCAGAAGCAGGGAGTCAAGTATAAAGCAGAAGGCATAGGCAGGGGCTGGACAGAACTGGGTGTCCAGCTGACAACTTAGAAGGCAATGCAGTGCCCGGTGCGGCCTGTTCAGCTCCTGCGACGCAGACCCTCCCCCTCCGCCCCACCCGGCCCGGCACCTTGTGAGAGAGGTTCCTGAGCCGGTGGGTCCACCTTTCCGGGGAGCTGCAGCAGGTTGTAGAGGGACTCCGGCTCCATCACTGCCTTTCTGGCCCTGGGGATGCAGGAAACAGGACGTCACCATCCGCATCACCCTAAACCCCACTGTGTGTCGTTTCCTCCAGACCAGGAGGCACGGGGAAAGGGTGGGAGCTGGCGTTGGGTGGACAAGGCCCCATGCTGCCCAGGCAAGGGACCAGGGCCCCTGGTGAGAAGGAAGCTCTAAACCAGTCCTTGCAGGACACCCGGGCGGAGGGAGGCAGCGCCTGTGGTCGCAGCCTGAGCAAAGTCTTGGCAGGGAGATGGGGTCCTCGGTCAGACGCAGTGCACCAGCCACGGCCCCCCCGCCAGCACATAGGAAGCCCCCACCCACCCCAGGCAGTAAGACCAAGGGGGCGGCCCACCCCTCAGACCTTGTTGGATCTAGAAAACCCCCGGGCTGAGCTCTAGGGGGAAATCTGGGCGGGCCGCGTGGGGCCGGTGTGGCTGGTTGCAGCGAACACCCCGATTGGTGACATCTGCAGACCGGGAGCTCCTGCGGGGGCGGGGGTGGGGAACAGCAGGCCTGTCCTCTCTGGGCCCTGAGCCCGAGTCAGGGGGCACAGAGCGGCACCGAAGCCTCTGAGTGAGCAGACGGGACGGGGTGCAGGCTGTGCTCTCAGGGGGGTGGCCTGGCCCCACCTGGCCCCGACTCTGAGCAAGGTTCACCACAGTGGGGTTTGTCACCCCAGTCTGTTGTGCTGGTTTGAGGGTCTCTTGGCTCGCTGGGAAGAGCCGGTGTTTCCAGAGCCTGCCTATACCCTTCCTCATCCTCGCGGGGGGGCAGAGGCCAGGCTCCCCCCATGCCCAGGGCCAGGCAGATTCAGAACCTCCTTCCTGGTGCCCTGGACTCACTTCCTCTCCTGCCCGGCTGACGGCCCCGCCCTCCCACTTTCTCTCCAGCCTCTGGGTCTTCCCCAGCGCTTTCAATCCCAAGCAGACACAGGGGGCAGGGGCCTCATGCAGCGGAAGCTGGTAGTCAGCTCCAGCCCCCGGGAGGCCTGGCCGGAGCAGCAGGGCCCAGCGCTGCAGGGAGGCAGAAGCATGCACAGGGCTATAGCCAGCCTGTCACCCTGGCAGCCAGCCTGGGGACACCAGGGCACTGCCTGTGGCTCCGTCCTGCCCTAAAGTGTGGGAGGGGGGAGAACACAGCTGCTGGGCTGACTCCATCCCCTGTATTCCCAAGCCTCCTTTTGAACGGGATTCAGTCCAAAGGATGTGGCCAGAGGAGAGGAAAGACCTTGGCCTGGGGGTTAGGAGATTGGGTTCCAGACTGGCTCCTCCTCGTTCTGGCTGTGTGACTTTGGGCAAACACCCTCCCCTCTCTGGTCTTGATGTTTCCCTACAAGGAGGGGCTGGACTCGATTCTCGCCAAAGGCAGCCAAGTGCACACAGAGCTGGGATCTGCCTCCAGCCATCAGCAGCCCCAGGCAGTCCCTTCCCTGAGCTGGCCTCAGTTTCTTCATCTGAAGACTGGGGGTGGCCTCTCTCCCCAACACGTTGGATGAAGCTTAGTGGAGATGACAGGGTGGAGAGGGAAACTGTCCGCCTGGCTGCATAAGAGGTGGGACGGTGCCATTCCACCTGTCTGGGCCTCCAGCACGGGAGGAATGGCCACCTCTAAGCCTAGGCAGCGGGAGGGCCACTGAGGCGCAGGGTCTGCTGTGCCGGCTCCCTTCCTGTTGGCTCTAAGATTCTGCTCTCTGGGCTCTGTTTCCATGAGGCCCCTCGGAGCCCTCCCTCTCTGTGTGAGCTCAGGCACCCAAGCATCACGGCCGAGCAGAAAGCCCCAGAGCCGAGGACTAACCTGGCTGCTTCCTTCACACAAGGAAACGAAGGCCACGGAGCTCAAACGCTGGTCCCCGGATTCCAAACCAAAGCAGGTTCCGGGTTCTCTGGGTCGACGGAGGCCGCAGGGGTCAGCCGGGAGGCAGGGGCAAGAGGCTCACTTCCTCCTGGCTTCTGCAGGGCCTGCAGGCTGTGTCTGCAGGGAGCTTCCTCCTTGCCGGGCTGTAGGGCCTGATGCTCTGAAAGCGATACCACCGCAGCCCCACCGGAAAGCTCTGCCCCTGGGGCCCCACGGCCCAGCCACACCTCTGGGCTCCCCAGATGCCTCGCAGGCACCTCAAAGTTAACATTTCTTTCTCTCCCTCTCCCCTCCCTGATACGCAAACCAAGCCAGTGTCTGAGGCCAGAGGCTGGAAGTCGGCGTCCCCCGGGCCCCCCATCCCTACTGTCAGCAGTCAGCTCTGCCTGCAGCTCATCCCTCCAGCTCCCCACCCCCAGCCTGGCCAGGCCCCACTTCCTCTTGCCTGGACCACACGGGAGCCTCCTGGCTGCACCCGTGTTGCCAGTTTCACTCGCACCCCACTTCCCACCCCTGAGTTTGTTCTTCACAAGCAAACAGAGGACCCACTTTACATCCCAGCTCACTCAAAACCCACCAGTGCTGTCCAAAGCTCTTAAGATGAAACCCAGTCTGCCCGGCTCAGCCGCTAGAACCCCCATTTGACCCATCTCCACCCTCATCTCCTATTCTCTTCCACCCTTGCACCCTCCCAGCCACACTGACAACCTTTCTATTCCCTGAAATACCCAGAAGGTATTCTGCCACAAACTTTCCTGCTTTGGGGTCTTCACGCTTACTGTGCCCTCTGCCTAGAATCCCCCATCCCAGCTTTTAACAGGGCTGAGTTTTCATTTTTAGCATCATGTTAAGTGCCTCCTCCTTCAGGAAGCCTTCCCGAACTGTCTTATTGAAAGAGTAGATCTTCTCATGATTCTTTACAACAGCCCCTCAAGGTTTCCTTTGTCCCAGTGCCTAGAGCAATGCCTGGCACAAAGTGGGCTCAATGGATAAATATCGATGGCTGTTGTCTAAGGGATCAGGAAGTTTTTCCGGAAAAGTGTGCTTTGATGGATGAATAAGAGTTTGCCAGTTGAAGAAGATGGGTAAGAACATTCCAGGTAGAGGGAACAGCCTGTGCAAAGGACTAGAGGAATTCAAGAAGGAGAGATCCCAGGACAGCAGGGCAAACTCAAGCTGGTCTCTTGAGCTTGACTCTTCATGAGCCAGGCTGAAATCATGAGTTTCCATAGCAACAGGTGACAGTGCTGGGTGACCGGAAGCTAAGCACCCTTTCTCTGCTGACAGATCCTGCAGAAAATGGGGCAGAGCAGGTGAGAAGTGTGCAAGCAGGGAAGTGAGGTTCTTCATGAAAGGTTATGAAAACGGCAGAAGGTATTGCTGATGTTATTGCTAATATCTGTTGAGTAACTGATGAGGAAACAAACGTAATTGTCAGGGCTTTAATTCTGCTAGAGCCTGGGCTAGGAGGCAGGTGCTCTTTCATCCCCACGTGACAGAGGAAGATGTAGGTGCATGGTTTAGTCTGCCATTCTGTCCCACCTGTGGAAGACTGGGATTTGTGACAAAATGTGGTGAGAAGGAGCCATGCCCGGACACCCCTTTCGCTGGAGCAGGTGTCGTGGGCAGAGCATGACTCTGAATCCATGCTTGGGTAGCGGCTTCCTGAGTCCTGGATCACAGCCCAGTAGGCGCGTCACCCAGAGTCCTGGCAGCAAAGCGACGGCACACTCAAATGTGGAACCTGGAGAGTGTTTAGTAAAGGGGCTGCTGGGGCAGGGTTGGGGAACCCAGAAGACACGGCACTGCACCCCGAGGATAGCAGCATGAGGAGCTGTCCCAGCTCCGAAGCCTAAAGGGGCAGAGGCGGGAGTGGATTCCAGAGCCCCGGAGGAGAATAACAGATGCTCTAAGAGGGGCCGCAGCTAGGGGCTGTGGCTTCTGGTAAAGGATGCAGCCAACCCACCGTGGCCCAGCAGAGGGGCAGAGCCAGAGGGATAAACACCCTGACCTCACTCTCCTTCGAACCCCTTTTTCCTGCCAGAGCCTCCCATTGGTCAAATCCAACTGGAAATCAGAGGCCAGAAAGCCCGTCGATGCGACAGTCCACAAGGAAACAGTGGTGAGTGGCTGTGAGAGGTGAACAGAAAATACCTGGTCCTGAAATCGTGCTCTGGAGCCAGCAGTGATTCGGCAGCTCCGTGGTGGTGGCAGAGGTGGCCAGCCCTGCAGGGTTACTCTGAGTTGCTGCTGGAGGACTCCTCTCCAGCCTGCTCCCGAAGCTTCCATGGCTCTGTGATCACCTGCTTTCCTGTGTTAGATTCCCTTCTGCTTCAGCAGCTAAAGTGGTTCTAGTTATCTGCAACTGAAAACCGATTAATATAGAATTGGTTACCAGATATAGTTACAGGCTACGTACGCTCAAGGATGAGGACCTGGAATTGGGTACTAGTCCTGGTTGATTTCAAGACAGTGAGGATCTAGTAACCATCAGAGAATGAAATTCTAGTAGATTAGGGCACATGGTGGCAAAACAGTTACCTATAATCACCCAGAACTACGTACCTGTTAAATCCCTAGCTTTGGCAGATTGTGTTGTGGCTTCCGTACACAGTATGCTAAGCAAGGACCGAGGATGAGTTGGTTCTTTACTGTCATACAAGGAGTTTTTAATAAGAAAAAAATAGTCCCAGGGCTTTAAATCCTTGGTCCAGATTACCTGGTACTACCTTCTGGTTAGAGTACCAGGGAGTCCCTGTAATGGCCCTAAAGGAATCCCTGTCTCCTGGGGCTGCAAGGCTGATACAGCTGCAAATCAGATGCTGCATCTAATCCTCTGTGCTGCAGAATCACAGCACGGACTAAATCCCCAGCCTCGCCAAGTTTCCTGTGTGAAAGGCAGGGCATCATTTGGGAAAGGAGAGGGACTCTAAGGATGGAATAGTCACCTGCAGTGAAGTCCAAGCTCCCAAGCCTGAATCCTGGCAGCCGGAGCAGCCCTGCCCCTATGTCTGACGGGAGGGGCTCTCCCCTCCCAGGAAACTTTGTAATGATTTCATGGAGGTCTACCTTGCAAGAGCTAGCCGGCTCTTATTATGCACCATCCCCGTCACCCTCCTGGTCCCCTGACTTAAAACTACAGTCAGTCCCTGCCTGTCCTGGAGGGCAGACTTGTGTGGACAAACCCCAGAAGAGAGGTTTATATCTTTTTTAAAATGGTAAACATTTGCTAATTTATGTCAGCAAAAAGGGGCAAATGTATGGGAAGGGTGTTGGGCCAGGGAAGAAGAGACACACTGTAGATCGGGCAGCATTCACTGATTGAAATGCACTCACTGGGGAGTCTGAGTCCCGGGGTACAAGCGGGACCAGCTAGGAGTGGTTCTAATCCACTTGCTAGACTGGTTATTGAAAATGGACTTGGCACTGGCCTCCACTGAATGTAAATAGGATGACAGGCATGCCCTGGTATAATGTGGGAGGGTATTTGAGTGGATTTGTCACATGTGACCATGTCCCCTGAGAAGACCCAGAGGGCACTGCAGTGGCCACTCTCAGTAGCCCAGGAATGATGTTGAGAAGCTGCCATTGAGACGGGCTCCCCAAGTTCAGTGGAGCTGAGGCCAATGGGCAGCCTTTGTTTACCTAAGGCAAGGTGGGTGTATCAGTTAGCTTTTGCTGCATAACAAAACACCCCAACACTTAGTAGCTCAAAACAACCGCTGTTTTATTTAGCATGTGATTCCACAAGTCAGCCGAGCAGTTCCAGTCTGGAATAGCTTGAGTGATCTCTGCTGGGCTCTCTCATGCATCTGTGGTCAGCTGGTGGCAGGTTGTCCAGAATGGCCTCATTCACAGGTCTGGCTATGGCAGGCTGGATGTTGACCACATGGGCTCCATCTTCCAGCAGACCCACTTGGGCTTGTTTACATGGTAGTCTCCACACAAGAAGAGAGAGTAAGCCTGGATGCACAAGCACTTTCCAAATCTCTGCTGTGTCACATCATGGGAGAAAATGAGAGAATTTGTTTGGCATCTTGGCTGAACAGGTAAAGTTGCTTGTGGCCAGAGATGACTGGGAGGATCTGGAAGTGGAGGCTGCAGGGTTAGAGCCTCCCTCGGGGTCAGCCCTGACGACAGGGGGAATGCACCTTGGCTTGTACCAGTTAAGAGGCTTAGTACCCAAGAGAGGAATAATTTCACCAGGAGCACACAACGGCCACCTGGCTGTGAGGGTGTCTTATTGCCACTGGGCCAATGGGCAGAAAAGAAAAAGATGGTTTCCATGTTGGATAGGGATGTAAGCCTGATTATTTTAAGGGGAAGTGGGGTCACTGCAACATGGCAGGGGCCTGGAGGAGGGGATCTGGAACCCAGGAAAGTCCTCAGGGCACCTCCTAGAACTGTCAGGTCATGTGCTAGAAATGAATGGTAAACCATGCCCCCTGCGTAGTGACAGGATGAGGAAAGACTCAGGACCCTCAGAAAGACTGAGGTTCCCCACGAGGGAATGAATAGTGACCGGCTGAGGTCTTGGTTGACGGTTTGGGGGGGGGGGGCGTGTTGCAAAACAAATGTGTAGTAAAAAGTGAAAAAGGAGATCTAAATATAATTACAGGCCCCTGAGCAGCTGCAGAAAGAACTAATGATTACCTATACTTTCCTCCTTGTGAAGTTACACACACGTACACACAGGCACATAAAAGTGCACATACTCACATACATAACCTGCAGAACATCTCCTGGGCTCATATTTTCCTAGTAATGTCTCAGCTCTTTGTTTTTTTTTAAATTAATTTATTTATTTATGGCTGTGTTGGGTCTTCATTGCTGCACGTGGGCTTTCTCTAGTTGCAGCCAGTGGGGGCTACTCTTCGTTGTGGTGCACAGGCTTCTCATTGTGGTGGCTTCTCTTGCTATGGAGCATGGGCTCCAGGTGTGTGGGCTTCAGTAGTTGTGGCACACGGGCTCAGCAGTTGTGGCACACGGGCTTAGTTCCTCTGCAGCATGCGGGGTCTTCTCAGACCAGGGATCGAACCTGTGTCCCCAGCATTGGCAGGTGGATTCTTAACCACTGTGCCACCAGGGAAGTCCCAATGTTTCAGTGTTTAATATCCCAATTCATAGAATGTATCTCTCTCTCAATACAATTTTTTAATTTGAATTTTATATAGGAAACTATATAATTATTTTATATAACTATAGTAATCTCTCATAGCTGTACATACATAACTATATAAAGTATGTAAATGATATTTACATCCCAAAATCTCAATACAGGTTCTGTTGTTGTTTTTAACATTTTACTACATCTGCTTTTTCTTTCGCTCTTTTTCTGAACCATTTAAAAATAAATTGCAGGGAGGAACTGTGACACATCACCTCTAAATAGTTCAGAATTTATGTCCTAGAAAAAGGGATATTCTTCTGCGGGACACATACCATACGATATCCAAGAAAATTAACACTGAAATAGTAATAATTTCGTCCATATTCAAATTTCCCCGATTATTATTATGCTGTTTCCAGGGGTTTTGTTTATTTTTTTTACTCCAAGATCCAGGCAGGATCATAGGTTCCACTTGGTGGCATTTGGCTATCATCTCTTTAGTCTTCTTTTTTAATTTTCTTAAATACATCTTTATTGGAGTATGATTGCTTTACAATGTCGTGTTAGTTTCTGATGTACGACAAAGTGAATCCACTACATGTATACATATATCCCCATATCCCCTCCCTCGTGAGCCTCCCTCCCACCCTCTCTATCCCATCCCTCCAGGTAGTCACAAAGCACCAAGCTGATCTCCCTGTGTTATGCAGCAGCTTCCCACTAGCCATCTATTTTACATTTGGTAGTGTATATATGTCAATGCTACTCTCGTTAGAGTCTTTTAATCCTTTAATTCAGTCTTCCATGACTTGAATATTTTTAAAGAGCCCAGGTCAGTTGTCTTGTAGAATGCTAATTTCACCATCTCTGCCATTTCTGCCTCTGCTTCTATTGACTGATTCTTCTCTGGTTATGGGTAACATTTTTCTGCCTTGTATTTCTAGTAATTTTTTACATTGAATGCTAGATACTAGGGATTTTATGTTGTTGGGCAAATTTCGCTGCATTCCTTTAAAGACTGCTGGCATTTTTCTGGCAGGCAGTTAATTGTCAATTACTCTGATATGTTTAAAGTTTGCTTTTAACCCTGATCTCCTCAAACTCTGATCGCTGTCTCCTCAATTCAGTGAGACCACTGGGCTCTCTTTGAGCTCCCCCTCCTGCACCCCAGTCCAGGGCTCACGTCCAGGCAGGAAGTCTAGGCAATGGTAGGGTTTACATCATCTGTCTCCCCCCTTTTTTTTAAGGTTCACAGACCTGCCCTGCCTCTGGTCTAATGTC
Organism: Hippopotamus amphibius kiboko; assembly: GCF_030028045.1. Classification (NCBI taxonomy): domain Eukaryota; kingdom Metazoa; phylum Chordata; class Mammalia; order Artiodactyla; family Hippopotamidae; genus Hippopotamus; species Hippopotamus amphibius. The sequence goes on from NC_080192.1 coordinate 5,245,036, forward strand.
TGAAAAAGTTGTTTCCTACATTTTCGCCCAGTTTTTCTAATTATTTCTGGTGGAAAGTTAACTCTATAACCGTAGAAATCCTTCCCCCCGTGAGATAATTAGACGCACTGAGAAGAGCAAACAGCTTCTGCCAAAAATGCACACCCCGAATCTAACCATGAGGGACACATCAGACAAATGCGGCCTGAGACCGTCTAGAAAATATCTGGCCTGTACTCTTCAGTATCAATGTCACGAAGAGTAAAGACAGACTGAGAAACGGTTCCAGATCAAAGGAGACTGGGGAGACGTGACGAGACTGCAACGCGTTTCTTTGGGTAAAAGGACATTATCGGAGGACTTCCCTGCTGGTCCAGTGGTAGAGGATCTACCTTCCAATGCAGGGGATGCTGTTTCAATCCCTGGTTGGGGAACTGAGATCCCACATGCCACGGGGCAACTAAGCCCGCACACCACAACTACTGAGCATGCGCACCACAACTAGGGCCGCACCACAGTGAAAATATCCTGCATATCTCAACGCAGATCCTGCGTGCTGCAACTAAGACCCGATGCAGCCTAAACAAATAAATAAATAAATAAAATGAAAGGACATTATCAGGATAACTGGGCAAACATAATTAAGCCCTCTAGATTAGATAATACTATTGTATCAATGTTATTTCCTGGTAATGACACTTGTACTAAAATTATGTAAGAGAATGTTTTTGTTTTTAGGAAACATATATCAAAGTATTTAGAGATAAAAGGTGTATGTATGTGACTTACTCTCAAAGATTCAGGAAAGATAGATAATTATCTAGATAGACAGACAGATGATACATAGATCTCTATCTACATAGATTGACCTATATCTACATATGTGTATCTATATCTGTATTGAGAAGGTAGAAAGGATAAAGCAAATATGGTAAAATGTTACCACTTACAGGCATTGGGGTAAATATAGGAATTCTTTAAACTATTCTGGCAACTTTTCTCTAAGTCTGAAAATATATAAGTATAACATGTTAAAAGAAAAAGAAGGTCCTCACCTTCATCTTTAGTTGGGATGCATGGATTTTCTTAATTCGGCGTGTTATACTTTCTGATGCTCAACTGTCCATGATATGGACATAAGATAGCTCCCACGACCTATGACATGTCCCATCATTCCTTGCGTACTCCTTCCTGGCTCTCTGGCATAAAGTTTCAGGCTCACCTCATCCATGCATTGAAACAATGGATGTAGGAAGCAATCTCAAGCTACATTTCAAATATGTAGAAAACCAGAATCCTGCACAGGTGTTTGGAAAGGCACACGGAGTGTCAGCAAAAGGAGACATGGACTTAGATGCACGATGTGACTTAAACGTTTTACCCTATCATGGCTGTCCACAGCCCACTGCTGGACCGAGCCACGGGGCCCTCCAAGGTCCAGAAGGGCACGGGGATGTGTGAATCATGGGCCCTAGCTCAAATCCCTCTGCCTCCAAAGTCTCCCACTCTGCCTGTATCTCTCTAGTACATCACGGTCTTATTTTCTTCCCAGAACGTGCCTCATCTGCACCTACCTTGTCCACCCCACCCCGTCCGCATATGCTTCTAAGCTCTGGTTCTGGAGGCAGCGGCTGTGTCCACCCTGTTCCCTGCTGCATCCCCAGGACCTAGCTTGGCACAAGTCAGCCCTCAATAAATATGGAGTAAGTGGATGTTCAAGTTCCAACTGTGCAGAGCTCGTGGGGACCCCCACATCCCACCCCAGGGTAACACCTAACCCTGGCCACGAGGGAGGGTAATGATGCTTTATTGAATCCAATGATACTCCCAAGAGTGGATTTCCGCTTAAAACAAAACCTGACAAAATCAGAGCTTCCCAAGCACAAGACGCCGTGCTTGCAGAAGGAGCAGTCCCCATGCCTGCAGTGTCCACGACCCTCTGTCAGCGCCAAGCCAGCTCCTGACTGGGAGAGGCTTAAACGAGATGACCTCAGAAGGCCCCTTCTTTCTGTGAGTTCTCAGAGTCTACAAATTCTGCTGAGGGGCAGGTGGACATGTAATGTCACACTTCCCCAGAGACTGGCCACAGGCAGGGACCCTGATGGAAGCAGAGATACACCCCCCATAGCAGCATCCCTGTAGGGAGGAGACGGCTGGATGGGGCAGCTTTCCTTAGGGCACGCCGCTCACACCAGGGGGTAGGCCAGGAAGAATGCGGACAGAACTTATAAAAGACCAGACCAGAGCGTGCCCACCTCCACTCCGGGTCGACCTGAAGCACTCTGTGCTCACTCCTTTTGCAGAAGTCCTCGCTGCCCCTCCCCCGACAGTGTTACCCTCTCCCGGCCACATCCAGGGCCCCTCCGTCATGGTGGTTCTCCCTGGGAATTATCCACACGACTGTCTCTTTCTCCATGGCTGTGTCAATGGCGATTTGGACAAACCAGACCCTCAAGGAACATCTCCTGAACAGGACCAACCGGAAGACCCCTGGAAGGTCAGACACTGATGCTGGCCTGAAAGAACTGACATCACAGGACAATGCTTTAGCCTCATCAATATTAATAGATAATCCCATCCAATAAAACCACAGGCTAGACAGGATCAAGGGCCAGGCGATTCCCAGCAGGGATTCTCAACCTCAGCACCTCGGACCTTTTGAGCAGTGGAGGGGGTGAGATTCTTTGTGAGGGGAGGGGAGCCTGTCCTGTGTATGGCGGGACGCTTACCAGCTACTGGGACAACACCCCCCACGTGCCTGTGGCAGCCCCCCACCCCAAGCTGTGTCTGGATGTTGCCACATGCGGGGGGTGGAGTGAGGGAGAACCACCCTGGTCAGGGTTTTAAGGGAGGGAGGGGTGAATCTGCTGAGAGGTGACCCTGGAAAGTGTGGGTTAACTACCTTGCCAGGAGTCACACGGGAACAAAGCTGGATGGAAACCCAGGTGTTTCTCCAAAGTCCAGGATCGTTCCAGCAACAGCTCGTCATTTTTAGCATTTGTTAATAGTATTGCTGTCTCATCCCCCGGGATAACCACACTTTCAGTCACAGTTTTAACCTTCCGTAGAGAAAAGTCAGATGCACCTGAAGCATCTCACGACTTCTGCGGGGAGGGTTTACAGCAGCGCCGGCGTGCAGCCCCAAAGAGCTGGCCCCACCGCGGTCACCATGGGGTCCCTGGCCCCAAAGTGTAAGGAGGGGGCCAGGTCCCCATAGCGGCCCTTTCATCCAGCCAGTGCCTTTGGCCGCTGGCATCTCCTGCTCCGGCTTGGAACCGGGTGCGTGGGCAGACTTGCCCGCTTCGGCCTCTATCATGACTCAGCTGAGGCTGTGACTCCGCCACCCTCCCCTCCCTGTGGCTCCCGCCCGTGAAACCCTTGGTCGCAGCCCCCGAGGGCCCCACTCCCCACATGGGGTGTGAGCTGGCTCCTTCCTCGCCTGGCTGGCAGCTCCTGGGGAGCCGGGCTGAGCTGGCATCGTGTGGCCCCAGCACCAAGCACGGGGCTGGCACAACCCTGACAGCTAAAGGCATGAAAGAAACCACGGCAGCCAGACGGAGGCAGCGGCCTTTACTGGGATAAACCACATCACAGCATCTGATCGCAGCGCCAGCCCACAGGCAGGTTGACAACACAGCCAAGGTTTCAGTGGCTTTTATTTAATACCCAGAAATCCAAAGTAAACACTGCTGAAAACAATTAAAAGGACAATAAAAATACTGGCACACAAACCGGGGAAGAGGATTCGGTTGCTTTAAAACAACACAGCTCTGTGTCACATCCAGTGAGGACCGCAGGGCGTGTGGGGCTCCGGGCTCAGTGCTTGCGTGCTGCTGTGCAGTTGTTGGGGGGAACCAGGGCTGTGAGCAGGTTCCCCAAAACCAGTGGGGGTCCCCAGAACCACTGGGGCAGGTTCAAAGACACGCCACCCTGAGAACAATAAAGGAGGCATTTCACAACCTTGGCCCATCGCTGCAGGGACACAAAGGATCTTGCTTCCACGTAGTCCCTGAGGAGAAGGGTCCCTCTTCAGGGGGGGAAGCCATTCACTAAAAATGGGGGTCTGTGGAGGAGGAAGCGTTCCAGAACTTTCTTCAATTAAGGACTAAGAGGGAAGCATTTGAATTCCAAGGAACCCCCAACAAGAATCAAAAGGAAGTGGTTTCTGCTGCCTCAGTTACCCCAGGAAGATGCTTCAGCGTGTGGCACTCCACAGTGGGGACATCCCAGGCCCTGAAACTCACATCCAGGCAACTACTGTCCTCCAGCCAACAGGGTCGATGGGTGGACCCCAAGAGGAGGAGTCTCCCTTCCACAGAGTTCACCCTGACTTCTGTCGGGGAACTGCTTCCCCACCCCCACCCCTGCGTCCATCCAGGCCCCGCTTTCAATTCTGTCAAACCAGACAGTGAAGGGAGGGAAACGAGAGGTGAACGGACCAAGGGGGCCCTTCACAGGCGGGCGGAAGGCACACCTACACATTCGCACCAGTCTGAAAAAAAATAATTTGGAGACTAGATCACATTCTTGGTTGGACCATGGCCAGCAGTCAGCATGACGGGACGAAAGTGCCTGTCTGCAGTTTTCCCACATTAGCACTCCTGTTACTCTCCTACTTGAAACACAGATGGCTTAGGGTGGGCTCCCTGCCCCGGGAGCTGAACCCCCCACCCCACGCTCACCCCCAGAGTAACCAATCCCTCCCCTCCAAGGCTTAAGAACAGACCGGAGCTGCCCACCTGGGCTGAACGCCCCAGGCTTCTTTCCAAACCCCGACCTCACCTCCTTTATCGCCCCACCTCCCCCAGGGCCCCCAGGAATTGGCAACACCCTTGCCAAGCCCACCTGTGAACAAGGCAGGTGGCCGGGCCTCCACCGGCCGCAGTCACCGTGATTCTACGTGTGTAAGAAGGCAGCACAGAATGTTCCAGCCTCGGCTATTTTCTCAATGTGGTTCTCAAATGTCACCGCATCCCGCAGGAGACACCGTAATGCCATTTTAATTATTTCTTTCCCCCGCTGGGTAACCACCTCCATCAAAATGGCTATTCTGAACCCATCCCCAGCCTGGCAGCTGCCTAAGCTGAGACAGAATATGAAAGTGTTTTCTAAGTCTTGCAGGTTGGTATTCAATTTAATATTAACAACTAACTCAACAGCTCTGATCTACAGCAGGTAGGCGAAAATCAAAGAGTAGGGAAAGGCCCATCTTCCTGTGGCGTGTCATAAAAACCTCAGCTCAGGGGCCAGGGGTTGGGGGACGGGCAGCCCAGCGTAGGACCCGCCTGAGACCTAGTCAATGGGTCCCCATTTCTCTCCCGAGCCAAGGTGGGCGAGGGGTGAGTAGCACACAAATGAGGAATCCCATTTCTTTCAACAGGGTGCCCCAAGGATGCCCACAGATTCCAGAAAGCTGGGACCTGGGGAGGAGAGAGGTGAACATTTCGTGTCTCCCTGTTACAGGCTGAGCTGTGTCTCCCCAGAACCCACATGTTGAAGTCCTAACCCCCAGGACCTCAGAATGTGATGGTATTTGGGGACAGGGTCTTCATAGAGGTAATTAAGGTAAAATGAGGTCATTAGGGTGGACCCCACTCCAATCTGCCTGGTGTCCTTATAAGAAGAGATTAGGACACAGACAAACAGAGGGCAGACACGTGAGGATACAGGGAGAAGATGGCATCTACAAGCCCAGGAGAGAGGCTCGGAAGGTACCAACTCCGCTGACACCTTGATCTCAACTTCCAGCTGCCAGAGCTGAGAGAGAAGAAATGTCTGCTGTCTAAGCCCCCCGTCTGTGGCACTTTGCTACGGCAGCCCAAGCAAACTAAAACACCCTGCTTTCTAAAGGTTTTTTGAAAATGCATCCATCCCCAAACAGGGCCTCCGGGACTGGAAACTTCCCACCGGAGCCGTCTCCAGCTGCATTTTAGAGCCGGCTTCGACACAGCCCACTCGGCCGCAGAGAGAAATAACGAAATGCCTCAGAAATCCGTCCTCCCACGGACCGTGGCAGCTAGGTCCTCTGGGTTCCAGATGTCTGTGCAGAAGCTAAAAGAAAACAGCACGGAGTGGCCGAGAAGCAGGGATGTGGGTGGACCCTGGTCACAACTAAAGCTTCTGGGACTTAAGAGTGAAGTTTTTCAAACTGCGAAATGCTTTTTAGTAAAAAGGCCTGGCTGCTAGGAGAGCCCCACCCAGGAGCTTCCACCAGGACAGACAAGCCATTGCCACGCTGCAAACCTGCCAGTGCATCTCCAATCCCCTGTGATCACTGAAGGTTGTCAGGAGGAGCGCCGGACGCCCCCTCCCTGGGGCTGAGGGTTGGGGTTTTGGCTTCTTTCTTTTGCATCTTTTGATCAACAAGGGACTCAGCACCCCAGGTGAAGGGAGGCTGCAAACTTGAGCACTGGTGTTTGCAACCTGCATTTCAAAGGATGCCGCCCGCTGGGGAATTACAGGGAAAGGAGGATAAGAGCATCCACCAGACAAAGGTGGGGTGGGGGTGGGGAAGAACCGCGGGCTTGGAGGGGAGGCCAGGGCACCTCCCGAAGCACCATCCCCGCCTCGGTCTCTGCCGCTCCCCGCCATCACTCCAGGTGCTTGTACTTGGTGAACAGGTTGTAAAGAACCCGCAGGGTGGATTTGAGGTCCAGGTTCACCACATCTGCAGAAGGAAACACAGAGACCATTTGGGGGACAACAGAGTGAGCCCCAAGCCCTGGTGCCGGCACTTGGGAGACATGTGGGACATCCTCTGTGTCCCCGGCAGGGCACTGCTGCCACCCCCCCCCCATAGACTGCCGCGAGAGCCCCCAGGCCGCTACCCGCAGAATGAGTCCCCGTGAAGGTGAGGATGCTCTGCTCCTTCATCACTTCCAGGATTTGCATCGGACAAGCCTGCGTGGTGTGGGGTCTATGACAGCCAAGGACATTTACTGGGGACCAAACACTCATGGACCATCCTGTGCCAGGACCGTGGGCCTCCTGGGGCAGGGCAGGTGGGAGCTGCTGTCCTGCCCTCTTCACGGTCAGGCACACGGTGTGGCCCGGTAAGTCTGGGCACCTTGTTTGGCAGGAAGGGGCCCTGTCCTCCTGGGAGTCGGGCACCTGGTTCCTCTCCTCACGTGCTCTGTGAGCTCAGACCGGGGGCTTGGGGGGGGGCTGTGGCTCATGGGTCACAGGATGGAGTTCCTGTCCCTGGATGGGTGTTCAGCCGAGGCTGCTGAGCCTCCTAGAGGGTGTGTGTTTGGAGGATAACCAAGACACCCCACCCAGAACTCATGCCGTCACCGTAGGGCAGTGACTCCCAAAGTGGGGTCCCCGGACCAGGAGCGCTGGCATCCCCTGGAAACTTGCTACAGTCAGACATGCAGGGCCCATTCCACAGCCTCCAAATCAGAAGCTGTGTTTGAAGAAGCCCCCCTCCCCCCCGCCAACCAGGGATTCAGATGCCCACTCAAGTGAGAATTCCTGGTACAGGTCATTTCACATAGGAGCCACGTACGGCAGCAAGGTGGCCCCTCACCAGGGCTCTGCTGGCCTCCACTGCCACTCAGACCTCACGGGGCATGATCGAGCCACGCCCCTGCTCGCGAGCACTGTCTGGCCATCAGGACATCGACCCGACAGGCATTAAACTGCAGAAAATCTTTAATATCCTTTCAAGATACGAAGCGACCTCTCCAGTCTGAGCAACGGCACCTAGAGAGGCTATTCAGTCCTGAGGCCGTGGTGCCGAGGCTACGTCCTCCGAGTTTGGTGATTACTAAAGAATCAGCCTTAGTGGCTCCACCAGCACAGGTATCTTGGTTCCTGAAACCCTGAGCGCAGAGGACATGGGGAGCTGGGGTCAGCAGAGCCCGACCTTTGAGCCACTCTCACAGGACCTGATGGGAGAGACACGGCCAGCCTTCCAGTCCCTCTAAGACCCAGGCCAGGGCGTTACCTTCGGGGCGAGCCTTGGGCTTCTTAAGGCCTCCGTCCAGCATCAGCTCAAAGGCAAACGACACGTTGTGGACCTGCCGAGGAAATTAGGAAAGTGAGCACCAGGGCCACAGCCATCTGCTTTCCTTCTAAAAGGACGAGATGGGAGCAAGTGTGGACAGAGGGAGCCTTTGGAATAACTGCCCATGAGGACCGGGGTGCCCAGGGCAGGGCACGGGGTGGGCATGGGGAGGGTGAGGGAGTCCGCTGAGGGCGACGCACACTCACCAGGCAGTCCTCACTCCCCTCACCAGCGCCAGGGGGCAGCTGGCACAGGCAGGGACGCAGGCACAAAGCCTGCCCTCAAGCACTGGGAGTCCCCAGACCCCGACCCATCCAGGTGATGACAAGTGACAGGGACTTCCTTTTACAGGTGAGGAAACCAGGCTCAGAGAGGACAAGTCACTTCCCAAAGGTGCCCAGCCCTTTGCACCGTCCCCAGCACACAGCAGCCACTGTCATCTGCCGGAAGGGCCTCACACGAGCCGAGTGTGACAGCTGTGCTCTCAGCAGGACAGGGGCGGCCCTGGCCCGGGGCACGCACCGTGGACCCTGCTGGAACGGAAGTCGGGCCACGGGTGGCTGCAGCAGGGCTCTGGTCCTGCCCCTCGACCTGCTCAGTGCCCCAGAAAGGTGGACACATTCTCGGCTCCGCACGACCTCCTCCAGGTGGCTCTCAGCCCCCAAGGATGCTCGAAGCTCGCATCCGGCTACCAGCTGCTGCAGAGATTAGACACAGAGCCTTCTCTGCTGCATTTAAAGCCCACCTGAACCACAGACATGCTGGTGAGCACCCAAATCACAGCCAGTCAGACGCCTGCTTCGAGCAAAGCCTGCGGGTGGGGGTGGGAAAGGGGGGCGGGGGACCAAAAAATGAAATAAATCACCAATGTCCAAGCTAGAAAGGACTTTAGGGCTCTTCGTAACCAACTATCCTTCAAGCAATAACATTTTCATGATTTCACCGCAAATGAATCAGAAACATGGGTTTGCATGTGATGTGGTTTAGTAACTAACCAGGAAAAAGACATTTGGTAAAATAACCCCCAGTTAACGAAGCCCACAAGAACTCAGCGTATGGCAGGGAAGCTTCCGGGCCACGGCGACACCGGGTGGGCAGCGCTCACCGAAGCAAAGGATGCCACCGTCTGCCAAACATCAACAGGAGCTGGGCCCTGGCACGGGGGGCACATTCCAGGGCAGCGGGGCAGGGGCGGGCCACTCACACCCAGGGCTGGGCGGGCTGCAAATGAGCAGAGACGCGCGGGCCGTGTCCGAGGCCAAGGGGGAACAGCAGGCTGGCCGCCAGAGCCCCACCTGCAGAGCCCGGAGCCGGCCTGGAGGGAGGGCTGCACCTGGCTGGGCCTCGGGAGTGGGACGAGCACGGGAAACGGACAGGAGGGTCAGTGCTCTCCCACTGTACACAGGAGGTGCCGGGGCTAAACGTCTGCGCCGAGAAAGGCGCAAGGCTCCGAGAGATGGGGCTGGGACTCAGCCCACCCAGGTCTGTATTCAGAACCTGTGCCCTCTCTCCAAGAGCATCCTGCCTCCTCGGCCATCAGCTGACCGCCCTCCAGATCCCCGAATTCACACACGCACAACAGGCTCTAAGAGAACACGGAGCCAGGGTGGCAAAGAGGAAGAAACGGAAGAAGAGTCAGGTTAGACGTCAGCCCAGCGTGGGAACAGGTGTCTTCCATGGGCCGCAGGCCTGCAGGATCCGCCCCCAGCACAGGTGTGGAGCGAGGTAAAGTCTAGGCGGCCCCACCCCTGCCCCACGGAGAGACGAGCTGGCGGGGGTGGGGGGACCACCCTTCCATGTCCTGCTTCTCCGCAGCTGCTCAGCCCAAGAGCGATTAGTTTTTTTTAAAGTAACAATACTTTGTAGACTTTTTTTGAACTTTTATTTTACTTTATTTATTTACTTATTTATTTATTTTTGGCTGCACCATGGGGCATGTGGGATCTTAGTTCCCGGACCAGGAATCGAACCCACACCCCCTGCATTGGAAGCGTGGGGTCTTAACCACTGGACCACCAGGGAAGTCCCATGATTGGTTCTGAGCAAGCTTTCCCTTCTGCTTTCTTCTCAGTTTGAGGAAACCGCCAGGTAGGAAATTGCCCCCCCATCCTCCTCCCGTTTCTCTCAGAGCCACGCCTCAGCCCCCACAGCCTCTCTGCCCGGGGAGAGAAGCATCCCCGGAGCCTGGCCCCACGGACTCGGCACAAAGAAGAGCAAACAGCTCCTGACCAGGATGTGGGGCGACCTCCCTGACTGTGATCCCAGAGTGTGAGACCCCTTCCCCCGGCCATGCACCAAACCCCAAAGCCCCACTCTGCTCCTGGGAACCAGCCCACAGGCAGGACCCTAAAGTGCATCCTCTCTGCAATGCAAAGGATTTTCAAAAACCTGGCCAGGCGAGAGAAGAGTAGAGGGTCCCGAAAAGGAGTGGCTCTTCCGGCTCTGACACACACACACACACACACACACACACACACACCCCCACCCCCCTCTCACTGCTGCAAAAACTCCCAGTGCCTCGCAGAGTCTCAGTCCCCGGGGATGCTCCGTGATGGTCCCTCTGCACGTCACCACCACCCAGCCACACCTGGACAAGGTGCCTGGGAGCTCAGGCACTGGGACAAGCCTGAAGTGGGTTCAGGTCTACGCAGCAGGGAAAGCCACCACCTGCAAGGTGGTCAGGAGGACCTGCAGGGTAATGACCACCACGGCTCATGAGGAACCTCCCAGCGGTGCCCTAATGCCACCCCCCCCCATGGGGCGGAAAGCAGACAGTCCACGGGTGGGGGCTGGGGGCTAACGCGGCCGGATAAGGACCCTGCAGAAGGCCGGCCTCCTCCAAGGAGAGCTCCAGTGGCCCTCGGGGCCACCACCAACGGGTCCCCTCTGCGAGGGTCGACGGGCCAACACCACACTGGGCGCCGTCCCCTGGAGCATCCTTCCCTTCCTGATTCCCAGTCAGAGATGAAGGCGGCCCAAACAGGCCTCATGCCTCCCAGGCCAGAGAGTGACGGACAGAGACTGTCATCCCGTTTCAAAGGGAAGGAGGCCGAGCTGGGAGGGGCCGCCCCTGCCCCGGCAGAGCCTGTCCCGGAAAGAAGCCCAGCTGCAGACAGCCTGGCCGAATTCACCCTTCTCGTCAGTCTTTGTACTCATTTGAACAAAGAAAAGCCCTCTCCAAAACAACGCTTCTGCAGCCAGCCACGCGGGCCGGGAAATGCAAGATGAGCCCCGGCACCGAACTGCCCGTCTTCTTGCTTCCTGACCGGCCCCGCACAGCCCCGAGCATCCCCACTCCCTCCGCTCACCGCGGACGAGGACCTGCCAGGACCTCGCTCATCTGCCCTGATTCTATCTCAGCAGGCAAGATGGCAGCGACATTTGGCTGCGAGCAAACCGCCCTCGAGGTGCCAGAAGCAGGCAGATTGATAAACACTGGCCCGGTTCCGGAGGTTTCTCTGGCTGCCGCCACCCGCTTGCACTGTCTGCCGCCCCAACTCGCGGGTCTAGAGCTTTGGGAAAATTAAATCACAGATGCTCTCGAGTTCAAGCAATACGGTCAGTCCACAAGCCAAGTTTCTAAAAGTGATGCACTCGATACTGTTGGGATGGCTGGACCTCCGGGAGCCCTGGCAGGAGGCAAACCACCTGGTCACAAGGGCATCCCACATGTGAAGGTCATGCCCTTTGACCCAAACAATCCTCTTTGAGGCATTTTCCTAGAAAACAATCCACAGGAATGAAAAAAAATATACACACACACACACGTGTGTGTGTGTGTGTGTGTGTGTGTGTGTGTGTGTGTGTGTGTGTATTCATGACAATGCCTTCTATTTTAATAACAATAAAGAAACAAGCTGATTGCCCAAAAGTGAGGGACAGGGAGACAGTAGCATCGGAGCCACCGCGTGGACTTTGTACAGCCACTGAAGACGGGATTACAGGAAGCTCATGAAGCAGCGGGAAAACCAGACGGGACATCTGTACGGCACAAACAGGGGAAGGATTTGCAAGGCTAGTGACATTTGGCTGCAATTATTAAAACCGGCTTCGTCCCGGGGGGAAGATCCCGAAGAGAACGTGGCACACGACACCTGGACGTGTCAGACACTGCCCACGGGTGTCCTCCTTTTCCTGAGGGTCATGGCTAATTGCAACACCAATTTCTGGGCAGCATGTATGTTTTAGAGGATGCAGCTAGACTCCAGAAAGAGTGGTCAGGGGACTCTACACTGTGCACTCGGACGAGCGCGTCCCGGACCCTTCCCGGGACGGAGACCATGCACACACGTACCTTCTGATCGAAGCTGTCGGGGGTCAGGTAGAAGTTGTGCAGGGGAACAAAGTAGTCTTCCAGAAGCCCCATGAGCAGAACCAGGTACACGCCATCTGCAAACTACAGAGGAACACGTGGTAATGTTTCTGGGCCGCGTGTGGAGTCGGTGAACACTCTGCAGCCACTCGAAAGGAGGAAAATGTTTTAAAGTAAAAAAAAAAAAAAAAAATCCATCCCTTGTTGAGGAGGGCGAGCCTGCAATCAGGTGAAGGACCAGGGTGCACAGCGGGTGCTCGAGACTGGATGTGATGATGTGTGTCTGGGATGGAGTGCAGCCACGTGGAAAGGACCAGACCACTGACCTTGGGGAGAACACTGTCCCCCATCTCTCTGGGTTGTCATGGGGACCCTGTGGGGCAGGAGGGGCCGGGCAGGGACAGAGGGCGTGCTCCGTCAGTGCCAGCTGGGAGCGTGGTTAATCCACAGCCCGCAGGGTGCCCTGTGCTTTGGTTTGGGGTTTGCTGCCCTGCTCTGCTTGCTCCCTTTGCCAGCTGCCCAAGCGCCTTCTCGCGTGTTCACAGTGTAGGGTGAGGCCTTCCCATGCCCTGGTGACAGAGGGCTTTCTAGCTGGGCCCTAATCAGCAGGCTGCAGCCACACCCCACATGCCCAGCCCCCACCTGCCACCTGGCCCAGCACCACCCCCCATGCACAAGAGGGGGCCGGGGTCTAGAACAAAAGACTCTGCTCTCCGTCCGGGCCCCACCCCCCGCCCCCATAAGCCAGGAAAGGCAGCACCTCTCCTGTTAGAGATACGGCGATGGAGACCGATGAGGGCAGAACAGCTTGCCCGAGGGGAGGGGCAGACCAAGCTCAGGAGACACGGCCTGGCCTCTGGGACGTGGACCAGCAGCACCTGGGGGCAGGCAAGACCCGCCCATCCTCCCAGAGGGTTGACGTGGTATCTCTGAGGTCTCCTTCAGATGGAAGATGAGTGAGGACCCCAGACTCCAGATTCTGGAACCGTGTGGTCCAATACAGTAGCCACTGGCCGCATACACCTACTGAAATTTTTACAAACTCTTTGGAATGATGCTGACTTATTTCGGTAAAACATATATAGCATGAAATGTACCATTTTAACCATTTGAAAGTGTAGGTTTCAGTCATGTTTTATACATTCACATCATTGTGCAACCAATCTCCAGAACTCTTAACTTTAAATTTTTAAAAATTTAATTAAAGTACGCAATTCAGCTCCTCCATCACACAGGCCACACTTCAAGTGCTCAAGAGCCACGCGTGGCCAGTGGCTCAGTGGCTCCTGGATCGGGTGATGCTGTGATAGAACATTTCCATCAGCAAAGAAAGTGCCACTGGTCAGCCCTGGGCTAGAAGGCTGCCACGCAGGACAACGGGACAGCTGCAAGGGGCCGGACACCAGGAGGCTTTCCGCTTCCTAGACCAGCAACTGCAGCAGTAGAAAGCGGACCTGCCGGAGGGAGGATGTCGTTATTAAAGAAACAGTGGCAACTCCCTCCGCCATCCTACCCAGGCCACCGAGGCCCCCAACATTAGATACAAAGTCAAAATCAAAAGCATCCAACATTCCAAAGCCCTGTCCTCTGGAAGGGGAAGGGGACGGGGACATTAAGAAACGGCTGCAGCAGAGGGACACGGCCATCGTGTGTGGAGGGGCAGGTCCTTCCCGGGGAGAGCGTTCCAGGCCCTGGTTTAACATGATCTGATTGATCAATGACCCTTGGCCTGCGTGTCACGAGGTTCATGCTTCCACACCGTGAGGACGTCGCTTACTCATCTCCTTAAGGAGATCAGAAGGGTTTCTAAAACCTCCGTGCGCCTCACCGTAGCTGGTTCTGGCCGACAGTGCTGGTGCAACGCACTGGCAGCTCTTCCCCCTGCAACACTGAGCCAGCGCACCCCCAAAACTGCTCTCTCATCAACAGCGAGCCAATCCAGGGAAACAGAAGAACTTGCCCCCATCACCTGCCAGGAGGTGTGGAGAGTGGGTACTGCGGCACCAAGATGCCTAGACATGCCCGGAGAGTCTTCGCTGATTTCCAAGGCATCTTCTAACTCACCCCTGGGTACCACGTCCCTTCCCTGCCTTCTCTTCTGCGTGACCATCTCTCCCACACTCCTGTGACATGTCTTCATCACGTATTACTGACCTTTCAAATGCACTACCTCCACTGAGCCTCACAATTATCTACTGTCTCCAGTTTAAACACGTGGGGGAAAGCTCAGAGAGGCTGAAGAACTGGCTCAGTATCCCAGAGCTAGGAAGCCGCCCACAATATAAAAGTGGTTTTATAATAAAAAGAAAGGAGAACACACACATACACACCCTGAGCAGGAATTTGAGCCTCTGACCTCCAGGACATCAAGACTTTAATGATGAACATATTTATAAAAATACCCAGATTCCTTTGCAACAAAACGAAAAAAATCTACATTTCCGTGGCCAGTGATCTTTTCTGGTGGACCACTGGTTCAAAATATTTTTAGGATATTACGTCATATTGTGTGGTGATAGAAAAAAAAAATGGACATATTGAGTAAATAGAGAGCAAGGCAAATTTAAGTTCGGAGTCTAGCCTAAGATGTCTGGCTATTAATACTGGTGTGCGGAGCCATCTGGGCAGTGACGGGAGGGTACAGCTGGCGAGGATGTGGGTTCTCACCATTGCGGGCAAACCTTCCTGGGCCCTCCGTGTTACCACCGACCTTTGCTCTAACGACCCCATTCCTAGAAGTTTATCCGAAGCAAGCGGACCAGGTCACAAACACCCGGGTGCAACGATGCCCGCGGTGCAGCTGTTTACACGGTCGGGAAACGTCCTATCGTGAGGACGCAGCACACCCTTAGGACGGAATAGAAGGCAGCTACTAAAAGTGATGAAGACAGACAGACAGACCAGACGACACGAGAGGATGAAAAGGACTCGACAGAAACACACACACTCACACAAAAAGACGCCCACACTGTTTAGCAACAAAAACCACTTTACAAAACAGCTGTCCAGTGTGACCCACTGCCGCTTCCAATAATACACCTCTGCACACAAACCACCGAGAAAAGGACACAGCCAACCATTAACTGTAGCTCGTTACTTCTGGAGAGGATGGCGGGGCAGTTTAGGGAGCATAGAAAAAAGGACCGTCCCTTTTCTGTGAGTACATCTCTGGACTGTGAATATACCAAGCCGCAAATACTCAGAGGCTCAATGTGCAATATTTTAGTAAACTGCTAGAAAAACAGGAGTGTTTCAAACAATGCCCAAATAAATATACGCAGTAAAAGCGGACCATTTGGCTTTCAAACACAGACCCATGCTGCCCGCCATGAGCTCTCCGTGTAGAGAAATGTGGAATAAATCCCCGGCACTGTTATCTCTGGGTGATGGGATTATGGATGCTTTTTATTTGTTTTGCTTATCTGCATTTTCAGACATTTCTACAGTGAACCTGAATTACTTTTTTAATTAGAAAAGCAAATGAGAAAAGTTAAAGAAAGAGAAAGGAACGCATGCAATCGCCCAGGGGTTTAAGAAGGATCAGCTGCACATTAGAGAAATTGGTACCCAGGACTCAAAAAACACCAAATTCAAGCACCCAGCTAATCCTGGGAAAATTATATTTTGTCTTTCATGCTTGCTGAGTGCTCGAAACATATGTTCACGACACTGCTTTCGCTCTGAGTGGGGGTGGGGAGTATACTTTCTACACCGACTGCAGGGGAAATATTTTGTGCGTGTTCACTCGCGGGATATTAGCGAGCATTTGCTGGGTGCCAGCCACGGCGCCAAGTGTAGAGCAGCCAAGGAGAGCAGAAGCAGGGGGGCCGAACCTTCCACACTGAGGGACCCACACAGAGGCTCTGGTGGGGGTGCGGTGGCACCTTGGAAGGTGTCATGGTTGATACGTAACCCCCTAAAAAGATGTGTTGGGATCCTAACTCCCAGAATCTGTGAGTGTGAACTTATTTAGAAAAACAGGGTCTTTGAGGAAGACATCAAGTTAAGATGAGGACACTAGGGTGGGTCTTAAAAAAACAGGACTGTGTTTTTACAAAAAGGGGAAATCCTGATACAGACACCACGTGAAATGCTGAGATTGGGATGAAACATCGAATGACCTGAGGAACGCCAAAAATTACCAGCAAGCCACCAGGAGCTGGGGGAGAGAGAGCCTGACACAGAATCCCGCTCAGAGCCTCAGAAGGAACCAGCCCTGCAGACACCTTGATCTGGGCCTTCTGGCCTCCAGAACTATGAGGACATAAATGTCTGCTGTTTAAGCTATTTTGTTCTGGTAGCTCCAAGAAATTAAGACAGAGGGTCTTGAGGAAGGTCAGGATGGCTGGGGCTGGAGCTGTTCAGCTGCAGAGGATGGGCATTCCTTGTTAGACGAACACGACACTGTCTGCTCTGCTCACACGGCCCACCGGGGATCAGAAAGCTGGCTGAAAACGACACCGGACAAAGGCTCCTTTGGCCCAGAACACGGCTTACCTGGGTCTCTAGTTCCGTGACCTCCAAATTCAGCTTGTTCAGGTGCTTGTTCACAAACGTGATGAGAGACTGCAAGGCAAAGAGACACGGGAACCTTGAGCGAGAGACTCAGCTCCCACGTGGGGGGACAGATGCAACATCTGCCGTCCCTGGCGCCGTGAAACGCTTCCTAATCTCCTCTGTTTGCTAAAATAAAAGGCTCGTGTTTAAAACAAAACGTTCTTACAATAACCCTTGGTTTTAATGGGATGATGCCTAAGCCTACCCCAGCCGGAGAAGAAACTTACATCTCTGTTCCCCAGCCCACGTGCACACACTGCGGCCCACACACGCACCACATTTAAGAACCCTCCAGAAGAACACTCAGTGCCCTCAAGGAGAATATGACTGTCAGGGGGGAGATGATAAAATGCTTAAACGTAGGCTAGATGTAACCTTGAACTACAAAAGGCTGAGAGAGAAAGGCTGCCTGGAGCCATGCCCATCAGAGTTTCAGTAAAGGAAGAGGCGCCAGAGATTTTCTGAGCCCTGATATAAATGCACAAAGGGCCACTGGCTTCTCCTCTCGGGCGAAAGTTTAAAACTTGCCACCTGCAACTTTTCTCAGTAATCAAACCCAACTTTAATGGAAACTCAACACCTAACCCCCCCGCTCCTGCCTACGTCGCACATGATGTCATTCCCTTATCCATTCCAACCAAATCTACTGTGCGTCCGGCACTCTGCCTGCTGCTGGGGACACAAGACAGTGTGTAAGACAGAGCCCTGCCCTGAAGTCCGAGGCACAGTGCTCCAAACACACCCGTGGAGGCAAGGCAGAATCAAGAGATACAGCAAAGCATGTGAGACACACGGAGTCGGGGCGGGATGGGGGGTGTTGATGAAAAGTGTGTGGATCCCTGGAAGATGCGGGGGGGAGGGGGGCAAGGGGGAGGGGGCAGGTGGGAGATGGGAGTGAGGGGAGTGGGCGGAGGAGCCACCCAGGCCACGCACCCATGTGCAACCCCTCCAGCATCTTCCAGCTGGGGCTGGATGTGGGTGGGATGGGAGATAGTAGGAGGGCATGACCCTGGAGGGACCTGGAGTGGTGGACAGGGTCCCCCCGCTTTTATTCTGGGGTTCAGGAGCCCCTCACGCAACAAATCCCAATGTCGGGGTGGGAAGGGCCAGGCTGGAAGCAGGAAGCTGTCAGGCGAGAAAAAGATTTTGCCTTGGTTATTGCTGGGGTCCCCAAGACATGCCTTTCCAAAGAACGAATTAGCATCAGATCTACTGAAAGAGGAACATTACTCCACATCACATTCAGCACCATCTAGCAACTGCCTACTTTGTGCCTGGCCCTCGCAGAGAGTGATCGCATTTTACTCTCACAGGGGCTGCCTCCGTCCTGACCGATGGGGCCCTGTGGCAAGGGGTTACTGTTTGCCCGGGTCACACAGATGACAAGTTGGGGGGTCAGATATGAATCCTCTTCTTGTGCATCCACTGAATGGGTTCCAGCAGGGTCTGGGGGCCGGACGTGGCCGGGGTGGGGGTGGGGGGCACGGCTCTGAAACCCCAGGGAGTGTCGCTCTTGACCCAAGGACACTAAGATGGCTCCGCCCCAGGAGGACCACTGGGATGGTCCTGCCAGCCTTTTGCAAAGTGCTGCAAGAACTAATAATCTCACTGTCCCAGCCTGGACCAGCATTTTCCCAACGTGGGTTCCATGGGAATTTAATGTGTTCTATCCCCAAATAAACAGATCTCCCTACGGACAACCAAGCTTGGAAAATGCTTCCCACCAAGCCCCCTCTTGGAGACCTGCAAAACAGGTCAGCATCTTAAAGGCACTGAGAAGTCCTGCATTAAGAAACCTGTGTGGGGAAATTGTCCAAGACAGAGAGCGCTCTCCCCAGGGTCAAGGGCTCAGATTTTACAGGCTCAGATCCATCCCACCACTGCCTTCCTGAGAGGTCTACGGATGCTTAGATAACTCGATGTGCAGCGAGTCTTGATTCCTTTGGCGGGGAGAACAAGCCATCCGGGCAGATCCCCCTGGAAGCTCGCCACTCCCCAGCCCCTGACTCCGGAGCCTTGTTCACATGGTTTTTTCCATCCGTAGGCTGACCAGGAGGCTGCCTGGGCTGAGGAAGGGCCTCCCCTTGGTGCTCTCGTCTAGGGGAGATGGGCCAAATGCAGCTCAGAACAGCTCTGCCAGCAGCGCCTGCTTGTTTACCAGGCATGTTGTGAATGCAGCTTCACAGGAACGGGGCCAGTGCGAGCCAGCAGGCTGACGCGCTGGAAAACATTTCCACGTTGAAAAAAAAGCTTTGATTCAGAATGAATCTCCGCCTGGCGCTGGCGGGGTAATTCACTCCACAGCAGCGGGGCGGGTGGGCAGGAAGATACCCAGGAGCAGAGATGCTGAGTTAAAAGGTGCTAATTTTATGCACTGCAGTTACACTTTTGACTATAATTACACTTCAATCCATGTGGCAAACATTGCAGAGATTTCAAACATTTTCCCACCTTCTTCCCAGCATGGAGTTCATGCTGTAAAAAAAAACCCCAGAGATGGAGGGAAACACACCTCCGATGGAGAGCTCACCTTCTTCACGACGCTGAGCTTGTCCGGGGCGTGGTCGAAGAGCGTGTCGAAGGCGTCCCGCTCTGTGGAGACACAGAGAAGGGTTTAAGGAGACACGGGTGCTGCTCTAATCCCCTGCCCATCCCAGGAACCAGGCAGCTTCTAATCCCTTAGGATGTTCAACCGGCCTAGAATCGTCTGCATTCCTGCCAGAACCCAGGGGCAGGTCTGTCGAGGAGCAAAATCAAGGAAAAGATGCTTCGAAGGGTCCTTCTAACTTGGTTTCTATCTTTCAACCTGCAATACAGCTGCCCCCGTCACATCCAAGAACTTGAGGTGTCCTTGCCTCTCTCTCTTTTCCCACACTCCTTGTCTGTTGGTAAATCTTACTGATAAATCTGACCACCTCGGGGACTTCCCTAGTGGCACAGTGGTTAAGAATCTGCTGCCAATGCAGGGGACACAGGGTCGATCCCTGGGCCAGGAAGATCCCACATGCCACGGAGCAACTAAGCCCATGCGCCGCAACTACTGAGGCTGCATGTTGCAACTACGTAAGCCCTGGAGCCTAGAGCCCGTGCTCCACAACAAGAGAAGGCACTGTACTGAGAAGCTTGAGCACTGCAAGGAAGAGCAGCGCCCGCTCACCACAAATAGAGAAAGCCCGCGCAGCAACGAAGACCCAACACAGCCAAAAATAAATAAATAAAATAAAAGTAAAGCAAAACAAAAAAAAATGTGACCACCTGCCCCACTGGTCACAGCTGCCACCCCCATATACGCCCCATCGCCCCTCACATGGGGGCGGCTACAACTTCCTGCTTAATAGGTCTCCCTCCCCCACTCCCAGCCCCTCCCATCCACTCTCCCCGCAGGCAGTGAGGCCTTTAAAGTGTAAACTGGGTCGTTCCTTGCCCCTCCCCCTCCCTGCCCTGACTAAAACTCTCTACCAGTGTCTCATCACTCATAGAATAAAATTCACTCTCTCCCATGGGCCTATAGGGTCCATGAGCTCAGCATCACCCCCTAACACATTCATCCCCCCTGACCTCACTCCACCCAACAGCTTCTCAGCTGCTCCTCCATTACATGCCCACCACAGGGCCTTTGCACCTGCTGTTCACCAGCCTCACCTCCATCAGGGTGCTCTGAGATGTCACCTCCTCTAACGGGCCTTCCAGGACCATCTGCTAGAAGAGCACCTCACTTCCGCTATCTGTCCTCTCACCCTGGCACAATTTTCACAGCACATATTCACTACTTGAGAGCACATTTTATTTTTATTTATCTGCTGGGCTGTCAGCCCTCGCAGGCCAGATCACTGTCTCACTCGTTCCTGCACTGTCACCAGCTCCAGAAGAGTGAGAGGCCCACAGCCAGGGCTCAGAGCAAAGGAAAGAACAAGGAAATCCTGCCCAGAACTCTCCACAGCTATTCTTCCTGGGGTGTCCGCTTCTGTGGGAACATCTGCAGGGCCTGAAGTGGCCCATTCCACCATGTCCCACCTACCTTCCTTCTCCCAGGGATCCCGCTGCCACTCACAGGCCTAAACCCACCTTCCAAAAAACAGAGACTCAACCCCTTCTCTTTTAGCTGTGAGACCACTGGAGGCCGAGGCAACACTGTTCTCGCTGGACAAGACAAGAATAGGGCTGGCTGGAGGCCGGGGGCCTGATTCCTGACACTGCCGTGGCAGGTCACATGGGGGCAGACAGAAGCCACTGCACCCCGGAGCCCAGGCAGGAGGGCTGAGGTCTCCAGGGTGGACACAGGGCTGTGGGGAGCTGCTGTCAGGACTGAAGGCCCTGGGGCTCCCACTTCTGTCCTCAAGAAGCCACCCATCCCCCCAAGGTGCCTGGGGGTGATGTATGCTCAGAGGACCTCGGCCGGCAGAGACACTCTGTATTACTTGCTGGGGCTTGGACCCAAACACGAGGAGTTCTGGGGGCCCAGGGCAGGAAGATGGGGCTGGAGCCCAGAACCAGAGATGACCCAGGGCCTGCTTCAGGGCCACACTGCCTGACCCAGGGAGTGGGTGGGGGAGGAGATGACAAAGAGAAGGCAGGTCACAGCTGAGTGAGCCAGAGCTGGGGCTTCTCCTGGGGGAAGCATCCCAGCCGTTTCGCTCCCCCCCACCCCCCACCACCCCAGCTCACGCCCTGGTCCAGCCCAGACCAGGAAGCCTCCTCCTTGGCCTTGGGGGTGGGCGGCAGGAAGGAAGGTGAGGGGTAAAGAGGAAGGTGTGTGTGTGAGTATGGTGTGTGTGTGTGTGTGTGTGTGTGTGTGGTATGTACACACATGCGCACTTGCGTAGGGGCATTTGGGGAGGGGCACCTCGCTTTTTTCACCTAAAGGCCAACAGCGACCCAAAGGCCCAACCCTGCAGAATTTCCTCCTCCAGCTTTCCTACCGCAGCAGCTGTAAATTATTTTTATAATCATCTAAGTCAGATTATACTCAATAAGACAGCCCACTAAGAGCGGGGGAAAAAAAGCTAAGTCTTTACAAAGCAAAACACAAACTTTAAATGCAGCTTAAGAAAACCCCCAGGAGCAGAGCAGCCTTGACGTCAGCCGGGTATATTTAGCTGGGCCACCGCTGGGCTGGCAGAGTCAGGACGGCAGGGGAGCCATCGCAGGGTCTGGAGGCCGGCGCCGCTCACCTGCACCCGGGGGACTGGATGGCGTCACGGCCGGGCCGTGTGCCTGGCCTTGGGAATGTAAACAGATCCGGTTGAGAGCCTGGTGCCTGTGACTTAGGCAAAGTGCTTCCCTCCACGAGGCCGGAGTGAAAATAGTCCCTAGCTCACCGTTGGTGTAAGAACTAAGGAAGGCGGTGAATGAACAGCCAAGCCACTGCCCAGCAGGTGTGTCGCTGTCGCTCAGGTCGCCCTCTTGTCCGGCCCCCGTCCTAATCAGCGCCGTAGTCACAGGGATGAACAGGAAGCAGTCCCACCCCCGGGAGGGGCGCAGGCTGGGGGAGGCAGTACAAAAGGACAGGTACCAAAAAGGCCAGAAAGATGCAGAAAGTGGCCGAATCAGCCAGGGGCCCCCAGAATCTGCCCGAGTTCAACTTTCAGGGATGCTAGGTTTACTCCAAATAAAGTGGTTTTTGTGTGTTTGAGTCAACATTTTTTAAAAAATTGGAAGGTCTGTCCAAAAGTTCTGAATTTCTGGCTTCTCTTGAAGAAATGGAAGCTGAGGCAACAGTGGGCCTCCACCCCTGTGCCCGGCATCGACGAGTCACCCACGGAAGCGGGGGCGCAGACTCGCCCATTTGCCCCAGACCCCAGCACTCCCCACCGCACACAACACGGAGGCTGAGGGGCAGCCCTTCCTCATTTGATCTTCTAGCCATTTCCCTCTCTCCTATCACCGGCCTGGTCCCTGGGCACCTGAGTCTGAGGACACGGACACAGGCCCGGAGTTGGAGGAAGGCTTCACACAGAAGCCCTGACATTTGAGCCGGGCTCGCTGGGGCAAGAGGAGGAGGAAGGGCGTTCCAGGCAGAGGGGGAAGAAAGCCAGAGGGGCCTGAGGGGAGGCTAACAGGGGCAGGGTCCCTCAGGGAAAGGAGCTGTGGAGGGTGGTGACCAGGAATGGTGTGATCCAGCTGCACTATTAGCAGAAATGGGGAGACGAGATGGGGAGAGACCAGGGGCCACGTGGAGACCAGGAAGAAGAGGAAGAAAGCTTCTCCCCAACATCCTGAAGCCTGGGAGGGGGAGGGGCGCCTGCGGAGGAGACGTAGCCAGCAAGCCCTGTCGCCATGGAGACCAGGCTGCAGCTCCCCAGCTCCCCTGGGGAGAGACAGGCCTCCCATCCACCTCAGCCAGGACAGTGATGCCCACAGGAGGCGGGTAACGGGGGCCCCTGGGGGAGGTTCACAGTGAACCCCCCACCCCCCACTCAGAGTGCTAATGTGAGAAACGGAGGCCAAGAGTTCGGCTCCTGTGAAGCCCCCTCCCCTCCCTGGCAGACATTAGCCAAGCAAGGAAGGTCTGCCTGCTGTTCCAGAAGCTCCCGGAATGTGTGTGGCCCAGGGCTGGGGATGCACTTGGAGGGGACGGGTACACGCCCCAGCCCACAGGACTCTTACAGTTCAAGGAGCCACGTGTGAAGGGAAAGAGGGGAGGGCCAAGGGAGGGTGCCCGACTGTCCAGGCCCCCTGAGTCTGCCAGGCACCGAGCAAAGCAAAGCGCTCCCAGTGCGCAAGGGGAGGAGGAAAGAAATAATTAGGTGGGGGCGGGGGTGGCGAGCCAGAGGACTGATGGTGACTCCAGCAGGGGGTCAGGGATGCCCTCCCTGATACGTGGAGGTGGAGGAGCTGAGGGAGGGAGCCATGGGGGGATCTAGAGGGAGAGCATTTCAGGCCAAGGGTACCGCACGTGCAAAAGCTGGAAAGGGGGTGCCCTGGGTGCTCTTGTGGGTGCACAGACATGCAGGGCAGTGAGGAGGCCAGAGAGGAGGGGTGGTCTAAGGGGTCTCGGAAGCCCCTGCAAGAGCTGTGGCTTTAGCTTACGGCAAGCTGGGGGTGGGGAGAACAGTGACGGATTATGGGGTACAGGGGGAACCAACTCGAGGGGCCAGTGGGGGACCAGCACCCCTGGGGGGAGGTTGAAGCGGCCGTGTGTTTGGGTAACCAGGAGACCTCGGGGCCTGCGTCAGCCGAAGCGGAAGCTGGGGGTGGACGAGTCGCCTGTCACCCACTAACGGCCTGCTTGCATTGCACGAGCACAGGCAGGCCTCGAGAGTAATGAGAAGGACTCCAGACTCCTCGGCTTCTCGGGGTGCCACAGCCCCCCGATGCTCGACCGTCTCCCGTGGCTCTCAGAGGGAGCCACCGTCCTGTCCACCTTCTCAGGGCTGCCAGGTGCTTCCTGGCTGAGCCTCCACCCCCTCTGCACAGGAGGCTGCACTCAGCCCCCAGCTGAACGGAGTCTCCCCAAGTCCCCCAAACCTCAAACTAGGCCGGTCCTGCACAGGGAAGTGAAGACACACAGAAAACAAAGCAGCACTTAACGATGCTCCAAGGGCCCCACTCAAGTCCACTCTGGGCCTGTACAGTCGCATGGGGTCTGAGCCCCTCCACGCAGAAAGGACAGGGAGGCGACAGAAGGAGGCACCGTGCCCCTCACCGGGGCAACCTACTCCGGGCGCCCCACGCCGGCCCTAGGAGCTGCACTCCCCACTCTGCTCTGTGCTCTCAGCAATTGGTCACAGGAGGGTTTCTTTCCTCTCCCTTTTTTAATGTTTTTTAATAATAAAGACATAAAAAAGAACTGAATTGCTACTTAAAAAAATAGTGAAAGCTGCATTAGACCAGCACAGCTCAAGAACTACTTAAGGAAGCTTAAGGACATGTAATTGCTGCATTTTCTCTCGTTCAAAGTCTCTGAGAACTGAAGAGCCGCACCCCCTCTTTGTACAGGAGGAGCAGCAGTGCCATCCGTCCAGGAGGTCACAGAGCCCCGGGGCCAAGCCCGTGGGTGCCTCTGGGGTGCACCCCTCACCCCGAGGCCCCCGCAGCTAGGGAGCAGCTCTGGATAGCAAGCTCACAAGGCACGGGGGAGACTTCTATTTGGTTTCCACTTTTCCTTCTAACAGCCGCGCTCCCCTCTCAGCTCCCTGGAGGACACAGTATCTGGCGGGAGGGGGGAGGAATCGAGGGCTTCTTGTTTTGAAATCTTCCCCAAAGCGGTGAGCCTGGCTCAGGTTGCTCGGCGGCAGCCGAGAGCTGGGGGCTTCCCATCCCTGAGGGCTGAAACGCTGCCACAGCTGTCCCTTTAACTGCCGTCCCTTGCTGAGATGAAGATGGGGTCGTGGGGCTGTAACGGGGCAAGGAAGAGCTCCTTGCGAACGGCCGCCAACAGTAGCAGTAATAGAGAAACTAACACTAACAGAGAAAGAGAGTCGGGCCCTGGGCCAAGTAGAGCGAACATTGATTATTTCATGAAATCCTCTCAACAACCCCGAGGTCCCACCTCACAGACGGGCAACAGAGAGGTGAAGGGGCAGGCCAAAGGCCACCCGGCTGGGACCAGGGCCAAGGTCGCCTGACTCTGTCTGTGAAGCCGGAGATTTTAAGGTGGAAACTATATATGAAAGCACGTGGCACAGGGAAGCTCCCTCCGGCTAGCTGATTCTGCTGTCCATTCCAGCGGACATCGCCAGCCCCCTTCTACCCCGGTTCCCTCCCTCCCACCGCACTCTGCTTATCCCCGCCCAGCCTCCCATGGCTCTGAGAAGCCACCCACACGCCGCAACGCACCCAGGGCCTTGCTGCCCCTGCGCCACGAGTGCAACCCCGGGGGCTTCCCGGGGCAACCCCGCAGTGTCCTCAGGCTCCCCACCCCTCCCCCAGCCCAGGGTTACTTACCGAACCGACCCGTCATCATCCTGCGAACAAGAGCAGAGAGAACCATCAGCGGGGCCCGAGTCACTGGCGGCACGGTGGGAGGTGGGGGAAGCGACCCGCAGGTGCGAGCCCCCAGCTGCCCCGTCGAAGGGTTATTTATAAAAATGTCCGTCACATTTTGATAAATTCTCTCCCGCTCTAATTACAAAGGAGAGGTGCTGTGTGGAGTCTAGATGTTGGCACAAAACCAGCAGCAAATCGCCATCGTTATTTAAACCACCCCTTTAATGCCATTTGGGGGCCCGTTTAATCACAGGAGCGGTTATAACACGGAGAACGTTTTAGCGGAAAACAGGTCTCCCAGCACCTGGAGTTTCAACTTTAAAATGCCAGGGTGCAGATGACCCAGAGGTCCCATTTCGGTGAGGGGTCAGGATGTACTTCCAGGGAATCGTGAAACTAAGGGATCCTGGAGAACCACGGGCTGGGCCCTGAGTCAAGGTGAGAGCGGAAACCACGAAGGGCGGGCGGCTGGCTCCTCCCTGAGGGTCTGAGAGCACGAACGCCCGGTTCCCTTCCACGCACCAGCCTCCTGAGAGACAGACACCTTCACTGCATCCCCAGATCCCTCTAGACTCACGTCCTTTGCCTCCATCCCATGTAACACATAGTCTCTCAAGCACCTACTATGTTCAGGCCACGGAGATACAGAAACAAATACCCCATGGCCCTGCCTGGTGGTGAGAGAGATTCCTAAGCCCACACGTCCACACAGCCCGCGTGCACTATGTGACACAGCAGATGCTACAGGGACTAAAAGGAAGCCAGTCCCCTCCTGCTTGGCAAATAGGGAGGGCTTCCTGGAGGAGGGGACCCACAGGACAGAGCAAACCGGGAGTCTGGGAGACCAGGCAGGAGGCTGGGTGGCCTCTGCTGGAAACCTCTCTCCACCCTGACTTTGGGGGGCTCCTCCCACTGCCGGAAATTCCCTGAGGGTCACACAGCACTTCCCACAAGGCCCCTGGGCTGGGTTTCACATGTCTGCGGACACGACCTCTCTTGCCAGCTACACCGCCAGCCCTCAAGGAGCAGGACCACGTCCTCCGGGCGCCCAGCAGGCCCTCTGTGTGCCGGCTACTGCTGTGAATCGCGGAGGCTGCTCTACCAGGGGCGGGCTCTGGTGACAGAGCTCCCGCTGGCCCCTGCCGACCTCTCAGGGCTCCCTCACCCACCGCGAGACCAGGAAAGCAGGGCATTCCCTCGTCCCACTGCTGCTCACCCTCCACCGTGCCCCCCACCACGGGCATGGCCACTCCCCTCCTTGGTGGGCCATCTGCCTCCCCCTTCCCGTCCAGGGTGACCGTTACTTGCTCTGACCCACGGAAGGTGGGGACACAGCGTGCAGGGGTCCAGGGGCCCGCGGCTGCCCTCTTACTCCCTGGGGAACCTAGGGCACCCAGGGGGAAGCCCAGATCCGCGAGGATGAGAGACACGGGAGGGACAGAGGCACTCAGCCGCCAGCGGCAACCACCAGACTGCTGACCCGCAGAACTGTCAGCAAATAAAATGACTGTTGTTTGAAGCCCCTTGGTTGCGGGGGTTTGTCACACAATGATGGATAACCAAGACGCCAGCCCGCTCCTGATTCCCCGAAAGCCGCCCTCCTCCTGCTTCCGAACGGCTGAGCCAGCTGCCCGAGGCCACCAATGCCAGGCTCGGCACCACGTCCCCACCCCCTCCCCAGCTCCCCCACCCCGTCCCCTCCCGTGGGCTCGGAACAGATGTGCACACGCGTCAGGCCGCACGCCAGGCTGCACGTCTCTCCCGTCTACCTGACAGCTCCCACGCCGGGAGTGGTTTCCTGTGTCAGCTCGCTTTCTGAAAGCCCATACATGAATTCATGACACAGTAATTAATCACTCCCTGAACTGAGCAGGTGGGTGAGCTCAGACGATCAATTTTTAACGTTCTGTTTCATCTGAAACAGGTTTAGTCGGGAGGCACAAATGCACTGGATTTTAAAAATCCTTCACAAGGTGGTGTAAGGCCTCCCAAAAGCCACACGCAAAATAGAGCCACTTGATTTGTTATTTTCAACAGATCTGAAGCCTTTTAGACGTCTTAAAACTTGCCCTCTGGCCTTCTCCAAGAGGCAAGGACTCGCTCAGGACTATCTCCAAGGAAGGTTCTAGTTTAGAGGCGTGGCCCCCTCCCTCCGACGGCACTAAGGTAGACAGATAAATAAATCAGGACAACAGGTCCCTCGGACCGTTCTAAACACCTCTCCCCGACTCTCTCTCTCTCAACATTCTTCAAGCTCACCTTCCAAAATAAGGAATGGCAGTCCAGAGTCTTTCGAGAATAACTTAGTTCTCACATTAAAAACTCTGATGTCTTTAGCATGCCTATAAGAAAGTTCACTGTTTTAAATTTCCCCTCATCGTTATAAGAGATTTTGAAGGTGATCAATTATATTTTTCTTTGTTTATTATTCCCTGTCTTTTTCCAGAAAAGATTTCAGGCAGTGTAAATAAGTTCTAATTCCTATGCCACATGTATTTGCTCATTTTTTCTCTTTGGGAAGAAATAAAAGAGCTGGAATTCCTCATTTAAATACCAAACAAACAAACAGAAACAAAACAAACAAAAAGACTTTGAAGAAAGTGCACACAGGATAGAAAGCTAGGGTGGACGCTTGTGAGAAAATCCCGTCCCAAGGTCAAGGGACACGGCATGGGAAACGGCCCCACGTGTGCGGGTCCCTGGCTGGAGCCGGGCCTGAGGGCAGGGGTGAGGGTCCACTTACTCGGTGGTCGTGGTCAGCTCCTCCGTGACGTGGCTGGAGTGTAGCAGGCCTTCCCGCTTCTGAAAACCCCAAAATGAACACATAAATCAACCCCAGGCAGGCAGACAGGGCAGGAGGGCAGCTGAAGCCGTGTACAGATGGCCCCGGGGCCGGGAGACCAGCTCGGGGACAGCAGAGAACAAAGGTTCGGCTCAACACCCGAGCTACGCCCGGGGATGGACCGCAGGTGACCACACGGGTGACCCTTTGGTGGCTAGAACCTGCCCCCAATCCGCTCCCCCGCTCTCCGCTCTCCACATCGCTCTGAGAGCCGGCATTGCTCTCCTGTGGGGGTCTCAGGAGAAACACCCAGCTCCCGCAGGAATCCTCGACGTCCTGCAGCTGGGAGAGGCGAGCAGCGTGAAGGAGCACACACGACATGAGGGAGGCACCAGATGAAACCACAGACGTGCACTGGGTTGAGCAGGGTCCCCCCGGAAGTCACGTCCATTCCGAGCCTCAGACTGTGACCTCATTTGGAAATAGGGTCTTTGCCGATGTAATGAGTTAGGATAAGATCATAACAGACTAGGATGGGTCCTATCCAACGGCCGGTGTCCTTAGAAGAAGAGAAAACAGAGACACAGGAACCTGGACACAGAGGGAAGAGGCCACGTGACGACGGAGGCAGAGACAGGAGGGGTGTGTCCATAAGCCAAGGAATGACGAGAGTGCCGGCAGCCGGCAGAAGCTGGAAGAGGGAAGGAAGGACTCTCTCTTAGAGCCTTCAGAGGGACCCTGTCGACCTCCTGATTTGGACTTCGGGCCTCCGTTATGTGACAGAGCAAACATGTGCTGTTTTAAGCCACCCAGTTTGTGGGATGTTGTTACAGCAGCCCTAGGACACTAACACGGTGTGTGACACACCTGTCCTGGAGCACGGCAAGCACAGAGAGGCAAAGATGGTGGGGGAGAGGAAGGAGGGTGGTGCTGCAGGGGAAGCCTGCATGTCCCGGACCTCAGGGTGGAGCTTGGCGGCCTGCTAACCCAACCCCCACCTCGAGCCCCTACTTGAACCCCTCAAGGGACGGGGAGCTCACTTCCTGATGGGCAGTCCACCTGGACACCTGTTGAGATCCAAGCTCCCCAAGCCTTCCTGAGCTCGGCCTCCAGGGAACTCTCACCACTGGTTTTAGCGAATGAAGAGTAACCAGGGACTTCCCTGGTGGCGCAGTCGTTAAGAATCTGCCTGCCAATGCAGGGGACATGGGTTCGAGCCCTGGGCTGGGAAGATCCCCCATGCCACGGAGCAACTAAGCCCGTGTGCCACAACTACTGAGCCATGTGCTGCAACTACTGAAGCCCGTGCACCTAGAGTCCGTGCTTGGCAACAAGAGAAGCCATCACACTGAGAAGCCCACGCACCACAATGAAGAGTAGCCCCTGCTCGCAGCAACTAGAGAAAGCCCGTATGCAGCAACAAAGACTCAACACAGCCAATCAATCAATCAATCAATCAATCAATCAATAAAGATTAACCAGCATCAGGGGCTGTCAGCTTCTGCACGGCCCCACCTGGCTGACTCCCAGGAGTGCCCACGGGGTGGGGGTGGGGAGGGCAGAGACATTTTATCCACTTACACATCACATGTGCATCAGGCACCCACTAGATACCAGACGCAGGGCTGGGCATGGGGCAGATGAGGCTGAATATTTTAAAAGTCTGTAGTAGAATCTCAACTTTATGGGGAAAGCATTGCAGCCCAGGAAAATCAAGTGATCTCCCAAGGCCACGCTGCCGGGTGGCAAATGCGGCCCTTCCCTCATTCCTTCCCTCCACGAACCGCTACCCTTCTTGAATCTCCCCATCTCAACTGGATAACCTGGCGTGGAGGGACAGGCCAGGGGCAGTCCCCAGGGGCCTCCCCTGCCCCCTTCATCCCCCTCTGGGAGTAGTCCAAAGAGTCCTCCCGTGACCTTGGTCAAGGAAGGAAGCACCAGCGAGTGCTTGCCCAGGCCAGTAAAACATTCTGCAAACCCCAAAGATTTTCTTGGACCAAAGTGCAGGCCTGAAAGGAAATACCCCGATTCCTGAGCTGTGGAGTGTTCTTGAGGCCCGGGGTCTGACGTACATGGGTTTGGGAACCATGTTCTCATGTGTCCTTGGGAAGCCTTTCCCAGCCAACCGCTCTGACTGAGCATCCAAGATGAGGGCAGCAGGAATGGTCCCCTGTCCCCATCACCACCACGGACCACAAACATTCCCAAACGGGGCCAAGTGGCAGGTAAAACTCGCCTGATGGCAGAAAGGGGCATTCCTGCCCATTGGGTTGGGGCTGAGCTCCCGGGGTAACAGAGGGTCAGATGGCTTCAGAAAACACAGGGTCAAGCCAGAGCCTTGCAGACCACAGAGGCCACAGGACTGATACATTTAAAAACCAGAGCACAGCGTGGAGTTGCAACCTCCAGGGACAGAAACACGAGAGGCATCCAAGTTCCAAGCGTAACCTCAGCACTCTGGCAGAAGCAGCGGATGCTTCAGAACCCAGGGACACAGTAGATGCTTAATACACATATACAGGACGAGACTGCACACACAAAGCCAGAGCAGGGTCTGCGCCCTTACACGCAGGGGAAATCGACAAGACAGGTGACTCCACCTCTGTCAGAAGGACCCTGGCCCCCAGTTACATTTTCCCAAGTGAAGCAAGAGAAACGACCCTCAGAAAGAGATGACGGGGGATGACGGATGTGATGGGGAGGGGATGCGGACAGCCTCTGGTTAGAGTATCGGGGTATCTGTTTCATTCCGCCTGCCTTAGCCCTCTCCAGTAATAAGCTCACTCAAGAGGGCTGAATTCCAGCTACTTGGCTCTGCAGAGGAAAGGAATGCTCTTTTCAAAAATGTGGAAAATGAAACCTCCACGCACTCGTGCCTTTGAATCCGCCTCTCTTCAAATCAATGCCATTGTTCCTGCGCCATCATTTACCTTGAAGCCAGGGCAAGGCATACATTTTTGTCAAGAGGAAAAATAGAAGGTAGCCTCTTCAGGGGAAAAAGAAGAAAGCAGGCAGACTAGAGGAGGAACAAGCGCCCACGCCTCTGGGGCGGAGCCACGGGCACGCCGACTGCCAGGCTGGCGATACTCACCCGCACGACCACCACTTGCACGGAGACGTGTTCGGGAAGGCGGATCGGGGCCCGGAAGTGCATGGCCAGGGCCACCAGCAGGTGGAGGATGGCCACCAGGTTCTTCCCGTGGATCGCTAGCCGGGGAGGGAAGAAGGGGGCCGCTTTAGATCACGAGCTGGGAACCCCGAGCCCACCTCCAAACGGCAGTGAAACCAGAAAGGATGTACTTCATAGCACAGGGTACTACACGCGCTATGTGGTAACAACCTATAAGGGAAAAGAATCTAAAAGAAATAGATACGTATGTGTAACTGAATCACTTTGCTGCACACCTGAAAGTAACACAACACTGTAAATCAACTATACTCCAATTTAAAAAGAAAAAAACAGGGGTGGCGGGGGGGGCAGGGTGGGGGGGGGGGCAGGGAGGCAATGAAGACACGGAGTGCAAATGAGACCTCAGAGGAAAACCCCGGGCAGAACCACAGGCCGTGGAAACATGGAGAAGAGCTGAGGAGCAGCCGGTGGGAATTTAGTTCCAGCTTCTAATTTTTTCTTTCCTGTTGGCCTCAGGTGACTTATGCAACCACTTTCAAAAGCTTGTTTTCGTAAAAGGAGTGAATTGGGTGGCGAGGAGAGAGGGTGAGTAGGAACATACAGTCAGCACAAGAAAAGGGAAAGATCAGGGAAAACGGGTCACCTGGCCGCTTACCCACCACCACAGCGTGCTGTTATTATCTCGGGGGCTTAAAAGTTCTCCCTCTACGCAATGAGCCGTCTGCACGGGGAAGGCTGTGCAGGGCAAACGGCGCCTGGGGGTGTGAGACGGGACTCCCGCCCTGCTCGGGCCCTGGCTGCCATCCCTGGCCACCGGCTCTTCTCCAGGGCGTGGAAGGTTATCATCAGCCTGTCCGGGGCTTTACGGATTCCCCTCCCCAAGCCCCGCAACCCAGGAGGCAGGCCTGGGTCTGTCCTAGGTCTCGCTGCCAAGCAGCCAGGGGCGAACCTGACTACAGCCCTGGTCTCACCCAAGCATGGGGAACCCTGGCCTCACCCAAGCATGGGGAACCCTGGCGGCAGGGAGAGCCTCTAGGCCACCCCGGCTGCCCCGCCCTGGGGATGAGGCTGGGGGAGGGGCAGCAGGACAAAGCCCTTTCCAGCCGGTCCTGGTCAGTGCCTCCCTTTTCCGGGTTTATGTCCTGCCTGGAAATATGTGATGCCACGTGTTCCTATCGCCCGCGCGCTCCGAGACATGTACCGGGGGCCGACCTGAATCAGCTCCTGAGGCCGTGCATCGGTGAGTCATCAGTTAACACAGCTCACTGGGTGTTGGTGCCACTGGTATCCGGGGTGGGGGTCCTTCCAAGAACCCCACAGAGCTGCCTCTGTCTTATAACCCAAATCCCCACCCTTCCTCTGGAAGTCTCTCTTGACCCACCCAACCAGAAACGGTGCCTCTCCACCCTGAAGCTTGTGGAAACCAGAGCACCGCGGGCGTAGCTAAGTCCCTTATCAACGGGCTCCCGGGAGTGGGGACGCCACCATCGTCCTCTCTTGGCTGCCTCTCTCAGAGCAGGATTGTCACCGGGTTTTAAAATGCAAGGCTGGACATGCACGTGAATGACGTGGCGGGAAGCCCAGAGGCCCGGCTCCCCTA
Organism: Hippopotamus amphibius kiboko; assembly: GCF_030028045.1. NCBI lineage: Eukaryota > Metazoa > Chordata > Mammalia > Artiodactyla > Hippopotamidae > Hippopotamus > Hippopotamus amphibius. The sequence goes on from NC_080192.1 coordinate 5,278,332, forward strand.
CCCCCCCACCCCCACTCCCCCCGCCGTCCCGGAGGCGCTTACAGTCCACGGTCCACTGGAGCGCCCGGCCGTGGGGCCGCAGCAGCTCCTGCACGGCCTCCAGCACCGTCTGCAGCTTCTGCTTCTGCCCTATTTCGGACTGGGTCACCTCGGCCACGTTCAGCTTGCAGTCTGCCAGTTTTTCTGCAACGAGAAGGACAAGGGCAAAAGGCAGAGTGTCAGGAAAAGCTGGAGGGACTCAGGGCCGCCTGGTCAACCGGCTGCAGCAAGGTCTCCCCATCCTCTGTGAGGTGGGGACCACCAGGATGCTAAGCCACGGAACTCGGAACTTTCAAGTCACTCCTCTTCCTGAGAAAATCACACCAGGATGAAAGGGAGGGCGGGAGTTCAAGGATGAAAGTGTGGGCGTCCCGCCCAGGAACAGTCTAGGCACAGGGAATGAACAAGGTGATTCGAGGTGCCACTGGGAGGCAAGGAGGTGACCTGCGGAGACGGGACCGGAGGTGAGGAGGCTGGGCCGGTGGGTTCCCAGAGGGAAGAGGACTTTGATGAGAAAATAAAAAGGGCCTCGGGTGCTGCCTCTGCCTCCCCGCACTCATTCCCGTTCTTCTTTCTCTAACACTCGGGCTCCACGGTAAGAAGGATTATGAGATATTGAGATACGTGTGACAATTTTCTCACCCAGAGTGAGCGGGAAGCAACCTGGAGGAGCTGACAAGCCTGGTTATGTCTGCTCAAGATTCAATCACCGAGGCTGAACCCCAGCCCCAGCCTGTGCACCTGCACTCCCTCCCGAGCGGAGCAGGAGGGACGCCTCACCCCACACCTGCCCAGGGCAGGCAAGGAAGGCTCCCAGGCTTCCTGCCTATTCACTCATTCCAAGACCCGGGGGTTTCCCGATAGATCCTGCAAAACAACAGAAGCGACGTCCAGGACAGGGTGAGATCAGGAACTGGGAGGGTGACAACAAAGTGCTGGGCACGGAGCCTGACGCACCGCGCGCCTTCAGCACCGAGCTGCTGGCAGCGGCCCTGATGGGAAGGAGGTGCAGAGGCAGTGGAGTCCAGGCTGGGCTCAAGTCGGGCTTCCATTTGGCACATGGTCCCCAGCAGAGTTCTGTTTAAGGTATTTTCTCCAGAGGCCCTGCCACGTCAACACTGTCTCCCCCACGTCCTCCCCTCCATCGATGAGAACAAAAACAAGCGGCTTCTATATCCCCCCATCAGGATCCTATCGTTACTCTAAAATACCCGCCAGGCTCGGGACACTCCAATCATTCATTCACTCCTTCGCTTACGAAACAGTTACTGAGCGCCTACTGTGCGCCAGGCACTGTCCTAGGACTGGATGCAGCACAGGCACGAGAAAGCTCTGGTGGGGGGTCAGCCAACCTGAAGAACACCAACCTGGGGGGCAGGGAGTGCCAGTGGCAAAACCAAGCAGCTCAACAGAGGACGGAAATGATTCCTGTTCGTACGTTTTGATTCCCTCCATCTGTATCTAACGGGCCTTAGCTGAATAATTCACAGCTGTCTGTCCACATGACCCCTCTGAAAATACACAGCAGGTCCCGGGTGCTCAAAAACCAGGGACAGGATGGAGCAGGGGCCCCTGGGGAAGGAAGCAGGCCCCTAGAGAGTCAGGTGGTCCGAGAGTCTCGCCCACGGGGAGAGACAGGGAGCCTGGCCCATCTCTGCTGTCCCTTCCACCAGCCAAAGCCGCAGACTGAACATGGCCATGACACCCGGGGTCGGGGGGCGGGGAGGAGTCATCCGTGAAGAAGGGAAGGGAACCGCCTCAGCCTGCTAGCGCTGCCGTAACAAAGCACTGCAGGATGCGTGGCTGAAACAGTGGAAATGTACTTCCTCACAGTCCTGGAGGTTAGAAATCCAAGGCCAAGGTGTCAGCAGAGTTGGTCTCCCCCTGAGGTCTCTCTCCTTGGCTTGTAGACATCCTCACCTGATCATCCCTCTATGCGTGTCTGCATCCTAGTCTCCTCTTCTTAAAAGGACACCAATCCGATGGGTTGAGGGCCCACCCCAACGACCTCATTTTAACTTTAAAGATGCTGTCTCAAAATAAAGTCACACCCTGAGGTCTGACGAATTCTGGCGGGGATGCAACTTAGCTGATAACAGAAACCAAGGAGGCTGGCCGTGCCTGGGTGCCACCTGCCGCCGCGTCTCGGGCGACGCCCCTGTGTGGGAGCGAACAAGGTCCTTGGCTGCCCGCCTCACCGGCCTCCCTCTGCCCGCCGATGAGCAGCCCAGGGCTTGGGCGTGGCCAGGCCCCCCTCTTCCTAGTGTGGAAAGAGCCAGGGGAAGATGGGGCGGACGCTCAGCAGTGGTAGGAAAACATGAGCAACGGCTGAATGCGGGGCTGTGAACACTTATTGCACGAGGAAGGGCCTGCCTTCCACAAGGAGAAGGGTGTGCTCTGAGTCAGAAGCAGGACAACAGCCAGCCCGGAGCCCCCTCCGTGCTCCAGCGTGGGCATCGTCACTGCCCACAGGTGGTCCACCCGGACAACACTGCAAGTGCAGGAGAGTTACACCCCTGAAACCTGCCCTGGCACAGGGTTTTCTTAAGGAGATGGGCACATCTGGGGGCCTACTGGTGACTCACAGCTGGCCAAACCCAGAGGTCTGTTCTCTGTCCTCATCTCCCTCGCTCCTACCTCCTCCACCTCCTCCTCGGTCCCTCCTGAGTGCAATCTCCTCTGGCTCCTCCTCCCTCCCGCCTGGACCCTTCAGACTCCTGTGCTGGCCCTTCCTCTGACCACTGACCACCCCCCTGGGCCCAGTCCTCAGACCTCTTCTCTCTACAGATGCACAGAAGTCAGCTTTGGCCTTGGCATTTAGCTGCAATCTCCTATTTGGTTTTAGCTTCTGCCTTTGAAAAGTAAAGAGCTGAATGCCTCCATCAGTATCATTCCTGGCATCCCCGGGCCCCAGGATCATGTGACCACGTTGCTTACTACGGCATCTCATCAGCGTAACAGCATCATTAATATGACCAGGCAAGATCTTGTGATGTTCCGTTAATATCTGGATATTCTCTTCCATTGTTCTCTTCTTCAACAAAGTGGTATGTCAAACCACTTGACACACAGAGACTGTAGAATTGCCTTATCAAGGAGTACTTATGCACGATATTCAAACAGGATGGAATGGCAGCTACTTTGCGATAAAAAAGGCTGCCTGAGCCAAAGTCAGCCTCCTGCTATGCCTTACAAATAACAAAACAGATGTAGCAGGACTCACCGACAGCCACAGCAGCTTCAGATCAAGTGCCACATTTGCTGGGGCCAACTGGAGAGGGGACCAAAAGGATATGCCTGGATCAGGCAAGGACCTCTTACAGGGTACCTGCTCTAAGATGCTCCTGACACTCTACCCCAGGAAGGGCGCTGGCATCATTTACAGGCGGCTAAGGCTGAGATGCAGAGGCCCACCTAGAACTGGTCCTATGATGCTGAGAGCCAGGCTTCCACGACCACATGGCTAGATCTAAGGCTTAGGGACACAGTTTTTTTCAGGTGATTGGGTGAGGGAAGCCAATCACTTGAAAAAATTGTGATGCATGCAGAAAGAATCAGAAATAAAAGTGTAAGTGAGCACAACACGCTTACGTTTGCTTCTGAAAATCTTAGAAAGCATCTCCTTTGGGCAGTGAGCAAAGCAGCAGTTTCAAAGGACTGCTTCAACAAACAATCATTTGTCACCAACAGCCAAGTCTTCAAGTCCAAGGTCTTTACATAGAGAGGGAGGGAAGCTGATACCCAGGTCGGCTTCACCATCAGTAGAATCCTTGTGGACAGTGTCCGCCTAAGAGCCACGCCCTCCTCCATCCTTCTCTGCTGCAAGTGACCGTCTATTATCACAAGTGTCCGGTTCGATGACCTCGAGAGCACTCTAGCACCTGACAGCGCTGAGAATGGCTGGACCAACGATATACTAGAAAACCACAAAGCTCCAACCAACATTTCTTTTTTTGCCCACACCACAGGGCCAAAAAAGATGCAGGATCTTAGTTCCCCTACCAGGGATCGAACCCGTGACCCCTGCAGTGGAATCTCGGAGTCTTAACCACTGGACTGCCAGGGAAATCCTCCTACCAACGCTTTTAAAAACAAAATTGTGACAGTTACTCAACAATCTTGATGAGATTTCAGATTCACTCTTGTACCAAAGAAGCTCATTCTAAGATGGGGGTTCCCAGCTTAGACAAAGATTTAATTCTTGGCCCAGGGCATCTCAGCCCTGGCAGATGCAACACCCACCTCCTCATCCCCACCCCCCACAGACCTTCTCACTCATCAGCTGTTCAGGCCACAAACCTGGCCATCAGCCTTGAGGCCTCCGACAGCTTTAACCTCCAAAATATTGTCTGCTTCCATCCTGGACGGAGCCAGTTCATTTGATGCCCCAGCTACCGTGACAGTGTCCTAACTGACCTCCCAGTGGCCTAATAGACCTCCCCCCTTCCCAACCCTCCTCCCTGTCCATCCACCCAGAAGCCCAAGCGACCTCTTAAAACTCTAATTCAGATCTTGTCATGGCCCTGCTCAAATCCTCTAGCGGCTGCCCGTCACTTGGAATAAAAGCCTTTGTCCACCAGGGCTGGACGTGATCTGGCCTCATCTGTCCAACCCCGCCTCCTGCAGCCTCCTTTCACTTTAAACACTACAGACTCTTCCTCTCTCCACAGCCCCAGCCTGGAATGTTCCTTCCATGCCAATTGTGCAGAAGCCTGCTTGGATGTCAGCTCCCCGGTGGGAGGGGCTGCCCCTGACCGCCTGGCCCCTCCACCCAACCCAGCCCCACCACCCCTTAACCCTCTCTGATTTTCTCCCTAGGGCTTGTCACTCTCTTAAAGCATCTATTTGTGTTTTAGGCTGACCCGCTGCACAAAGGTTCTCTTTCTCCCCTCTGCCAGAACGGGTGTCGGTGGTGGGACGTGGGGACCTCCTCCCTCCTGTCACCACTGCATCCCCACACCTGCCACACAATAGGCCAAAGGATATTCATGCAACAAACGAAGGAATAACCAAAATAAACACAAAATCTTCTCCTTCCTAATGTGTTTCTTGAGGACTGACTAAACAAGGACAAAACAACGTGTGGGCCATGGACCACCACGTCCTCAGAGCCAGGTACGTGACACGGTTCCCCTCCCCACGACCCTGCACATTTTCTTTCAAGATCAGACCGTCTGTAAGAGCCGTTGTGCTGCACGTGCAAACCCGCCTGGAAGGACCCGGGTCCGAGGAAGGATGCAGGGCTGAGCCAAGGCCACATCTGGGCAGCTGCAGGGGTGCATCCTGCAGGTCCAAGCTCAGCCGTCCCCGGGATGCTCCCCTCCAGCCCCAGCCCCTCTTGTCTGCTCTCCCTCAGCGTCTCTCCCCCACAAAAGCACCCCGCAGACCCCAGGTGCCTGACTCACCGCCACCGCCAACACCCCCGCCCCTGCACATCCCTTTTTTTTTTTTTTTTTAATTTATTTATTTTATTTTTTGGCTGTGTTGGGTCTTCATTGCTGCACATGGGCTTTCTCTAGTTGCTGGGAGTGGGGGCTACTCTTCATTGTAGTGGCTTCTCCTGTTGTGGAGCATGGGCCCTAGGCACGTGGGCTTCAATAGTTGTGGCTCATGGGCTCTAGAGCACAGGATCAGTAGTTGTGGCGCACGGGCTTAGTTGCTCCGTGGCATGTGGAATCTTCCCAGGGCAGGGCTCGAACCCACATCCCCTGCATTGGCAGGCGGATTCTTACCCACTGCGCCTCCTAGGAAGTCCAGCACATCCCTTTGGAGGAAAACGTGATCCCATCCCAGTGCTGCAAGGAGTGACTCTGCAGGTGGTCCCTTGCACAAGACAGTGCTTGTCTGTGGGGTCCCTAGGGGTGAGGAGCGTGAGCAGGAACAGCCCAGGGAGCAGGTGTGCACCCCACCGATGCCGGGGGGGGCCCCTGGACCTTTAGGAGGTGAGTTATCCTAATGGACAAGGGGACGCTGAGTCTGCCAGGCCACCCTCGCAGGGATCTGGGGACCCTGAAAATATACCAGAGCTTCCTGGGGGCCGTTCAGCAAATGGTCCCTCCGGGAGACTGCGGAAGGTGCTGATGTCCAACAGACCCAGACAAACACTTGAAAACACTCCCCTATCTGGTCCCTTTTCACTTCCTCTAAAAGGAGCCCACGTCCTTGTAGGTAAGGAAACTGCAGGGCTTTCTTCACTCACTTGGTTGACACATGGTCACCGAGTGCCCGGTGCTCAGAGGAATGCAGGGGGCCTGCCAGCCCTGCTCTTCCTCCTCATTTATCTGTCTTTGTCGCTGTTGTTAATTACCTCATTTCTCTGTCTTTGTTGCTGTCTTTGTTGCAGGTCGTGTGGCCGGCCCTGTGCTAAGTGCTCCACAGACGTTATTTCACTGAGGAACTCAGTCCCCAATGGACAGACATAAAAAGAGCATCCGCAGCCAGTCCGCCTCCTCGCCTCTTCCGCCCTCCGCCGTCTAAATCATGCCCCTCAAGGGCACGGCTGGGGGCTGCCCCCTCCAGCACCCTGACGCTGGATGAGCCGGCACGGGCCAGAGGTGCTCACAGCTGGTTGGGTGCAGGCCAGCAGGGAGGGCTGCCCCAGAGAGGAGATGGCGCCCCATTCGTGCCCCGTCTCTGTGCTGCCCTCAGACGCGTGCATCCAATAGCACAAAGGCCTCAGACAGTTCTGGAAGCTGTGCGTGACCCGCTGCAGCCCCGTGGCCACAGCTCCGGTGGGATGCCCACCTGAGAGGTGAGAGGGCAGGCGACCTGGAGCTCAAATGAGGCCCAGGGCCCTGGGGGCCAGCACCTGGGAGCCATAGGGTCAAGGCTGTGGCTTACGGATGAGTGACCGATGTCAACACGTAGAGAACCGCGTGGTCCAGCCCCGGGGCCACCCCGCGCAGTGGCCGCCCTTTCCGTGGACTCACCCAGGAGCTTCTGCAGCACCTGCCCGTCGTACAGGTCCTCCTCCAGCTGCTTCACAATAATCCTCTCCTCCACCAGCACATCGTTGATCCAGTCGATGAGAACCTGCGGGGCGGACGGACGGGCATTACGGCCTCGCTTGCGGGTGCCAGGAGGACCGGGCGGTGACCAGAGCAAGCACTGGCACGGAGAGCCGCTGGACACTGAGACGCCCCCAGCGCAGGCGCCAGGTGAGCCCAAGGGATGGGCAAGCGGCTCCCACCCGGGCTGCGGGGGCTCCCGTGGGATTCACGGGAGGGTGGGCGGGGGGCGGCACCGTGGGAAGACTGGCCTCCTCCCAGCAGGGACTTGGGTACCTGCGGGAACTCAGCCAAAGGAAACGGTCTTCACCACGGCGTGGAGAAGAGGGGATTGAATGAGAAAACGTCGATAACACTGCCCCCCAGGGCCTGAGACAGGACAAGGTGAGCCACAAAACATCCACCCCTGTCCTGCCCTTAATATCTGCACCAAAACCATCCCCGATCGCCCTCAGCCCAAAGCTGTGGCGAGAAGGGGATCCTAAGTGGCCGTTACTGACAAGCTCTGAGAGCCTGCTGCCAGCAGCACACTGTGTTTCTCACGGCTTTATTGAGATAGAATTCCATCCCACACAATTCACCCTTTAGAAGCGTACAATTCAGTGGTTTCCCATACACTCACAAGGTGTGCAACCATCACCACGCTCCACTGACGCACATTTTCATCACCCCGAAAGGAAACTCTGTACCATCCGCAGGCACTCCCCATCCTATCCCCCACCCTCAGCTCCTGCGGACCACAAAAGCTTTTTCTGGATGGATCTGCCTGTTCTAAATACTTCAAAGGAAAGGCATCACATCCTACGTGATCTTTCTTTCGTGTCTGGCTTCTCTCACTTATGGTGCTGTTTTCAAGTTTCACCCAGGTGGCAGCAACATGTCAGGACCTCGTTCCTTCCTACGGCTGAATCATAGTCCGTTGTGTGGAGAGACGCATCTTTAGGATTCATCCACCAGCTGATGGACTCTTTGGGTTGTCACCACTCTTGGGCTGTTGTCAACAGTGTTGCGATCAACGTGGGTGTACAAGTTTTATGTGGACACGTGTTCATTTCTCTAGACCAGCCTTTTCTCAACAAGTTTTCCTTCTATTCACAGAGTAACATATCATAAAAGAAGACAGATTCCATCGTGAAAATATCTATGGAGAAATAAGATTTGCACTGAACAGAATTCCATTTGGCTGACGCTGCTTAAGGCGCTTCTCCGCAAAATGAACTGGATGCCTGAACAGGCTTGATCAAAACAATACGTAGCCCATGGCTTCCCTGTGCAAGAAAAACCAATAAAACTAATCAGTCCCAATAACCTCCTGGAAATGAGCGCTGATTGGCCCTCTCAGAGATAAACAAAAGGACACACGTCCAGACGAGAGTACCCTCTGTCACTCTCTGATACAGATGCCACCTGCAAAATGGGCCGCAAAGCAAACTTCTGTGAAGTATATTCTATTTTCCCACTAACTCGAAAATATTAAATCAGACACACAATCCTGTGAAGAATAGAAGTAAAAGTAAATTAAAGGGGAGAGTGGAGGAAGAAAGAGGAGAGCAGCCCTGTAACCGAAAGTGGGGTCTGGCTGCTCGCTGCTCAAAAGCCAATAAAGAGACAAGGATGGTGGAAAGGAAAGTTTGCTTTATTTTGGATGCCAGCAAACGGGGATGGGGGAGGGTAGACTCGTGCCCAAAGGCTGACTTCCCCCAGCAATGACAACCAGTGGGCAAGAGCGTTTACAGACAGAGGGAGGGGACTACATGCAGAAACAGCACAGTCAGGGACTTCCCTGGTGGCGCAGTGGTTAAGAATCCACCTGCCAATGCAAGGGACACAGGCTCAATCCCTGCTCTGGGAAGATCCCACATGCCGAGGAGCAACTAAGCCCGTGAGCCACAACTACTGAGCTTTTGCTCTAGAGTCTGTGAGCCACAACAACTGAAGCCCGTGTGCCTAGAGCCCATGCTCTGCAATAAGAAGCCACTGCAATGTGAAGACCCCACACTGCAACGAAGAGCAGACCCTGCTCCCCACAACTAGAGAAAGCCCGTGCGCAGCAAAAAAGACCCAACACAACCAATAAATAAATAAATAAATTTATATATATAAAAAAAGAAACAGCACAATCAGCTCTACAGTCATCTTGAAATTGGTCATCGGTGGTCTGACCAGCGTCATCTTGATTGTTTTAGGTACAGTTAATCTTCAGTTCCAGGGTCAGTTTGTTCCATTTCTTTGAGGCCAATTCTCGGAATTGTGGCAGCTTTTGTCACGGCTACAACCTGGTCATCATGCAGTTAACTTCGTCCACCTGGTGGGGGTTTCAGTATCTACAAGACAGCTCACAGGAAACGGCTCAGGATGCTTTCTATAGCCCTTGAGGAAGAACTAAAGGTCCTTGACTTTGCTTAATGACTAACCTATTATTATTTGGTCTCCTTTGACTGTTTTCCTTTGTTTCTGCATTTTCTCACTTCTCCGATTAAACTTATTCTTTGGCTAAAGTTTCTCCACAGACAAAAGCAGGCGGAGGACTCAGGGGTGGGAGGGAAGGACCACAGGGGTCTGCTCTGATTCAGCCCTGTGGCATTCTGCTTTTGTCAAAGCCATCCCCGCAAGTTTGGCAGGATGGAGCTGACTCCATGCTGCAGCCCTGCTCCATCTCCTTTCCTGGTGGGCAAGCATCCTGGGAGGCTGGGAGCTGGACCTCCCCACCCAGCTGCCTTCTCTCCCACCTTTCAGCACCTTCTCCCATCACCCAGCTCCCGCCCTCCTCTCTCACCACCCTCCCGATTTCTTTGTGTCAGGGTGTCCTCCTTGACACCTCCTTCTCCTCCAGATCTTTAAAGGGCATCACCTTGGACAGCTCCTCTGCCTTCTCTCCACTCTCCTCCAAGGCCAGCTCATGCCGTCCGTGACGTCCAATGCCCTCCCCCACATTGTCCCAGAAACCCCTAAACGTCCAGCCCCATCTCTGCACCATTCTTCTGCTCAGGTGTTCCATGAGCATCTCTAATTGAACTCGCCCCGCTGCTCCTCAAACCTGCCCCTTCTCTGAGAAGGAAACAGGACACCATCCTCCAGCTTCAGAAGCCTGGATTTCACCCCTTCATCCCACTTCTTAACTGCATCCATTTCCCACCATCTCCTCTCCCATTGCCCTTGTCCAAACCACCTTCCCGGGCCATTGCCACAGCCCCACCAAGCACCCTGTCTCCTCACTGGTGTTCTTCAAATCCCCAAGCTCTTCTCTGCCCCAGGGCCTTTGTACATGCTAGTCCTTCCACCTTGAACACACCCCCCTCATCACTGCCTGGCTAGCCCATACTCATCCTTCATGTCTCAAGCTCTCTATCACTCTCTGACCCCTGACTCCACCAAGGCCACATCCCCAAATCGTGGCTCTCAGTGCACCCAAAGGCCTTTTCCCCGACCCTGTTCATGTTTGCAATGGGAACACATCCTTGTTTGCAATGATCTCCCTGCTGGACTTTAAACTCCGTGAGAGCAGAAACTATGACCTCTTGTCTGTGGCTCTGTCTCCAGCACTCACTTCTGGCACTGGAGCTCCTTAAGTAGGCATTGCATTCATCCGTTAACTTACTGAGCACCTACTATGAGCCAGGCTCCAGGAATAAATAATACAGGAGAGGTCTCTGTTCTTGAGGACCTTACCTTCCAATCAGACATTAAAAGACCTACAAATATACGCATACTTCCAGTTTGTGATTGATGTTCCAGAGGAAACCAAGTCAGAATAAAGTGGAGAAACCTGAATACACCTCAGCCAGGTGGTCAAGGTCAACATCATGGTGATCAAGCACGTTGTCGCGTGTGCCCTGATGAGATGGGATGAGAGCACTTCACCTCTGTGGTCTCCCCGCAAAACCCACAAGCCCAGCCTAATCTTGAGATCAGACAAAACCTTATAGGGACTTCCCCGGCGGTCCAGTGTTCGGACTTCGCCTTCCAGTGCAGGGGGGTGTGGGTTCGATCCCTGGTGGGAAGCTAAGATCCCACATGCCTCGTGGCCAAAACACCGAAACATAAAATGGAAGCAATACTGTAACAAATTCAATAAAGACTTTAAAACTGGTCCACATCAAAAAAATCTTCAACAACAAAAAAAGCCAAAAACAACAACAAAAAAAACCTTATAGAAAGACATCCTACAAAGCCCCTGCCCAGTCCTCCTCAAAACCATCAAGGACCTAGGTATGGAGGAGACTACAGTGTTTCCTGATAGTATATGTAAATCAACTAAAAAACAATATTAAACTGAAATAAGTGTAAGGAAGCCCCCTCCCCCCCCCCCCAAAAAAAGCCCATCAAGGTCACCAAAAACAAGGCAAGCCTGAGAAACCATCACAGCCCAGAGGAGCTAAGGAGACAGGACGACTCATGTCATGTGGGCTCCTGCAATAGCAAAAGTACGTCTGGTAAAAACTAAGGAAGTGTGAATAAATGGTGGGTGTTATTTAATCATAATGTATTAGGATTGGTTCATTAATATAACGAATGTACTGTGTTGATCTAAGATGTTAATAAGGGGGGAATTGGGAATATGAGAACACGCACACTACCTTTGCTATTTTCCTGTAAATTGAAAACGGTTCTAAAACGTCTGTTGAGAAGAATTAGACAGAGTTTGGGGATGGAGAGGGCAGAGGGGTCACTGGGGATCGGGTGGGGGGGGGTCGGGGGGCCTCTCAGAGGAGGTGGCACCTGAGCAGAGACAGGAAGGAGGTGTGGGATGAGCTGTAGCTCTGGAACCACCTGGGAGGTCGGGGGTGGGACTTCCAGGGCCAGGGGCGGGGGGCCCAGCCCTGGACTCTCACCTGGGCCAGCCAGGACGGGAGGAGGCGGCGGATGAGCGGACACTAGGGGGAGTGGGGCTGGGTGTGGAGGCTCCGGAGGGGTAAGGGGTGGGGGTAGGAGGGAGATGGAGGAAGGAGCTGGGGAACGGGGCATCTCTGTGGATGCAGTGGCCGGAAATGGTGTAGGCGGGGCAGAGAGGAAGACGCTGGGCCAGGGGATGTAGGTATCCATGAACAAAGGGGAAACCAGGTACGGTGGCAGGGCACAGTCGGCACTGCGATGCCGGGGGCGGGGGGGGTCTGGAAGCAGCTGAGAGGACACCTGCCCCATCCAGGCCCCGACGTCATGGAGCAGAGACCCACCGAGCTCTCCAGGCCCCAGCATCCACCCCCCTGGGCCCAGGTTACACAGCCGAAATCAGCAGATCCGGGATCACAGACAGACCTGCCCCATACTTTACCTTCCCAGCCACCAGCAACCAGGCTCCTGGCAGGGGCGCCCTGATTCTCGGGCCCTTAATTCCACAAAGCTCTAGGAATCTGCTACCTCGTCCTTTCATCAGGGGTTTCACAGCCACTGTTGGAGCAGAGTAACCGTATTACATACACTCAGCTCAATGCCCGTCACTGAGCACATTCCTGGCGTCAGGCCGTGGGGGGTGAAGGAGACGTGTCCCCCGCCCTCCAGGAGTCCAGGTCCAGCTGGAGACGCGGCAGAGGGAGATGAGAGCGGTCACAAAGAAATCTGACCTGCAGGGTCACACAGCCCCCGGGGCAGAGGAAGCCACATTCAAGGGCAGGATAGGAAACAGCGGAGCAGAAAGTGGGATCCTGGGGGTCGGGGCAAGAGGGCCTGGCAGTGGGGGTGGCGAGATGTGGCCTCGGCAGGGAGGCCAGGAGGGGCTGACGCCCATCGGGGCACGGAGCTGCCACCCACACAGCCTCCACCTGGGCCGGCGTCTCGGACAATCACAGCATCACCGTGCTGTCAGCAGTCCCGGGGCACGAGTCCAAACACCACACTTTCTCCCCCAAGACCACGAGATCTGTCATGTCACCAGCCGTGGCCCCCGGAGGCTGACCCAGCACCTGGACCCCAGAATCCACTCCCACATCCACGGACCTGAGACCCCAGCATCTATGCCTCCACGGGGCCTATTCTGGCCACTTAATGAGATTTTATTGGTTTGTAACTTTTTGGAAAGTGTCTGATTTAAACTTAAGATACAAAAGTAAGCGCAGAGATGCAAGGCTTAGGGATCCTAATCCCCGTTTTTGGTCTTCAAAGCACCCACCCATCTGGCTCCACTCTGGTCAGAATGATTCCCCACCAGGGGTTCCCCCAGTCCTCCCAGCCCGCCCTGCTTCTCACCTGCGGACCCCCTGCCCAAGCAGCTTTCCCCTCCTCCTGGCCCCTCTGCCCTTCCTTGGCGGGGGGCAGGGGGGGCCCCTGCTGACCCTTGACCCTCAGGCAGACTGAGAGCGCCCTGAGGCCACGGACCACACCTGCTGCCTCAAACCCCACCCCACCCCCAGATGTCATAAATACCAGGGAAGTGACCGCTAATGATGCTCCCAAGGTCACTGGTAATTTTTAGCCAAGAGTTTAGAACAGCTTTGTAGGCAGAATGTTTATACGGCCCCAAAGATCTCAGTGGACAGGCCCACAAGGTCCCCAGGACAGTGAAATGATGGAATTGCACCCTGTGATCAGGCCGTTATAGGACAGCTGACCTCAGGAAAGAGAGATTGTCCGAGGGCCTGACCTCATCAGGTGAGTCCTTCGAATCTGGATCCAGAGGTCAGAGACCCAGATGGCAGAAGAGGGCTACAAGGATGGGGACCCCCCACCGCCGGCTCTGAGGGTGGGGAGGGAGTTGGGTGGGGAGGAAGGTGGGTGCCTGCAGGAGCAGAGCCTCCAGAAAGGCACTCAGCCTGGCTGACAGCCTGATTTCAGCCTCACAAGACCCTGAGCAGAGCACCCGGGCCATCCACGCTAGCCCTCTGACCTCAGAACTGTGAGCTAACAAACAGATGTTGCTTTAGGCCACTGCATTGATAACATTAATCTACCTGGCAATAGAAAACTAATACAAACAGCATTCCACTATCACAAAGTCCAAGCACAAGCCTCATATGCAAATAACCCAGCTTCACCAGAGTTTTTGCTGTGTGACCTTGAGCCAGTCACTTAACCTCTCTGGTTCCTCAGAGTCTTCATTAAAAAGAAGACAAATCACTTTCTATCCCTGTGTGTGCTATGTGACCTAGCAATTCCTATTCCAGAAGTTTCTCCTAAGGTGACAATCCAAATGTGCTCCTAGACATTTACCAACTCGGGAATTGGTAAATTTCAAATTTTGTGTAGGAGAAGCTGAATGCACAAAAGAAAAAGTCTGGAGGGACACAAATTTAAAAATTACCACTGCCTTCTGTTTGATTTTTCTGTCTTCCAGGTTTTCAGCAGTAAATATTACTTTGGTAATTAGAAAAAATAATAATAGATGCCACTTATAAAAATTAATCACTACCCAGATGGCTCCTTTGCCGAAACTGACAAACAAATCCTAAAATACAAATGGAAAGTCAAGAGACCCTCCAAAAGCCAAAACAATCTTGGAAAAGAAGAACAAAGTTGGAGAACTCACACTTCCTGATTTTAAACCTCACCAGCAAGCTAGAACACCAAAATGTCTGATACTGGCGGAAAGACATAGAGGCCAATGAAATAGTACCGAGAGGCCAGAAATAAACCTTACATTACAGTCAACTGATATCTATAAGGGGCTAAGACAATTCCATGGGGAAAGGACAGTCTTTTAAACAAATGGTGCTGGGCTAACTGGACCGCCACATGCAAGAGTGAAACTGAACCCTTGCTTCACACCATATACAGACATCAGCTCAAAACACATCAAAGACCTCTATTCAGACGGATAAGTGTGAGGACTAAAACTCCTTGAAAACATGGAGGTAAATCTTCATGACCTTGGACTGGGTAATGATCTCTTAGCTATGGCACCAAAATCATAAGCAACGAAAGTAAAAATAGATAGGGACTTCCGTGGGGTGGTCCAGTGGTTAAGACTGTGCTCCCGATGCAGGCGGTTGGGGTTTGATCACTGGCCAGGGAACTAGATCCCACATGCATGCCACAACTAAGGAGCCCATGAGCTGCAATTAAGGAGCCAGCAAGACGCAACTAAGGAGCCCACCTGCCACAACTAAGACCCAGTGCAACCAAATAAATAAGTATACAAATATTTTATTAGAAAGAAAGAAAAAAATATATAAACTTGACTTAACATTTAAAACATCTGTACTTCAAAAGATACTATCCAGAAAATAAAAAGAGAACCTATAGAATGGGAGAAGATTTTGCAAATCATATACCTGATAAAGGATTTGTATCTAGAATATATAAGGAACACTTAAAACTCAGTAATAAAAAGACAACCCAATTTAAAAATGGGCAAAAGCTCTGAATGGACTTTTCTCCAAAAAAGATATACAAATGGCCATAACATGAAAAGATGCTCAACATCATGAGCTGTCAGGGAAATATAAATCGAACCCACAACGAGACATCATTTCATGCCCACTAGGGTAGCTATCACCAAAAAGACAACAACATGTGTTGGGGCTTCCCTGGGTGACGCAGTGGTTAAGAATCTGCCTGCCAATGCAGGGGACATGGGTTTGAGCCCTGGCCTGGGAAGATCCCACATGCCACGGAGCAACCAAGCCTGTGCGCCACAACTACTAAGCCTGCGCTCTAGAGCCCGTGAGCCACAACTATTGAGGCCATGTGCCACAAGTACTGAAGCCCGTGTGCTTAGAACCTGTGCTCCACTTCCGCAAAAAGAGAAGCCACTGCAATGAGAAGCCCGTGCACCACAAAGAAGAGTAGCCCCTGCTCTCCTCAACTAGAGAAAGCCCGCACGCAGCAATGAAGACCCAATGCAGCCAGTAAATAAATAAATAAATAAATTTATTTTAAAAAAGACAACAACATCTGTTGCCAAGGAGAAAGTAGAAGAATTTTCATACACTGCTTGGGGGGTGGGGGAGTGTAAAATGGTGCAGCCACTACGGAAACGGTCTGGCAGTTACTCAAAAGGTTAAACACAGAATTACCATACGACCTAGCAATTTCATTCCTAAGTATATACCAAAAAGAACTGCAAACACAAGCTCACACAAAACCTTGTGCAGGGATGTTCATAGCAGCACTATTCAAACTAGTCAAAATGTGAAAACAATCCAGACGCCATCGACAAAGAATGCAGCAACACACGGTGGTATAGCCCTACAATGGAATATTATGCAGCCATGAAAAGGGATGGAGTTCTGATACAAGCTACAACACGGATGAATCTTAAAACCATGAAGCCAAGGGGAAGAAGCCAGACACAAAAGTCACATATGGTATGATTCCCCTTATATGAGATATTCAGAGTATGCAAATTACAGAGATGGAATAATTCTATAGAGAAAAAGTGGTTGCCAGGGACCAAGAAGGGGGATGTGGGACTGAGGGCTGATGGGTATGGGGTTTTTTGGGGGGTTATGAAAATGACCTTGATTGACTCAGGTGATGGTGGAATAACTCTGGGAGCACACTAACAACCCCTGAATTGTACGGTACGGGAATTCTACCTCAATAACCCTGTTATCAAGAAGTTAATCTCTAGAAGGCAGGTGCTAGCATCTACCTCTGCAGGGCTATTGTGAGGATTTGGTGAGATGACCTAGTGGCCAGTGCTAATCAAAACCAGTGACCTACGCCGGCGTCAGCATCACCACCCCCGGAGTTCTCGGCATGTCAGAAGCCCCCTTCTGATTTACTCAGCATAACTAGCAGCCTAGTGTACGTGGACACCACCCTAGGCATTGGAGCTGTAAAGAAACTTGACCTAGTCTCTGCCCCACATGGGGCAGTTACGGTGATGCAGCTGCTTGCTGGTCCTCTCATGGCCACTAGAGGGAGCTAGTCCTCCCCCACCCCCCCCACCCCACCCCCCACCCCACCCCCCACCAGCCCTGACCCCCCGCCGGGAGTCAAACACCATTTTGCGTCCCTGCCACCTCTCTGATCCTCTGACCACCCCCGTCCTTGCTGTCTAGGCTCCAGCCACACTGCCCCCCTCTCTGGCCCTCACACCTGCCGGCACGTGCATCCCATGCGGCCTCTGAACTTGCCCTAGGTACCGAAAACAGAGGGGAGAGAAGACCACCCTGCTTCCCGCTTCGGCTTCCTTCCAAGCGTCTGTGCCACCTGGTCACATATTCATCTGTCCCTCGACATGTCTGCCAGCCCACTCAAGGCCATCGCCGCAGGGGCTAAACTAGGACCAGATCTGTGGAAGGTGCTCAAACCAACCGCAGGGCCGCCTACAGACCTAGAAAGGTCTCTCAGGCATGCAGACGTTTGGTTCCAGAGGCTGCCTGGCCCACAGCAAGGTCCTGTCTGAAAACACATGAGGGATGTTTCTGCTATGGAGAAACTAAAACTTGAAAAATCCCATCTGGATTTCTGACCTGGTCAAAGTCCAAATACGAAAACAACAGACAGAAAGGGATGAAAGTCACATGTCACGCAACGGGCCTCGGAGGACAGCTATGGAAAAGCAAAAGCAAATCCGCTGCCCAGTCTCACTGCCGTCCTCACAGAGGTGCAGTCCCCTCCTGGCCACCATCGATCACCCTGTCCTCATACTGCCCAGGTCATTCGTCTTAATCCTCCATTTCACAAAACACTTTTTAAAGATGGCACCAGTCCTTATTTTTAGGGACGTACTCATTTGCAAACCCCGAATCCTGCAGGCGCAGGTCTAGGACATTTATTAATGACACCCTCGGCACAGGGCTCTTTGCACAGACCTTTCACAAGCTTGCTTTAACCAGAATAAAAAATTACTTCCCCCTGAGTTCCTTCTGAATGATAATCGGGACCTGCAGCCTGTCTCCCCCAAAGCTATGACAGTTATGTTTTAATTACGTCCAAACAGGCTTATGGTGGCTTAATACACTGAGGATGCAGGCTTATGGCAACCGGCAGGAGGCTGTCGCGGCCAAGTGCAGTGCCAGCCGCAACACTAGGCACCTCCACGCAGGGATAATGGACCATCTTCTGCCCAGAAGACCATCTTCGTGCAGCTGACATTCTTCACAGGGGCAAACAGAGGGGAAAACAGAACTGAACAACCCACAGGAGTCTTGTCCACTAAACTGGGAGATGAGATGTGAAATCTGCTCACGGGGAGAAAGGCTGCGTACCCCGGCGATGACATGGCCACCAGCCGTGGACCAACACACCCACAAGTGTGGAGGCCCCTCTCTGGCTATTCACTCTGGGAAGCACGAGAAGTGCCGTTCCCTCTTTCAAGGATCATTAACAATATAAAGGATCTCATCGATAAACTGCTATCTTCCCCGGGCAGCACCAGCTATTCACCCTGTAAGAGATGCAGGGCGTTCCTGGAGGATGCTAGGGAAAAGGACCGCAGGACGGAACACCTGCAAAGAGGAGATAGGATAAGTCTTTCAGCTCCTGAGCCCACAGGATACTCACTTCTAAACTCGAACCACAGACCTGCCCGTGCACCAACCTCCCTGTCCTGCCCTGTTTGAGTCCGTGTTCCAGCGCCCGGCACAGCACCTGCCAGACAGCAGGCGCGTGGCACCTGACGTCACCCTCATGCTTGCAGACAGGCATAACGGTTCCCCCACTTTAGTCCAAGCCGGGATTTGAATCCAGGAAGCCGGCTCCAGAGCCCACCGTGCCCACCCCTTCACCCCTTCACCCTGCCTTATACACAACAGGTGCTCGAAAAGAACGTTTCAACGAACGGCCTCATTCTTAACGCCTGACTTGGCCAGAGCCAGGGTTTTTGTACAGGAAGCAGAGGGCAGCTCACCATGTTTTAAACGGCGACAGTGCTGAGGTGGGAGGGTCAGCAGGGGTACGTCTACAGAGAGAGACAGGACAGGGGCCAAGACAGGAGGTAACAAAGCGCAGATGATGGAGAACTGAGAGAGGAAGCCAGGGGGCTGAGCGTGCTTCCTCAGAAAGGTCCCGATGGTCCCAAGGCTGGGATGTGGCCAGCAGTCAGGATGCCAGCTGGACCCCACCCTAACCTGCTCAGGCCTGCATGTGGTCCATGCCCTGCCCCCAAAACAACCTGCACCTCCTCCGCGGCTGATTTCAACCCGTATCCTTTCACCATAATGAAGCCCGTGAGCATAACCAGAGTCCTTTCAGCAAACTATCAAAACTCTGGGTCACCTTGGGGCCTCCAAAGTTACAGCTGGTGTCAGGGGTGGGGCTGGGCTTGAGGGGAACAGCCTCCTGACCTCACACCCGGGCGGGCAGGTGCTCCGCTTGCGCAAGGAAGGAGGGGCAAGGAGGCTCAGGGGCTGGGGGGTGGGGGGGGGGGCAGAAGGGAGGCGGCACAGCTGCCGGCCCAGAGCACGTGGGAGGGTGCCCGGCTTGGCAGCACCCCAAGACAGGCCACG
Organism: Hippopotamus amphibius kiboko; assembly: GCF_030028045.1. Classification (NCBI taxonomy): domain Eukaryota; kingdom Metazoa; phylum Chordata; class Mammalia; order Artiodactyla; family Hippopotamidae; genus Hippopotamus; species Hippopotamus amphibius. The sequence continues at coordinate 5,297,707 of NC_080192.1, forward strand.
GGCAGCTCACCCTGGACTGCGCGTGCAGGCGGCCCCGGGCCTGCACCCAGCTGCCCCCCACGCCAGCAGAAGGCGGCACTGACAGCTCCCTGTCGCCAGTGAATCCCGACTCAGGGATACGCTGAGGCCCCCCCTTACCTGACAAACAAGAACCAAGCAGGGCAGCCGGCGCTCAGCCCAGGCATCTCCCAGGCCCCCACCCACATGCGTGCGTCTCTGTTTAAAAGCCCTGTAGTTAGCGAGAACTAGTATCTCACGTACATCCCCTCCACGTGCCACGACGGCAACCGACAAGCCACAGCCAGCCAGCCTGACGCTGCTGTCCTGCTCACTGTGTTTATGCTTGTTTTGGAAAATAAGCCACCAGCCTCCAGATACAATTTGCAGTCTGAGAGCATACGAACCTTCCAGAAGTTGCCCATCTCCAGCCATGTGCGCTCCAGGCTGGGGGGATGGCCATGGGAGCAGACCTCTCCGTGTCTGGCAGCTGGCCCTTCCTGGAAACTGGCAAGGCAGCAAGGCCGGCCCTGCTCCCAAGCGGACGGAGACCCTGAGCTACAGCTAAGGAGGCCAGCAGTTTAGGGACGGGAGGGAGCTCGGTCTGGTGTATTGGTTTCCTCTGGCTGCTGTGACAGCAGGCATGCAATCCAGGGAGGGCCCACACAGAAAAAAATTGGTGGAGGAAGGCTGGACTCGCCTCTCTCTGTCTGGGATGTCCACGTCCTGTCCTGGGCTCTCAGGCCCTTGGACCAGCTTTCCCAGTCCCCAGTTTGCAGAGGGCACATCGTGGGACTTAGCTGCCACCATAATCACAGGAGCCAATCTTTAGAAATCTCTACAGAGAGACAGAGATATAGATACAGCGATAGATATAGATGATAGATAGATAGATGATAGATAGATAAGTAGATAGATGATAGATAAGTAGATGATAGATAGATAGATAGATAGATAGATAGATATAGACATATAGAAAGAGATGGAGAGAGAGATAGCGAGGTAGAGATAGGGCCATTGCTTACCGATTCTGTTTCTCTGGAGAACCCTGACAAACACAGGGCATCCCCTTCTACTACCTACACATCGCCTATGGATACCATTTTGGTGACTGAAATGCAGGGTCACTCTTCCTCACAGACATGCTTCTGTTCAGAATAACACCATGGGTATTCAGGGGGAAAAAAAAGAAATCAATAAACTAGGCAACTTAAGTTGCTCAGGATCAACATTTTGGGGTGGGCCCTAAAATGGACATTTTCCATTTCGATTTTTTAAAAGCTACAACTTGCAAAGGGTTTGTGTTTCCTGAAGGATCCCTCGTGAAAAGGCGGTTGTGCCCCTCGTTGGGCCCAACTGCAGTGGTTAAGATGAAAAAACTTTCGAAAAGCACTTTTCATAGGATATGTGCCCTGTGCTAAACGGCGTCTGCATAGCCTGGGTCCGCTGGCATCAGGGCTCACGGGGTGAGGATGCTGTTGGAGCCCTTGCTGGCTGGGGAATTCCCTCTGAAGCCCTGTTGTGGTTTAGATCAGAGCAATCAAACTGCAATCCGTGGGACTTCCCTGGTGGTGCAGTGGTTAAGAATCCACCTGCCAATGCATGGGACATGGGTTCGATCCCTGGTCCCGGAAGATCCCACATGCCACGGTGCAACAAGCCTGTGTGCCACAGCTACTGAGCCTGCGCTCTAGAGCCCACGAGCCACAACTATAGAGCCCACGTGCCACAACTACTGAAGCCTGCGCACCTAGAATCCATGCTCCACAAGAGAAGCCATCGCAATGAGAAGCCTGCACACCGCAATGAAGAGTAGCCCCCACTCACCACAACTAGAGAGCAACGAAGACCCAACGCAGCCAAAACAAACAAACGAACAAAAACAAACCTTTATTAAAAAAAAAAAAACTGCAATCCACGCTCAGACACAGGCCAACGCTAGGAATGACCCCTGCGGGGAGAGACAAGCAGCTACCACATCCCGAAGGAGCCCAGAGCCAGTGGTCCAGCCTGGCCTTGCTTCCCTGACTTTCCAGAACCAGGCGGTGGTCCTCTGGCCTCGCCGGTCCCCGCACGTCCGGACACTGCAGAATCTGACGCTGCCCAGCGCAGGGGCACCAGCATCTGGTGAGGATCACAGGAGTGGCCAGAGAGGCCCACATGCCCGCTTTTCAGAGCCCCCTCTGAACCCCTCCTCTCGCTCCATAAAGAGTCTGAACGCCTTGAACCCGCCTGCAAGGCGCCGTGAGCATTCACTGCAGCTGCTGGTTCCAAGTCTTAAGCAAAGGGTCCCCGCGTAACTGGGTCCATCGTGAGTGTGAGCGAGTGGTCAGAGAGGCGCCCGTGGGGCTGGGCCCCGGGGAGATACTCCAGGCCGTCCAGCCTCATTCTCCACGTCCCTCCAGTGAACACAGCATTAAGGCCCTTGATCAGCCCCCGGCTTTGCTCCTTTGGCCCACAACAGCCTGAACCCCAAGATCTGTCCTCGCAGAAACGTCCCAGCCAGGACACGCGTGCTCACCTTGACCAGCTCCTTGAATCTGGGGTCGTCCCTGGAGGTGGGGTCGATCACCATGCGCTCTTCGTTCTCCTCTGCGGGGACAGAGGACGGGCGGGTTAGCACCGGTGGGGGCGGCCGGCCTCCCTCGCACAGATGGGGGCGGACTGAGAGCAGAGACCCCATGGCCTTCTCCGTGAGCAGCCCTGCAGCCAGTCACACGGCCCGGGTGGGCCGGCCTGCCTTCTGCGAGGCCATGGGGCATCCGCCCCCACCTTTCAGGAGAAGGGATGGAAGGGGGTGGGGCTGAATCAGATCCACGGGGAAAAGTCACTATTAATAAACACGGAGCAGAGCTGTCTTTCACCAAGAAAGCGCGCCAGTACATAAGATGGTATGGACAAGTATATTAGAAAGAAAGACCGTGGAGTTGGGGGGGGTAGTAAAAAAAAAAGAAGTTAAAAAAAAGGGACGTTTCACAGCAAAGTGTGTTTATCCATATTCTGTTTCTGTTTATGTCTGTTTTTCCCTCTGTGCTCTGGCCTTGACCCATGGACCACGGGCACAAGCAAGCTTGTACAGAGGGAGTGAGATAGTGGCACTAAGTGGACAGCTGAGGGGAAAGACCCACGGAGGCCAGACATGCTGCCGAACAAAACTGGCCGGGGGCATCAAACGGACGGAAAAGAAGCACAACCTCTGGCCCCTTGGACGTGCAGGTGGAGATGCCCAGGGTCCTGGGGCCCACGCAGGCTCCCACGACTGGACCCTGTCCACGTAGGTGGCACTGAAATGGCTTTGAGTGACAGCAGAATTTAAAACCTGACAAAGTAGAAGAACTATTTTTGGAGTCACACCAACCTGCTGCTTGAGAGCGATGCCCCAGGTACCTTGCAGGGGACCACAGAGGGGTCGCTTGTGATGTCCCTGCTAAGGCCCTCAGCAGCCTCCCGCCACTCCTGGGATCAAGGCCAGCGTACTCCACGTGGCCCCCAAGGCCCTCTGCAGCCTCTTTCCCAGCTCCCTCCAGCACCCTCTGATCCAGCCCTTCCCGCCTTCGCTGGCCCTTCAGCCAGCCTCTCACCACCACCGGCCACAGGGCCTTTGCATGTGCTGCTCCTGTCTAACACCCTCTCCCCGCCACGTCACACCCCCTTCACCCGCAGGCTCTCAGCGCCAGGTGCTGACCAGGCCACTTCTTATCAAGGTCATGAGAGCTTCAGGGGCCAGCAGAAGCTTACAGAGCAAACGGAAGAACGCCAGCTCCCAGCCCAAGAGCAGCTATTTAGAAAATGGCAAGACAGGAGGGTGAGGGCCCAGGGGAAGGCAGGTTCAAGGCCTATTGAGAAAATAACAGCCTGCCACACGTTGGCAGTAAATCTATTTTCTAGCACTCCTGGTCTAAAGCAGGGTCCTCAGCCAGGGGCAATCAAGTCCCCCGAACCCCCATCCCAGGGGACTCGCAGCAACGTCCAGACATTTTTGGTCGTCCCAACAGAGGAGAGGAGGGGGAGGCCTGGGGTGGGGGTGGGGGGGGTGGAATATGCTACGGGAACCTAGTGGGTAGAGACCACAGATGCTCATCAACACCCCACAACACACAGGGCAGCCCCCACAATAAAGAATTATCCAGGGCTAAATGTCCACAGTACTGGGGTTGTTGGAGGCGGGGGGACCCTGCTCTGAATCGGGGTCATTTCCAAACAGTGCTTGTCCCCAGTTTCCCCAGAAGACAGCTGTTTGCCTGGGCAGCAGCTGCAGTCAGACCGAAGACAAAACATGACAGCATCCACGAAGGGTCACGCTCTCCCGAGAGCAGAAGGGAGCTGCGGCGGGCCCCGGCGGCACCTCTGAGCCCATCCAGCACTTGGCTGCGGGTCGGCTGCCTGGACCTGCCTCTGCACTTCTTCCCCGGCAGCTCCTGCTGGCCTGGCCCCGTGGTGAGAACCACAGCAGGGGCATCAGCCGGGACTTCTCTTTGAAATAGGGTTTGGAAAGATGCAGAATGTTCCGAGCCTGCCTTCCAGATCCATCTGATCCCAAAACACATTGTAAGGAAAGTGTGTCCAGGCCGTCACTGCTTCGGTGCCAGCTGGGATGCAGTCCCGAGGAGGTGCGTGCAGGGCCACTACCACTTGGCAGGTCCCACCCAGCAAGCCCCTGGCGTTGGGGCCGCTCCAACTTGTGCAGAGATGGGGGTGAGGGGTGTTAATCCTGTTTCTTATGTTCTATATTTTCTGACGCTTTGACATCTTGGGGCCTGGGGGACCTAGAAGGACTCCCCCTTGAGAGCCAGCTGATTCCCAAGACAGCAAACGTGTCCCCTGTGAGTGCCTTTCATGTGCAAACAACCCACCCAGAGCCCACCCCCCCACTCCCCGCCAGCCACCTCTTTGAGCTCACACAGGGCTCTTACCCCTCCAGCCCTAATCACCTGGGACCAGGTACAGACAACTCAGGGCAGCCCCTGTGCCCCAGAGGCCCCTGAAATTACCCAGACCAGCCCACCCAAACCTGCTAACTGACCCGGCCTCACCCACTCCTTCCCGTGAAAACCACAACAAAGCCTCCTGCTGTGCCTTCCCCACACTCCTTCTGCCTCCCACCCGCCCCCGCTGCCCTTCCCATCACCTTGGGAGCCATAAGTTTAACAAACCACCTTTTCAACGGCAGTCAGCTCCAGATCTGTTGGCCTCATCGGACTTAAATAACAATAAAACTGACATTTGCAATCAGAGAGGCAGAAACCTACAAGGGAAGGCTTGCCTTTTTCCTACAGACTTTTCTAAACATGACCTTGAGCTGAGAGCCCGGTGAGATGTCTGATCAAAAGGCCACGACTGCCGTGCTCCTCTTCAGCCCCTCCCAGGCCAACCACACACCCAGGAAGCTCAACCCGCCCACGACAAGGAGCTGGAGGAATCGATACTACCGAGCAAGGTGTCTTCAGGGTGGACCTCCACCCAGGCAGGGGACATTGGCGAGTTGATGGCATTTTTCCCTTCTTCCTGCAGGTCACTCACTGTCGGGCAGAAAGAGAAAGGAAAAAGCCGGTTAGTATAAATGCAATATTGTGGCCTCACATGTTGGCAGTGGAAACAGAGAGAAATCAACTCCTGTTTTTTAAGCATTTGACAAACATTCCTAAATGGCTGGTTGCCCAGAAAGAGTCTGAGGAAAAATGCTCCGAACCAAGAATACATTCTGCAGTTCTTCACCCACGCCAGAGAGTTCCCGATTCCCGCCAAGCCCTGCCAGGCTGTTTTCCCCACTCTTCGGAATCCATGACTAAGACACGGAAGCTTCTGGATGCCTCTAGATCTGCCCAAGGCTGCTGGGATGGACGAAGCTTGGATCACAGCAACAGGGTCCGCAGAGGGCAGGCTCCCCTCCCCCGCCTGGAGAGCTGCATCCTTGGCCGCGGACTCGGGTGTGAAGCCCCTCCCGGCACGCAGCACACAGGCGAGCCCAGAATCGGGGGCAGCGCTGTCATCCGTGGCCATGTTCACAGGACAGAATCTGGCTGGTCTGACGCTAGGCAGTGCCCACGGTCGGGACAGTGGAACAGACAGCAGAATCCAACGAGCTGGGTCCAGAGCCTCGGAGCTGGAAGCACAGGACCGTGTCTAGAGGGCAGACGGGGTGCCGGGGGCTGGGGAGGAGGGCGCCCTGAACAGTCGTAGGGACCACAGTGATGACAGGAGCGGGCTGGATTCCACGGTGTAGGAAGGATCCCTCGACCCCCGCACTGAGATCCTCTAGGAAAGCACCTCCAGGCACACTGGCCAGGGGGTCACTCTGAGACACCAGAGGCGAACAGCCTCGCCGTTCAACACTGCGTTTCTTCCACCAGCCGTAACTGCATCAGACTCCAGGCTCCAGCCGCCAGGCCCCCCTCAGTGGGTGCAGGGGGCGCTGGGCACCTTTCCAGCCCTGGCCGAGGACTGCTGGGGGACAGTCCCTGACCACACGCCACAAAACCGGGCTCTCCCTCAGCGATCTCCAGGGACAAGTGCCCAGGCCTTCCTTCTCCTCTTTTTTTTTTTTTATAGTTGTAGTTGATTTACAATGTCGTGGTAGTTTCAAGGCCTTCTCCTCTGTCATGAAACATCCTCAGAGGTGGAAACCTACTTCCTCTTTCAATACTGTGGTCCCCTGGAACCTTGAACCTCTCCAGTTCGGGGACCTGAAGGGACGGGGCCAGAGCAGCAAGAGGACTGGGCATGATAGCCTTGGGGTAGGCAGGCCAGGGTGGTCCAACCCCAGGCTTGTCTGGTAACCTCTCTGCCTGTTTCCTCAAAGCATCAGGATCCCTGGAAGGACAGAATGAAACGACGCACGGCAGGCTCCACGGCCAAAGCCGGGCACACGGTGGGCCCTCCGGACTCAGCCACCGACCCAGCTTTGGGGACAAGCCACTCTCTGTCTCTCACAAGGAACATGGCAGTGGGGCCCAGGATGCCAGCTTCTAACATCAGGAAGGCCCTGATACGAGACTGTGAAAGTGTGGGCTCCCTTGTACACCCACGTTCTACAGAGCAATGACTTACACAATGATTCACAGCCAAAAGGTGGCAAGGGCCCAAGTGTCCACTGATGGATGAGTGGATACACTAATGTGGTCCATACACACCATGGAATGTTATTCACCCGAAAAAAGGAAGGAAATTCTGGCATACGCTACCACGTGGATGAACCCTGAGGACGTTATACTAAGTGAAATAAGCCAGACACAAAATGGCAAACCCTGTATGATTCCATTTACGTGAGGTCCCTGGAGTCAAATGCACAGCGACAGAAAGTAGAATGGTGGGTACCAGGGGCTGGGAACAGAGGGGAGTTATGGGGAGTCAGTGTTTACTGGGGACAGAGCTTCAGTTTGGGAAGATGAAAAAGTGTGCTGCAGATGGAGGGTGGTGATGGCTGCGTGACAGTGTGAACGAACTGTATCCCACTGAACCGTGCACTTAGAAAGGGTTAAAATGGTACAATTTTATGCTATGTATATTTTACCACAGTTTAGAAGAAGAGAGAAGACAAAAAGGACCCCTGGCAACACTATTCTGATCTGGAGGTCAGCCCTGCAGTCGGAGGTAGGCACAGTCCCCGCCCACTCCCGCCCCCACCCCACATCCCAGGAGCGGACCCCCCCCAGCCATCTTTTTATCCCCCAAACCCTCAGCTTGTCTCTGTGCAAGAAGCAGACACGTGTTAAACACCTTCATGAGCAAACGACTTTGAGCATCCCCCCACCCCGCCCCCGCCAGTTCTCCTAACAACATTCCAAAGACCCCCACCGGTCACTCGGACCCACCCGCGGAGAAAACAGACCAAATTTCAGCAATTATTTTTACTATATAACAAGTTACAAAGTCTTCTAACCAGCAAAGAGCTTTCCAAGGCAGAAAAGGGAAGGAGGAAAAGGGGATTTTTCACAAAAGTCCGCGTGTGCAGGAGAGACGTGTACGCGAACTCGGCAAGGGGGTGTGTGCAGCAGCTTCGGGCTCCTCACTCGCATTTCCTGGGCCGACATCACGGAAGGGGGACAGAGAGGCCAGGGAGGTCCCTCCCAGTCAAGGCCGTCTGTGATGGTTATGTTCACGGCCGCGGAAGGACGAGAGACCCCGGTTTCCTGTGAGTGCAGGGTTGCACGGGTGGGCTTCAGGGCACAGGTGAGGCCCTTACTACAAGCCCGCAGCTCCTCCCAGGAGCCCCAGAGCCGCCACACGGGTCATCGGCTCACCTGGACAGGGCACGTGGGCCAGAGCGACTGGTGGCGGGTAGGGTGGGGGTGTGGCGATAAAGAGATGCTTCCAGGAGCCCGGCTGCCTGATCTCAAAAACAGGGAGCGGGGAGGAGAACGGGAACGGCATTTTCAAAGCAGAGGAACTGGGTCACATGAAAACAGAGAAATTTCCACACCGCCCTTGAACATCAAAGATAACACTAAACAGGGCCGATCTTGTGGCTGTAATAGAGAAATGCTCTCACAGACCCGCCCAGACTCGGGGCCAAAGGCACATTCCACAGGCCTGTTAAGCAGAACGCCCTGAGAAAAACAAGGTCGGTCTGTGGTCACGAGCCCCGGGTTCGGATCTCACTGTGCCATGTGCTGGCGTGTGGCCTCCAGCAAGTCCCTTCACCTTGCTCAGCCTGAGTTTCTCCATTTGGAAAGTGGGGGTGGCAGCGGTACCTACCTCACAGGGGCTTCTGAGGAATAAGTGAGTTCACCCCAGGGAGAACCAGGGAAGGCTTCCTGGAAGAAGCAGTAATTGAACTTGGCCTTGAAAGATGGCAAGAATCCAGAAAAAGGGACTTTGGGACTCCATGCAAAGCCTGTGGGTGGCAGATCAGAGCTGGGATTCTGGAAGCTGTACATGGTGGCCACATACATTGCTGAACCACAGTGGGGTTCAGCAATGCCTCTTCAAGGGCTCTGCTATCGTCCACGGCCTGGGTTCCCTGAGGGACACGGCCCCTTCACTGAGGAGCCTTCAGTCAAAATCTGATTACCATCCTCTGAGGGTCAGTCTGGCATCTGGAAGGAGGGCCTCCCCTTGAACCACAGCCTTTCTCCCACTCTGCCAGGTCAGTGGCTTTCCACTCATCCCAGGAATGTCTTGGTTTTGAAAGTACTGGTCCATTTGCCAGAAAATCAGGCACTTCAAAGACTGGAAATGCCAACTATCTTGAGTCACGGAGACAGATCCACTGGCGTCTGGTGTGCACGGCGGGTGTGGGCATTCAAAGGGCCTGGGGCTCGATGTCCCGGGGCCAGGGATTCATCATTGTCCTAAGTGTCTGTCCTTGTCCACCCTAAACCCAACAGGCAATGCGTTCCCAAGGCACCCAGGTCCACCTTCCTGCAGTGACACTCTGGGCCGTGGGCCACACGGGGGACACGGGGCTGGGGAAGTGCCAGGAGGGACAGAGGCTGGAGGAGGCTCAGAAGGCAGACCAGGGAGCGTGTGTGACAGCTCCAGTGCCCCTCTGGGGACAGCCACGCCTTGCTCAGCCCCAGGGCACCGAGTGGACGACGCAGACCACAATCGCCAAATCTCAGGCGCTTTCCAAAAAAGCTAGAAATTTGGGGTTTTGTATAGACTCTCCCAATTTGTAAATGTGAGCAAGTAATTCAAATTCTGCGGGCCAGCCAGGGACCGCCGGTTTACAACCCCAGGCTGCAGTAAATGTCCGACCCACATCCCTGCCTGTCAGTGGAAGAGGGCCACTAGCATTTCCTGAGCACCTACTATGTGCCAGGCACCTTCTACACTTTCCATCATCTAATCTCCTAATAGGTTTGTGAGGGAGTGGCTAGTCTCAGCTTGGTCCTTGCTGGCCCAGCAGGCATCTGATATACCATAACCATAAGCCCCCAGGATCAGGATTAAACCCAATTCAACCTGGTCTTCACGCAATATGCCCAGCTAAGTCCTACCCACCTTCAAGCCTCAGCTTGCTGGCCACCTCTTCCAGGAAGCCCTCCTGGGTGCTCCCCTCCCATCCCCGGCTCCCTCTGCCCAGGTCACATCACACAGCCAGCCCTGTAACTACCCCTCTCCTGGACCGTGTGCCCACACCAGTGCTAACTCGGCTCCTGCACATAGTAGGTCTTTATATCGAAGGAGCAGCACAATGAAGGGCTTAGAACCCGGGCGCCAGCCTGCTGGTTTCAGATCCCAGCTCGGTCACTGAGAAGCTACGTAAATGCTCTGTACCTCAGTTTCCATCTGTGAAATGGGGTGATACACGCCTGACATGCAGAACAATGTCTGGCCTGCGATACGCGCTCGGTAAGCGCCAGCTTCCGGCCTCTGCTGAACGGAGGGAGATGTGTGTTTCCAAAGCCTGTTCTCTTTCCATCACTCCACCCAGAGACCAGGCAAGGTTTAAAAAGCACACCACCTCTCTTGATTGGAATGACAAGAGCATAAAAAGGAGGAAGAGAATCAGAATCTAAAACCTCAAACATCTCACAAAAAGCCTGCCATTTATACCCTAGGCCGAGCGCGAAGGTCCCATCCCTGATTTTTTTTTTTTTTTTATCTTTTTCTTTGTATGGGTTTCACTTATTTATTTATTTATTTATGCCCAGGCTCTTTCCCCAAAAAAGGCTTTTAGGCAGCCTTTTTTTTTTCCTTTTGACATTATTAGGAAAACGCAGCTTTGAAAGCAGGCTGCTTTTAAAGAGCAAGGTTACCCACAAGGGAAAGCACAGATCTGAAAACACAAAGGCTTCTCGCTCCGTGAGGGGTGCCGGGGCAGGAGGGGGCAACCACAACCGCACCCCCTGCAAAGACGGGGTGCAGGAAGCTCCCTGGGGCTCACCTGCGGGGGGTTCAGCAAGGATAAAAAGACCCCGTGGTGGGCGAGCTGCAGCCCTTGGAGGCTGAAGCGGTGACAACTCCACTCTGCAACATTTTGCTAAGTGTGTCATTTCAACACAGTAGAGACATTTGCCACCTATGAGGGCTTTTTACATCATATGCACACATCCTGGTTTTCACAGAGAACAAAAGAGCAGGGGGAGAGTTTCCAGCAGGGCCGTCTGAACCAAGATCAAAGAGAAAACGCCAACAAAAACAGCCCCACTGCCCCCACCCAGCTCCATGGCTAAAAGAAGAATCTGGAAACGGCAGGAGAGCTGCCTCAATTTTGGACACTTAAGCAGCCCTTTTCAAGACGTACCCACTTGCAGTTACAACTGATCCTACTCAAAGAAATGGAGTGGTCCTCAGAGGCACCAGGGAAAATAAAGGAGGATAAAGGAAAGAGTGTCCCCACGTGAGTTCACGGCCCCCAGACCCCCGGCTGGGGACAGGGAGCCGGGATTAACTCTGTGTATAAGAAGGACCTGACAAAATCTCTGTTCAATGAGGCTTTCCAGGTTTCCCTGGGGAAGGGAGAACTTTCTATGAATCTCCACTACCCATCTGCGCTCAGAGGGATGGCTTCTTTGCAGAAGTTACAATTTATCAGAATAACTAAATTCATCAGCCATGAAGGTCTTCTTAAGAGAACAGTTCTTCTAAAAATAAATCAAATTGTACTTCATGTAAAGATCTCACAGCTCAGCAGAGTGAAAATAGGGCCTAAATAAGATCTAAACAAGAACAATGACACCCACAGTCCAGACAGCTGGGGGGTGATGCTGTTGGGCAACCTTCCTGGCATCCAAAGACAAGGTGATCAAATGACCTACCAATCACAGTTCAAACAGGTCAGCTACTTCTGGCGCATCATCCTCGTAAAGGCCTTGGGAAGGAGGCCCGGCCCTTCCCAGGACTGGAGGTCAGGACTCCAGCCTCTGTCTCCCAGATGGGAGGGATTGCGAGGGATGGGTGACTGCATCCTGCCCAGGATAAAAGGTGGGGAGCACTAACAGCCCCGGAGACAGCTGCTGCCCTTCCTGCCCCAGATGTGGGGAAGGGGGGAATTATTTTCAGAGATGCATGTAGCGAAACATACAAGAAAGAGCCTCTTAACCTTTAAAGTGGCAGGTCTGGTTGTTTTCACTGAGGAAGAGATTCTGGCCTCGTCACGGGGATGCCAGCCCATGGTAATGAGCTCGGTATATTTACGTACGTGTAACTCGCTGTAATTGCTCAGCGGAGGATGAGTTTCTGAACTGTGCTGACAAGACCATAGGAAGAAGAAGGCACCGTGGCTGTGAGGATCACTCGGCCTGAACATCTGACTTACGGGGTTTGCTCTGCTGGGCCACGAGTTTCCATGCCGTTTCTCGAGGTGAAATAAGTGCGTGAGCGTGGCAATAGGCAAAATCCAAAGGAGGTCAACAGGTGTCACTGGCCCCACATCAAGAGCTCGCAGCTAAAGATGTGTCCTGTTCAGACAGTGACAAGCCTCAGGTTTTACACAGTGCCGCTCTAATGAACATTGGCTGAAGGCCCACAGGGCCGGCCCTGGCGCTGGGGCAGTCCGGTGCAGGCGCAGACAGGGGGAAGGATGTGTCCTCGCCACTCCCACCCAGCAGCCTGGTTTAACCCCTGGCACAGAGAACGCTCTTAAGGAACACACAAACAATTAATTAAGTGCAATATATGTATGACAGTGCTGACTTTTTTTTTTTTTGGCCACAGCACGTGGCACGTGGGATCTTAGTTCCCCAACCAGGGGTCAAACCCATGCCCTCTGCAATGGAAGCGTGGAGTCTTAACCACTGGACCGCCAGGGAAGTCCTGGAGTTGACTTTTAAAAAGCAGTTTTCAAAATAATACGGCATATTTATATAAAGTACAGAATCAGAAAACTCAAAACTGGGACTTCCCTCACAGCCCAGTGGTTAGGACTCTGAGCTTCCACTGCATGGGGGCATGGGTTTGATCCCTGGTCGGGGAACTAAGACCCAGTATGCCTTGCAGCACAGCCAAATAAATAAAAACTCAAAACTGTGTGTTTTTATGTGTACACAACTAAATTCATAGAAAAAGGAATGAAAGGATGTGCTCCAACAGGACAAGAGTAGCATCACCTCTGGGAGGGATGAGGGATGGCAGGAAAGGAGGAGACTGGGAAGGCTTTGCCATGACTGTGTTCATTCATTAGTTGTGAAAATTACAATAAAGTTAAAAGAACAGACAACAGACAGATGCTCTACAGCAGGGACCCAAGGGAGGTGACAGCCAACTCTACAGGGAAGGAGACCAGAGGGGCAGCTGAGCCAGCCTGAGGCACTCAGCCCCTGGGTAGGTTTCTAAAGGCAGAGATGCAGGACTAGAACCCAGGCTGTGCAGCCGTCCAGACCTGATGGCCCCCACCTGCCTTAGGCGATGCCTTGGCCTGGAGGCCTCAGACCCTGGGCTTCCCTCAGGAGGGTCTGCAGGGAGAGAGCCCGTGTGTCAGCTGCAGTCCCCAGAGGGAGTCACAGAGGGCCACACAGACCACGCCTCTTGTGTGTGAGCAGTGGGTTTGGGGAGTGGAGTCACTGATCTCCCCAGGCAATTCCATCCACACCGCTTACGCTCAGGAAAACCCCTTCTGAACGCAAGGGGCCTCCACACTGCTCAGAACCTAGGAGGAAGCGCCTTTCCTCAGGACCATTTTGAGCCCAACTGCGCTTTTACTGAGCAGATCAATGCACAGCCGCTGTCTGGGGCGCTGCTGGGGCGGGGCGGAGCCACCTGGGTGTGCCAGGGGAAGCTGCGTGAGGGGCACTGAGGGGCCCGCGTCCTCGGGGAACCCAGCACGGGAGACCTGCGGGGTAGGAAAGGACCAGCTCTGGGACAGCACCCACGAGTGACCCCGTCTCCATGGGGACCTCCCTGTCACCTCCTCTCCCATCACCAGCAGGAGGCTGGCTAACCATTCACCCTCCTAACACTCAGCCCAGGTGCCAAACGTCCAAGCACTGAGGCGGCCCTGGGCTCAGAGGCCGGTCCTGACCCAGCAGGTCTGGGGAGGGTCCGAGACTCAGCGTCGCTAACCTGCCCCCAGCTGATTTTGCTGATGTGGGTCCGCAGACCACACCTCAGTAGCAAGAACTTAGAGGACATTCCCTGCTCCTGAAACCCGAGCTGGCCAGTGACTCTCTGCGCTCCTTTTAGAGATCGACTCAGGGGCCAGGTTTCAACAACTCCCAAACTGGCCAGCACCCGCCGCGGCTCCGGTATTCAGGAAGGAAGGACTGGGCGCCCACCTCACGTGCTATCATGCTGAGCTCCCATGACAGGTGAGGTCTTCCCTGAAAGACTGAGTCACACCGAGCCGGCCCAGCTGCTCAGGGATGGATTCAACCGACCCGAGGCCCACGGTACCCCAAAACCACATAATCACCCAGCTTTCAGTGGGACCAAAGGGAAGCACAGAGCACGTCCCGCCTTCGGAGAGAATCCAGACGTTCCTTCTTTCTCCATGAATCCCTGTTATCCCTCTTGGGCCAAATGCAGAGCTGCCGTCTCGGCAGCAATAACAAACGTGTCCACCGGCCACCCTGGCTTCTCCCAGGACCCTGTATTTCAAAGGGCTGCTTCCCACACCCCAGCAGAATGAGTTCAACAGCAGACATGGCTCTGGGACACAGGGGAGGCTCGGGGGCTTTTCCTGGCAGCACTGCCAGCCTCAGGAGACATAGCAACAACGAAAAGGAGAGAGAAACTGGGAGAGGGAACCACACGGCACAGCCCCGATCACGCAAAACAGCTCACACAAAATGATAACCTGATCCTAGGACCAAGACTGAAGGCAAAAGGCCCCCACATGTGCGCAAGTGCAAAGAAGAAAGAGGCAAGGACCAACATGCGGGACCTAGAACCGGCCTCTGAAGATTCTGCATCTGTGTCCTGTCCCTGGGGAGACCAGGGGGTGGGGCGGGGAGGGAACCTCTCACCTGGATGGCCAGCCAGCCTTCCACAGACCTTTCCTAGGCCTCTTCCCACCCTGAGCCAGCCTCTCCCCTTCTGCAGGTGACCACCTGGACTCCAATTTTTCTCCTCCCCAGCATCCGTATGCCCTTCTCAGGCATCCCAGACCTCAGCCAGTGGGCACACTGCCCTCTCCAGAACACAGTCAGGGATGGGCTTGGCCCAATTAGAGCCAACAGCTATGAGGAGACTTCCCTAGGAATGCAGAATGAGACAGGCACTCTTTCCCTCTGGCCTTGACCCAGAAAGGATGAAAGTGGAAGCTGTGCCATCGTCTTACCATCACACAGGACCTGGAAATGAAGGCACTGGGTCCACAGAGCTAAGAGAACAGAGTTTAACCATGCTGCCTGTCTGCTGGATCAAGCCTTACCTGAGGTTGGCCACCTCTGGACCTTTCTGTCAAAGGTACCAACGAATTCCATTTTGCTCTTAATCTACTTTGAGTTGAGTTTTCTGTCACTTGCGGACTGTCTGGCTGTCACTCCCTGGTGTACAGCATCCCAGAGCTCCCCCCAACTCCAGGGCAAAACCCAAACCCCTCAAAGTGGTACCCAAAGACTCTTGAGAACAAACCCCATCTCTCATTGACACAGAGGCAGTTCCCACGCTTCTGCATCACCTTCCAATGAGGCCATTCCTTTGCCCCAACTATCCCCACCCCCTAAAATGCCATTCGTGTTACATCTGGCCAATTCCACCAGGTCCCCCAGATTCTTCAGGAAAGCATTCTCTGTCCCCCCACCCCCCCAGGCAGAGTGAGAGCCCTTCCTCTGGGTTCCCACAGCTCCTTGTGCACGTGACAGCTACAAACCCATATCCCCTGACAGGAAGTCGTGGCGTGCCCACTGCCCTGCCCCACCAAGGAGTGGCCGGGCACTGTGCAAAAGCTGGCATGTGACAAGCCTCCAATAAACAGTCATAGAGTAAATAAAATGACCGTAAATGCGTTTACAGAGGCAAATGGAGCTGAGAAGAGAATTTAGGTAAGAGACACAAAGTCAGAAGAACTGAGAACAAGCTGTTCTTGCAAAACATTCCACCTCCAGCCACTTAATTGGGTGGAAAAAGAGCGTTTCCATTAAGGCTTACATTAGCCTGAGCGTCGTGGGTCACCAAGAACCCAATTACTGCTATGTGGCCGTGCGGAGGGTGAGGCCTCAAGAGGAAGGATTCTGCTCTGCAATTAGGGACTTACTGGGACAGGCTGCCTCTGGGGCAACATCCCCAAACCTCACCCGCTGGAGTGCGTTCCCACCAGCCACCCGCTGCCGCATCCAAAGTGGGGACCACCGGGAAGGAAGCGGTCTGCCCCGCTCTGGGACAGCAGGTCTTCCGAATAGCAAAGGCTGCTTAGGTATAAATACAGAAAAAGCTGGGGCTCAAACAGATGATTCCCTTGGCTCAGAAGCAGTCCTTTTCCTCTCCTTAACCCTGCATGATCAGAAAAATGTGAGAACCACAGAAAAATGAATTGTCTGTGGGAAGGAGAACAGGAAGAAAGACTTCTAGGTGAAACTTCAATGTCAGGTTTTACCATATAAACCACCTGGCGAGCAGAAAGCAGGACACGGGAGGGGCCCTGAGCTACTTGCTCAAAAAAGGATGACTGATCCTTCAGGGACCAGTGATGACTCGGTCGGTTTTTCAGACAGAAAGCAAGTGGGTCAGCTTATTCAAGTCACCTCTCGAATGCATCAGGTGGAAAGAATCCCCGGGGACCTGAGACGGGGATGGATCTGTGGACGGCCAGGTGGCGCTCCTGGTCTCTCCCTCCTCAGTTCCGCCCCCCACAAAGGTCTCCAGACTTCGTCCCCAGAACACAAGCTCACAGGGTCATTCCTCTGCCCACACACCGTCCTGATCCTCCGCCGCTCCCCAAACAAAACCCAAACCCCTCCCCACAGCATCCCACCCCCTCCCTCTCCCACTGCAGAGCTCAGGGCCAGGCACGGTCACCCCTCCAGGCTGTACCCCCTCCAGGACCTCCATGCCCAGCTGCAAAGCTCACTACAAATGTCCCCTCTTCTGTGACCCTGCTCAGAGGCACCTGTCCCTCCTCCAAATCCCTGGCCCAGGGTCAAAGCCGGTGCAGACAGAATAGCAGAGAGAGGGGAGGCTTTGGAGGACAGTCACAGAACATCCCATGACCTTGGGCTTTAAGTCCTTCCGTCTTTCACCACCTCTCCTCTGCAGAGGGGTCAGAACCAAACCTGCATTGTGACAACTAATTTAACAAGACAGGGACTTCCCTGATGTCACAGTGGTTAAGAATCGGCCTGCCAAAGCAAGGGACACAGGTTCGAGCCCTGGTCCAGGAAGATCCCACATGCCCCAGAGCAACGAAGCCCGTGCTGCAACTACTGAAGCCCGCGAGCCTAGAGCCCGTGCTCCGCAACAAGAGAAGCCACCAAAATGATAAGCACGCACACCAAAATGAGAGCCCCCGGTCTCCACAACTAGAGAAAGCCCGTGTGCACAGCCACGAAGACCCCACGCAGCCGAAAAAAGCCAAACAAACAAAATGGTGCATCCAGCAGCAGTCACGTGGTACACGCTGGATCTCTCCAGTTCTCACACCGTCACCTGCCCCTGCACTGGGTAACCTGGAGCGCGTGGTGTCCTATACAGTCACCCACTCGGCAAGTTTGCAGGCCCACCAGGCACATACCGGCTGCAAGGTCAGACAGCCCCTGAGCTCCTGGGTTTACCAACCTAGCAGATGTGTGGATGTCTGACTGCTAGATTATAAATTCCCCAAAGGCAGAGCTCAAGTCCTATCACCCCTGAGCCCCCAGAGGTGGGCCCCACACACAGAGGAGACCCCACAAAACTGTGCTTGCCTGAACGGAACCAAATCAAATCAGATCCCAAAAGCCTGAGTTATCTGCCAGCGTCGAGGTGTGAAACAGCCTCATTAATTAACTGTTCGGGTTGACAAGGGGCCACATACCCCCAGGTCACCAATTCTCCAAGAATCCAGACGTTGACACATCCCCCTCACTGCAAACCAGGCGTATCTAACCTTGAAGAACCAGCATGTACCGCTCAGACATCACCACGAACATCTCGCAGGTCGCTGAGCATTTAAAACAGACACTAATTAGGCTGAATTAGAACAGAACTGCAACTCTACGTACAACATCGGGGTGGCAGCTGGACGGGGCCAGCAACACAGCCTGACCTGAGCTCCCCACGCCTGTCCTGAAAAGTGTCAAGCGTGACGTGCCTCCCGGAGCCAGGCCAGCTGCCGTCAATGCGACCCGCGATCAGTGACCAAGAGCAGGAAGCTCAGAATCTAGAGGAGGCTCAGAAGCATTGCTTAGCTGACTCGGGGTTAAATTAAAATGCAGCTGCGCGCCAGAGGCGGAGGGGGCCGAGTAGGCCGGGTCAGGAGAACACACCTGTCCAGGGATGCGCGAGGGCGCTGGCCATGCCAGGGGCCCCAAGAGTGCGTGCGCGTTCCCCACCCCTCTGAGGAAGAGCTGGACCACACTCCCAAGGCCAGCCTCCCCCGACCCCTCTGGTTTTCTCAGCCCCCCTTAGCTCAGGCTCCTGGCAGACACGGCACCCTAGCTCCACTCGTCCTAACCTGGTGGCAAATCCTTTGATGTGAGCGCTCTGTTCCCCTGATTTGGGGACGGGCCATCTGTCACATGTCTACCAGTCAATCATGCTGGTTCTAAGTGAGTCGTTGAAAGTGACTTCCGTCACTGATCATGAAAATCTGTCATTAATTAACGATAAGGGAAAAAGAGTCTAGAAGAAGCAGAAGGTAGGAGCAGAGGGGTGAAACCCCAGAGAAACTCAGAGTTATCCAAAAAAAAAGCCGTATCTGTTAATCCCAAACTCCTAATTTACCCCTACCCCCTACTTCCTCTCTGGTTAAGTGTAAGTCTGTTTTCTAAGTCTGTGAGTCTGTTTCTGTTTTGTAAATAAGCCCATTTGCATTATTTTTTAGATTCCACATATGAGGGATATCATATGTCTTTCCCTGTCTTACTTTACTTAGTATGGTAATCTCTAGGTCCATCCATATTGCTGCAAATGGTCTGAAACTAACACAATATTGTAAATCAACTCTATATATATATTTTGGCTGCGTTGGGTCTTCTTTGCCGCATGCAGTCTTTCTCTAGTTGCGGCGAGCTGGAGCTATTCTTCACTGTGGTGCGTGGGCTTCTCGTGGGCCACCGGACTCTAGGCACTCGGGCTTCGATAGTTGCAGCACACGGGCTCTGTAGTTGTAGTGCACGAGGTTAGTTGCTCCGCAGCATGTGGGATCTTCCCGGACAGGGGATCGAACCCACGTCCCCTGCATTGGCAGGCAGATTCTTAACCACTGCGGCACCAGGGACGTCCCCAACTATATTTCAATTCAAAAAAGAAAAAGTCACATCAACATCTTGTGTTTGCCGGCCAGGGTCTCAAGCCCCTGGGAGCTGAGCCGTGTGCTGTGTCCCACGCACGCGGAGCGGCACGGGAGGCTCAGCGGGCCCGGCCCCACAAGGCCAACAGGCCCAGAGAGAACGTGCTTGGGAAGAGAAAACAGAAGCAGCAGAGGGAAAAGCAAGCGGGGCTGGTCCCTGCGCCGCGACACCCATATTCATCAGCCTCATCGTTACTGTCCCAAAGTGTGCTCTGCTGACAAAATAAGAAGATGAAATCAGTAAGTCACTTGAAGATAAAAGACCCGATGCTCGGTGCACCTGCGCTGCAGCGCGGAGAACCTGGGGCCCGCGGGCGGGAAGCGCCGGGAGCACGGCGCCCTCTAGCGGCGCGTCTGCACCCGCACCCGCGAGCCGGGCCCGGCCCGCGGAGCTTTCATCTCAACACGGGAATCCGCGGCCGGCCAGGCAGAGGGGTGCCTTCCAAAGGCAGGCGGCTCGGGGCCGGGGTGCATGAAGCCACGCGCCCCTGGGGCTGGCGGCTCCACCCGGAATGCATGCGACACTCAAGGCAACAAAGTACAAGGACCTTCAGGACCCACTGGGGTTCCCGGGGACGGGCCTTTGGAGGGAGAGCCCCAAAGGCGCAGGTGGGAGCCACAGGCACGTGGAGACTCCCTCCCTGCCAGCCCCAGCCCAGCCGGGTTCCCCACCCACCATGCCCGACCCCACTGCTCCCTGTTCCGTTCCTTTCCTTCCCTTCCCAGCGTTATGACGTTTGAGGCACACGTGGGTCTGTGCTACTGGATTCGTGTCCACAGCACCGTAAGGACAGACGAAAGGCCTGCCTGTCTCCCCAGCTCCCTGCACAGGGCCCAGCCCAGAGGAGGCACTCAGTGACACCTGGTGAGTTAACAGTGAATTGGTGAATGGATGAAGAAATGTTTCAGGACTCCAACATTCCTTTCTGGTGTTTCTTTTTGGAACTCATAGGAGCTATTTTCTGCTTCTTTGGGGGTCTCTATGGTAGGCTGAATAATTTCCCCTGCCCCCCAAAGATGTCCACGTCCTAATCCCTGGAAACGGTGACCTTCCAAACAAAAGTGACTTTGCTGATGTGATCGAGTGAAGGATCTTGTGATGGGAGATGATCCTGGGTTATCTGGGTGGGCACAGTGGCACCGCAAAGGTCCTTGTAAAAGGGATGCAGGTGGGTCAGTGAGAAAAAGGCAAAGTGACAACACAAGCAGAGAGAGACTGGAAGATGCAGGGCTGCTGGCTTGGAAGATGGAGAGCCTCTAGAAGCTGGAAAAGGCCAGGAAAAGGAACCTCCCTGGAGCCTCCAGAAGGAACACGGCCCAGCCGACACCTTGATTTTAAGACTTATGACCTCCAAAGCTATAAGATAAAAAGTGTGTGCTATTTCAAGCCACTGACCCTGCAGCCACGGGAAACTCACACCGCCTCAAGGCACCCCAGCTACTCCATGTCATTTCAAAAGGCCCAGAACATTCTTTGGCTGCACCTGCTTTACTGAGCACCTGCTCTGCATGAGGCACCAGGCTAAGCTCTGAGCAGAAGACTGTCACTGAAACAGGCATGGCCTCGGTCACATGAGCAGGACAAACAGAAGCACAACGAACACATCCGATCAATGCCGCGGATGAGCACACGACTGTCCCCATGAGTCGCTCATGTGACTGTGAGGCCGAGAAGGTTGCCTGCTTAATGGCGAATCCACTAGAACGTACTAACTTACATGCAAAAAGAGCAGGACAGGACTTTCAGGGTGGCACAGTGGGTAAGAATCTGCCTGCCAATGCAGGGGACACAGGTTCAATCCCTGCCCCAGGAAGATACCACATGCCGCGGAGCAACTAAGCCCGTGCACCACAACTATTGAGCCTGAGCTCTAGAGTCTGTGAGCCACAACTATTGAGCCCATGTGCCGCAACTACTGAAGCCCACGTGCCTAGAGCCCGTGCTCTGCAATGGGAGAGGCTACCGCGATGAGAAGCCCGCGTACCACAAGGAAGAGTAGCCCCCGCTCGCCGCAACTGTAGAAAGCCCGTGTGCAGCAATGCAGACCCAACACAGCCAATAAAATAAATTAATTAATTAAAAAAAAAGAGCAGGACAGCCTCACGATCAGCAAGATCTGAAGTCACTTCTCCACCAGCGGCTTCTCAGCCCAGAGGCCTCGGGCGAAGGCTGTGAGGGGGTCAGATGGCCCACCGCTCTCCTCCTCGGCCTGCAGGAGCCAGGGATGTGCTAACGGCTTGACCTTGTCGGCCACAGCTGTGCCCCACAACCCCTCCCAGGCCTGGACCTTTGTGTGCCCTCTTTGTCCTGCGAGCACCTGGCTTCTCCATCCCACCACCATCCTTCCAGGAATCAGCCCATGAGGTCCTCAGGTAGCAGACTGGCTATTTTCAAATGTTTGCAGGATTCACTAGCTCTTTCCCCAGGTCATCATTCAAGTCACCAAAAACAGATTCCTCCCTTGCTCTTCCCACGTGTGCTCCAACACGAGAATGCTGGCCGGTGGGTGGCGGCGGGGGCGGTGGGGAGCTATGGGGAGCGGGGAAGAGGACTCACTCAGGAGTGAGAATCCGGATCTAACTACTCATCTGGGTGTGTGACCTTGAGCAAGTTCGCTCCTCCCTGCGTAGGTTTTATCATCAGTAAAAATGGGGACATGACCTTAAGGCAGGGCTTCTCTGGAAGGGTAGGGGAAGCTCCTGCTGTTTCGACACAGTATCGCCTCTGAAGGATGCAAACAGGGCTTGTAGGGCTTAGGGCCAGGACCCAGGGCCCGAGCCTGGGACTCCAACCTGGTGCTCCCTGCCACGTGGCTCTGCACGATGGCCCCTGGCTTTCAAGGACCCTGCTGTTTGTACCTATGTTACCACTAACTGACGAATAACCCCAGATGTCTTTCCACCACTTCTCAAACAATTGCTTCCCCAGCTGTAAAGTTTAACTACCTGCCAATATTATCACTGATTTTTAAAGCTGTGAGCAGACAACCTTCCCATCAACGCAAACAAGCAAGGAAGCCCTGCAGTTCCCCAAACACCTGGGCAGGTGCATGGCCCCCAGGTGTCCGCCTGACACCTCCCTTCGCATCCTTCTGGAGGACCCTTGCCAGGCCTCTCGAGCCGACTGCAGCCTTCTGAGGGCTGCCCAGCACTCGGGGCGGACAGGTCTGGGAGAACTCCTCGTGCATCAAGGGTGAATTGTAGCCCCCGAAAGACATATCGAAGTCCTAACCCCTGGTGCCTGTGAACGTGGCCCTACTTGGAAAAAGGGTCTTTGCAGATGTGATCAGGTTGGGATGAGGTCATTCGGGTGGGCACACTAATGACTGGGGTCCTTAAAAGAAGAGAAGACAGAGATACTGAGACTCAGAGAGAGGACGGCCACGTGAAGACAGAGGCAGAGACCAGAGGGATGCGGCCACGAGCCCAGGAGCACAGGAGCCACCAGGAGCTGGAAGAGGCAAGAAGAGGGTCCAGAGGGAGTGCGGCCCTGCTGACACCTTGACTTTGGACACCTGGCCTTCAGACTGTAAGAGAACACACTTCTGTGGTGAGAGCCACCCCGTGTGTGTGCTTTGTACCAGCAGCCCCAGGACACTGAGACCCCAGGCTGCTGTCCTGGCTCTCAAACTAACTCCGCTAACTAAGTACAGTGTGGGCATCCTTCAGCCTCAGGACCAAGGTTGGCCAGGGTCCCTGTCTCCAGAGCCTCCAGCCCCCAGGGGGCCCACAGCGTGGGTCTCCTTGGCACAGAGGGCAGTGTGTGTCCCTCCTCTGTCCCTCTGCTTTCTGGCCTGGTGTGGACATGAGGTGGGGGCCCAAGGACAAGGGCGAACCCCACGGCCATGTCCACCCACCTTCATTACCTGCTGTGTGTTGGGCACTCGCCCACACACCCTCACCAGCCCGTCCAGGGACTGCAGCAGGCAGCTGGGAGGCAGGGGGACCAGACAGCGAGTGATGCTCCCCTGTCCTGCACCCCCTTCCTTCCTAGGGTGCGAGATGCGAGTGGGGGTCCTCGCCGTTCTGCACCGCAGGCCAGGATCAGCACTCCCACCCCGTCCTTGCTCCCTGGGGCTGCAGGCAGCTCAGCCACTTGCCCGAGGGCCTGGCCTCCCACCTCTGGTTGCCCTGGCAACCAGGCACCCTCCCTCCCCAAGAAAGCCACGGGCTGTGGCAGGGTGAGAGCTCTGGACACTGGTGACAGCTGGGGGCAGGCAAGGCCAGCCAGGCCAGCCAAGTGTGAGCCAGCATCCTGAGTGGCCCAGACAGCTGCTGCCCGGAGGCTCCCCTGACCCAAGCGCAGGGTCACGGCGCTAAGGGACCTTCTTCTGTCAGCCTTGCTCCCCCACGTCAACAGAATGGACCATGGAGCTCAAAACTACAGGGCTTGTTCCAACGTGGCCAGGCTTCCTTCGGTCCATCTGCGGAAGCCGTGCCCCAGCTTTGGATGACCAGCCCCTTCTCACGCTTCCAGGGAGCCCTTCCTGGACAGACAGCCCAGAGTCCCCTGGGCGACTGGTACAGCACCCCACCTCATTCCTGCCCCAAAGTCATCACAGTGTTTTTTTATGTTTTAATAAATTGTCTGTCTTGGGAACCCTCCTACACTGTTGGCGGGCATGTGAGTTGGTGCAGCCACTATGGAAAACAGTATGGAGGTTCTTCAGAAAACTAAAACTAGAGCTCCCATATGACCCAGCAACCCCACTCCTGGGCGTATATCCGAACAAAACTATAATTCAAAAGATACATGCACCCCAATGTTCACTGCAGCACTATTTACAATAGCCCAGACATGGAAGCAACCTAAATGTTCGTTGACAGATGAATGGATAAAGGAGATAGGGTACATTTATACAATGGAATATTACTCCGCCATATAAAGGAATGAAATAATTCCATTTGCAGCAACATGGATGGACCAAGAGATTATCATACTAAGTTGGAGAAAGAAATACAAATAGAATATGATATCACTTACACGTGGAATCTAAAATACAACACAAATGAATGTATCTACAAAACAGAAACACGCTCACAGACATAGAGAACAGGCTTGTGGTTGCCAAGGGGGAGTAGGGTAGGGGAGGGATGGATTGTGAATTTTGCACAGCAGATGCAAACTATTATATATGTGTATAACTGAATCACTTTTCTGTCCAGCAGAAATTAACACATTGTAAATCAACTACACTTCAATAAAATAAATTTTTAAAAAGAAATGGTCTGTCTCCTGCTTGAACAGACAGTCCCTGAGCACAGGGTCCTTTGCCTGTACCCTCGAAGCCCAGCTCAGGGACTGGCACACAGTAGGCCTTCAACAGATGTCCTCTGAATCCCAAGTAAAATATGTACCCTAACCATACCTCCTCTCTCCCTTGAGGTTGTGGACTCGTGAGAGAACATGTAAAATGCAGGGCACAGGCCTGCAGCAGATGCTCAGCAAATAGGCTGTGAGAGTTTTGAGGACCTACTGTGTGCAGACAGGTCATCGGCATGGCTGGAGGGCAGGGAGGCAGGCCCTGAGCCTGTCCTGGACCGCAGCCTGCTAGGGCCCATCTGCTTCCTCCCTTTCAGAAGGATGTTCCCTCCCCTCCCAGGCTGCCTCTGTGCCTTCTACCAGCGATGAATGCTTCTGTTCAAGTGAACCCCAAGTTCAAAGGCGTGTCCCACTTCCCTAGCTGCATGGAAACTTCTGTTTGGAGAAAATAACGGGAGGGACACACTTCATCTCTCAGTTCCCTTTATTTGCAGGTGGTGACTGAGAGGTCAGCGCGGCAGAGCTGGGGAAAGTAGGGGTGGCTATATGAATCCACTTTTTTTTTTTACTTTTTTCCAGCTTTACTGAGATATAATTGACATATAAAATTGTATGCATTTAAGGAGAACAATGTGTTGATTTGACACATTTATATATTGCAAAACGATTACCACCATGGCGAACCCCTCCATCATGTCACATAATTACCAATTTCTTTCTGTGGTGTGAACATTTAAGATCTACTCTCTTAGCAACTTTAAGTATGTAATATAGTTAATTAACTATAATCACTGTGCTATACATTAGGTCCCCAGAACTTATCAGTCTTGTAACCGAAAGTTTATACCTTTTAGTGGCTATATTTCTAAACAATATTTTTCAACAAAGGGCACCATACATGAACAGGTGCAAGTTTTAGGTGTTAAAATACAAATGTAGAAGGTTAGTAAATCCATTATTTCTTTTTTTTAACTTTTTATTTTATATTGGAGTATAGTTGATCAACAATGTTGTATTAGTTTCAAGTGCAAATGTAAATTTCCTCCACTTAGTAAAAGAAGTCTGTTTTTTAAATGCACGTTTTCCAGTGTAACCATGATGGAGTTTGGCTGTTTGCACCCGCTATTCACTCATCCAACCACCACTTAGTGGATGTCCACTAACATCAGGCCTGCTGCTGGGCAGGCCGGGCAACGATTTAGACACAGACCCTGCCTGGACGGCCTCAGTGTCCAGGACACAAATAACAGAGGTACGTGAGGGTGCTGGGGACCCAGAAGGGAATGAATGGCAGCCCAGGCAGGCTTCCTGGAGGAGGTAACCTTGGAGTCAAGTCTTCAAGGAGCCTGGCCCGCAGGGCAGAGAGAGAGAGTGCCAGTCTCCATCCTCACATTCCCAGTGGCCAGGGGAAGTTGTTCCTTTGCCCTGGGTCATTCTCCTGTATCAGGAGGTTGGCCAGCAAGCCGGGAAGAGAGAGGATGCTTCTGAAGTCCCATTCAGCAAACTGCCAGCTCTTCATTCTCAAGTTTCCTCCTCTTGTCCCATTTCATGCGTAACTCGAAGTCCCCCAATGCAGAAAGGCCTGCAGGCTGGGGATGGAGACTACAGGCCCACGCCAGGGAGGAAGGAAGTCCACCTCTATTGAGGTCCTGCCCACCCCACAGCCTCATATGAGCTCACTCAGGCTCCAGGGGATAGCCGGGGACGGGGGTGCCACTACAGACCAGGAAACGGAGGCCTGGCAAGCAGGCGACTTGGCCAAGGAGGCAGCTAAATGCTGGCATTTCCACTGGAACCAATCTACCCAACTGCAAAGTCCTTTCCACAAAATAACAGACATGGGGAAGTCACAGACGCTTACATCTTAGAAAGTTCTTACCGTCTTGGATCCCGTAGACAGGTAATTAGCGGGGAGGCAGAACAAAGCAGCAGGCAGCAGTGATGCAGAAGAAGAGGCAGCAACTGCTTTGCTCTCCTGGGCCTCGCTCTGGGCAGGCGGGGAAGGCCGCAGGGGTCCTCGACGGAGCAAGTGGGCCGCCTCGGTCTTTGGCATTTTACCGATAGGGAAGGTAAAGTCAAGCTCCCATGGGTAGTAAGAAATGGGTCTGGGACCTGTCCTGCAGATCCCGC
Organism: Hippopotamus amphibius kiboko; assembly: GCF_030028045.1. NCBI lineage: Eukaryota > Metazoa > Chordata > Mammalia > Artiodactyla > Hippopotamidae > Hippopotamus > Hippopotamus amphibius. Next base: position 5,324,406 of record NC_080192.1, read on the forward strand.
TAGCACAGCAGCCAGAATAAATACACATTCATTGACTTGAGCCCAAGCACTTCTGTCCTCACACACAGCATCTGCAGTCAGGAAGGAGGGGTGATGAGAACTGTTCCAGAAAAGACCTCCAGATGCAAAAAGAGAACGGGGGGCTGATCGACAGGCTGTGGGGGGTGGGGGGAGGTGGCCAGGGAGCCACAACGGAAGGAGGCGGCTCTTGGCTCAGGTTCCCGAGCTTTCGCAGCCTGGCGACCCCTTTTCCAACAGAAAACTTAATAGACCTCCTCCTCGCATCAGGAGTTGTACTCTTCGGACAGAGAAAACACATTTCAACACCACTTTCAAATTAGTTTTTTAACGTCCAACAGAACCTGAGAAAAACTGGAAAACGGTAGTATATCTATGAGCAGGACCCCTATTTATTTGGTCCCCATCAATATTTCCCCAAGTGAGTTTCACAGACGTGGACATTCACAGGTCTTGTATGAATTAAGCCAGAGTCAAAGAAGTGGCGGAAATTCTGGGGGAAGCAGAGCTGAACAGGTGTCTTTTTCTGCAGGACTTCTCAGAGCCTTGACTGTGCCCATGCACCTTGTGATTCTCCCAGGCGAAGGTGGTGAACTCAGTAATCCACCCCCTCGGGGGAAAAAAGGCAAGAGGACCAAAGTCCATCACATCCCCAGGAGAGCAGACAGGGTCTGCCCTTCCATCAGCCACCAAGCCCCTTCATCCCCCCCATCCCCTCCAGGCACTGCCCGTGAAGGGCCACCTGGCCTGTTCAATAGCTTTCTGCCTTTTATTGTAAACTCTATTGTCCCCAAAGAGCTGCTTCAGAGTGTGAACTAAGATCCTCCCTGCATTCACTTTCCTTAAACCCCTCCCTCAGGGACTTCCTAGGTGGCGCAGTGGTTAAGAATCCGCCTGCCAATCAGGGGACAAAGGTTCGATCCCTGCTCCAGGAAGATCCCACGTGCCACAGAGCCACTAAGTCCATGCACCACAACTACTGAGCCCATGTGCCGCAACTACTGAAGCCCACATGCCTAGAGCCCATGCTCTGCAACAAGAGAAGCCACTGCAATGAGGAGCCCACGCACCACAATGAAGAGTGGCCCCTGCTCGCCGCAACTAGAGAAAGCCCGTGTGTGACATCGAAGACCCAATGCAGCCAATTAATTAATTAAAAACAAACAAAACAAGCAAACAAAAAAACCCTCCCTCAGTGGCTGGTTTCTCCCCTAGAAACGTCCCAACACACCTACGTGAATGATCAAGGTGAAAATCAGTCTGTGTCCTTGAGGGAAGGGCTATCTTGGTCACCTGCGGACCAGAGCACCCACGTCCCTTCTTTAAGGACACGCCAGGCAAGGCCCAGGGAAGATGTATGTTCTTTATTCCATCAGAGGGGAAGGAGCGGGTGGGGGAGCCATCTTGGTGTCAGAGACACATGAGCATTTGAATAACCATCATCTCACTCTGTCCCCAACAGGTTCCAGGAAGATGGCCTTCAAGCCTTGAGCCGAGGTTAAGAGCTCCAACTAAACTCCCAACTCCCATTCCCATTTGCTGTGTGACCTTGGGCGGGTTAGTTAGTCTCTCTGTGCTTCAGTCTCCTCTGCTGTAAAATAAAGTTGTTACACAGATTGCATGAGACAAAGCACGTTAAGAGACTGAGATGATCCCTGTCATACAGAGTGAAGTGAGTCAGAAAGAGAAAAACAAATATCGTGTATTAACACATATATGTGGAATATAGAAAAATGGTACAGGTCAATCGGTTTGCAAGGCAGAAATAGAGACACAGATGTAGAGAACAAACATATGGACACCAAGTGGGGAAAGCAGGGAGGGTTGGGGGGGAATGAATTGGGAGATTGGGATACCAAATTGTACACTCTAAATACATGCAATGTATTGTCTTTTATTAACTATCTCAATAAAAGTTCTTTAAAAAAATGAAGTGCAAACACTAATAAATAAATAAATAAATAAATAAATGTTTAGTATTAAAAAAAGGAGAGAGAGACTGGGATAGTCCCTGGGGCCAGAGAACTCAGCACACATCAGCTGTACCACTGTCCCCATTTCACAGGCAGGAAAGCCGAGCGTCAGAGGGACCACGCCAACTGCCATGATCAGTGCTAATCAAGGCAGAGCTGGGCTCGCCCCCAGACCACCCAACGCAAAGCCCCTTTCACTGAAGAAAAGGCAGAACGAATCTCTTCTCCAGGGGTGACAAGAAGAGTCAGATACTGGCCAAGAACTGCCAGTTTTAAGGGAAAGACAAAACCAAAAGATCGCAGAGAGAAATCCATCATGACAGATAGCCCTAAAAAAATCTTAATTGCAACTTGCCCCTGAAAACGCTCCCAACACCATTCCTCTGTCTAGGCCCAAAGACCCACAGGATCCACCAGAGTGATGGAAACTTCCCAACAGGCTTCATTCCGCAAATCAGGCGCCCGCCCATCTGGGCCCAGGGGGATACCAGGGCCCCCTTTCCCCTCTGTCCTCACACCGCATCCTCACCACCTTCCAGGGGAAAGTCCAAGGGCCGGCCCAGGGTCCATTCTGGTCTAAATGACCTACCCCCATAAAGCAGAGAAGGAGTAAGGGCTGGCCCGGGCTTAGCTTCTGCTGAGACCAATGAGAAAGAAACCAGGGAGCACTCACTGGTGAAGCAGGTGCGGCTGGAGGAGGCGTTAGAAGTGCAGGCAAGCGTGAGGCCAGTGGGGACTCAGCAGAGAGACAGAGGAGACACACGCCCCGATGATATAGGGGTGCTGATATAGGGGCAGGAACGCTGCCATGACTTGCAATTTGAGGGAAAGGCCCCTTTCGGGCGACTTTGAGGAAGGCCACAAGGGATCAAGCTGCCGGGAGGACGGGGTTGTTTTTACACGATAGGACTCCGCAAACCACAAAATATTATTTCTATCTTTGCTGCCAACGGCTTCAATGGGCAGGCAAACTGCTCCCCAGGAAACAACCCACAGGCAAGAAGAAGGAAGGAAGGGAGTATCTACTCCTGTGTGTGACTTAAGACGTGTTTGTCTGGCTCAGCAAAAAAGCTGAACAATACACTTTGGCCTCAGATAAGCCTTCGATCTTGGCCTGGGCCTGGAGACCTGGCTGCCGGGCAGGTGGACGGGAGGGTCCGAGTGTGGACTCAGTTCCCTGTTCCTGCCCCAAAGAGAAGGCAGAACACAGGCCCGCATCCCCCACGCTGCATCTCTTGGATGCAACTGCCAGGAGGCCCAGCACTAATGAGGAACGCTTGTCACCCTGTTCCCATGACAACAGAAATCAAACACCAGAAACAAAGCCACAGCAGGAACTGAGGCCGCCCGAACTGGCAGATCTGCTTCCTGGAGCACTGGCGTCTCAGGGTGGGGGGACCGAGGAAGATGCTAGAATGGGGAGGGAGGATGCAGAAGTAGAACCACACCCACCTTTGCCCTAAACTCCTCTTCGATTTGGCCGCTGGACACACTGTCTGGCCTCAAAGCTGGGCCAGTCACCTACCGGCTGGGTGACCTGGGCGGGCCACACGTCCGTACCTGGTTCCCTCAGTCTGTAAAATGGGGTTGATTAATGGTGACCGACCTCGCGGGGTTGCCGCAGGGATAAATGCATCTGTATGGGCCCTGGTAGGAAGCACTACTCGCCCTTATCCGGCAGTTATTAGCAACCCCCAGCTCCAGAGGCAAACTCATGCTTCCTGCAGAACATGGCTTGACGGACCTGCCAGCCCCCAGGTCTGCTCAAGCAGGGAGTACGTGAGCCCAACAGGGACACTGGTGCCCGGAGCAGGCCCTCCACTGGCAGGGGCTCTGGGGCAGCAGGAAGTCATGGGACACGGCCGCCTGCTCCCAGCGCTATCCGGTGGACCCAGCCAAGCCCAGGCAAAGGCATCAGGAGCACAGGATGCCCCCAGACTTGGTGCAAACCAACGGTCGTCCAGAGTCGAGACCCTGGACCCGAGGCAGCAGCTTCGAGGAACCCAAGGTCGATACGGTCCCAAAGCGGATCGTGGTCTACCGTTTCCTCTGTGTGGGCCACCTGATGAAGGAGCTTGTTGCGGTGAACTGTGCTCTCCAAAATCCATTCATTGGAGTCCTCACGCCCAGGCCCTCAGAAGATGACTGTGTCTGGGGAGAGGTGACCAAGGTTAAATGAGGTCATCTGGGTGGGCCCTAAACCGGTATGATGGGTGCCCTTGTAAGAAGAGGAGGTGAGGACACAGACACACACAGGGGGATCACCAGGTGAGGACACAGGGGAGACACCACCCCTAAGCCAAGGACAGAAACCAGCCCTGCCGGCACCTGGATCTCACACATGCAGCCTCCAGAACCATGAGCGCACAGATGTCTGCTGTTTCAGCGTCCAGGCCCTGGGACTTTGTTACGGTGCCCGAGGACGTGCCTCTTCAGCTCAAGCAGGACGAGGGCATCCTGTGGGCACTCAGAAAGGAGGGCCCTGGTCCTCCTGAGAACAGAAATGGCCACGTCTCAGAGTGCCAGTGCCCCCTCAGAGGTCTGCAGCCAGAGGTTGGCAGGGTGGGAGCGGGGCCATCTCAGCACCTCTGCGTCTGCCAGCTGGGCCAGGCAGACGCCCGGAGCCAGCACCCAGCTCCTGGGGGGCAAGGATAACAGAGGGTCCGTCACGAAAGGAAAACTGTCCCGCTTTTAAAGGAACATGGCTGTGCTTGAAAAATTATAAAAGAATCAGGAGACCCCGGTGCCATCTTAAAGGGCGAGGTTTAGACAATTTTAATTGAAGGGCAGCTCACATTTCATCCATTCACCATCTCCGCACCCAGCACCTCCTACCTGCGAGGCGCTAGGGGTTCCGGGATGCTGGGCCAGGCAGCCAGCGCCTTCTGTGCCATTTTTAGAATAAAATAGGAGGCTGCACACCCATTATTTCATCTGACCCTCATCACAGCCCCCTAGGCAGCCAGAAAGGATTCTTATTACCATCCCCACTTAACAGGTGACAAAACTGAGGCAGGGAGGGGGGCACCAGGCTGCTCGAGGTCAGGACCCTGACCCAGACGTGCGCTGCGCACCTACGACGTACCAGGTGTCGCTCAGGCCCGGGCACGGCAGCGAGAGGACAAAGGCCCCGCCTTCGAAGTGGGAGAAAAGTACATCAATAAGTAAATACGGCATTTCACAGGATGCTACGTGCTATGCAGACAGGCAAGGGCATGGAGGCAACACTTTACTAAGATAATTCAGACTAAACCAAGTACAGGTTAACTGTTTTGGGGTGTTTTTGTTTTTGATTTTAATAATTTTTATTGGAGTATAGTTGATTTACAATGTTGTGTTAGTTTCTGCTGTACAGCAAAGTAAATCGGTTAAACATATACACATATCCCCTCTTTTTTAGATTCTTTTCCCACATAGGCCATTACAGAGTATTGAGGAGCATTCCCTGTGCTATACAGTGGGTCCTTATTAGTTATCTATTTTATATATAGTACTGGGTATATGCCAATCTCAATCTCCCAATTTATCCCTCCCCCCCTTACCCCCCCATAACTGTAAGTTTATTTTCTACACAGGTTAACTGCTACTTCCTGTGACAGGTGGATTACATCCATTTCGATACAATCTGTGAAAAGCCAAAGAAGTACAAGTTCTACCTTTTTACTGAAACATTTCTGCCTGGGAGAAAGGTGTTTCTCTACCCACTTCTGTTTGAATCAATCGTGGGTGCTCTACTGGCAATCCCTCAATACTAAGTTCTAAAAAGCAAAGCATTAAGTTGAAGGAGAAAAGATGGGTGACTGCATGGTGATTTCAAGGCAGGTGATTCCACCGGAGCCGCCTGCCCGGTACACAGTAGGCGCTCAATACATGTTGACTGCCTCAGCACTGTCATTCTTGCCAGAGGTCTCAGTGAGGATGGCCTCCCACAAGCCTCTTGGGGGCAGGCAGTCTCGGCCCCACAGGTGCTCCAGGGGACTCACCCAGTACCCCCTGCACCAGAGCCCCCGGCAGTGCGTACAATCGGTCACACCGGGGAAATGAACGGAAAGAAAAAGCTGCACGGCTGAGTGATGCTCTGAGCCAGGGACCCTCCCAGCCCTGCCCCGGAGGTCTGCCCCGTTCAAGGTCGTGCCCGTCAACCTCCGAGGGCCTCGGATCCGAAGCTGCAGACCCTCCCGAGCGCTAAGCCCGGCCTCGGGGGACTCACTGGCCTTTCCACAAACCCGAGTCCATGGGTACTTCCTGCACCATCTGCTCAGCTAACGTGGCCTCCACTGCCAGGTCGTATGTGATTCCACCCACAAGACACGCGGAGGGGAAAGGAATCCGAGAATCCAGGGCTGGGAAGACAAGACCGTCGGGGGGCACACCCCACACAGGACCTCGACGGTGACTCGACTGTCGCCAAGCAGCCTGGACGGTGTGGCTACAAGCTTGGTGGCTGGCAGTTCTGTCTAGATGCAGAGCAGCTACGGCCGGCTTCTCGAGAGCAGAGACCCTGTCCTTTCTTTTTTTTTTTTTATTATTGAAGTATAGTTATTTTACAATGTTGTGTTAATTTCTGTTGTGCAGCAATGAGACCCTGTCCTTTCTGAGTGTGGCTCTCCACACAGAGCAGCCTAGGTGGACTGAATGGACCAGACACAGCGGTGACAGCACTGGACCACCCCACGCCTGGGCAGGAGCCTGACCCTGGGACCCCCTGCCCCGGAGAGCCCTCTCCCGCCCAGCCATCCCCCTCCGCCAGCCTCCAAACCTTGACGCCGAGGGACGCCCAGAGGAAACACGAATACTTGTCTGACAAAGTACAGTCCGTCCTCCCTGTTTGTGGATTCTGTACTTGCGAGTCCATCTACTCACGAAAACTATCCGTAAACCCCCACCATCAGTCCTCCTGGCACGTACGTATGTGGTCATTCACGGCCACGTGTGTGCAGAGCAGTCAAAAACTTGAGTTGCCTGATGTGCACGTTCCCAGATGATGTTACTCCACTCACGTACTACGAACAAGCATCCTTCCCGTGGTCCGTTAAGGGCCACGTATTGCACGTCTTTGTGCTTTTTGTTGGTGATTTCACTATTTAAAACGGCCCCCAATTTTTTTTTTCCAGTAGTAAGTACTACAGTACTACACAATCGGTTGAATCAAGGATGTGAAACTGTGGATATGAAGGCCAACTGTGAAGTTATATGTGCATTTTCCACTGTGCAGAGGCTCAGTGCCCCATCCCCCAAGTTGTTCATGGGTTAGCTGTATACAGAGAGACAGAGACGAAGAGACACTGAGACAGAGAATACAATTTCAAACAAAGAACATTCTTTTCTCCTTAGAAAAGATCGTACTAGATCTCCTTATTTCCTATATGTTTTCATACTGAATGTACGACATACATTTTGCTGGTTATATGAAATATATTTTTAAACACATAATTATTATACCTTACTTCTGTTAGTAAGATATTATTAATACTAAAGAATATTGTTAATAATAAAATACTGTTAATAAAATTTGAGATGATGTTAAAAATAAAATAAAAAAATAAAACGGCCCCAAGCATAGGGAAGTGCTGTCTAGTGTTTCCACGGGCAGGAATGCTGCGATGGGCCTTCTGGAGAAAACACAGGTGTCAGATTAGCCTCATTCAGGCACGAGTCACAGTGTGGGTGGCCTGAAGTTCAACATCACTGAATCAGAATTACGTATTTAATACGGTGTCTTTAAACAGAAGCACAGAGAAAACAAGGTTCTACATAGATCAGGAGCCTCCCTCTGTGTTTCCCCAGGAGCAGAGGTTCAGCACCATCAGAGGCTACAACTGCCGCGAATGAGGAGAAGGGCTATATATTTAAGCAGCAGCCGGGCGCGGTGGCGCGCGCCTGTAGCCCCAGCTACGCGGGAGGCTGAGGCAGGAGGACCGCCTGAGCCCACGAGCTCCGGGCTGCAGTGCGCTGTGCCCATCGGGTGTGCGCACTGAGTTCAGCATCAGTATGCTGACCTCCCGGGAGCGGGGGACCACCAGGTTGCCTGAGGAGGGGTGAACCGGCCCAGGTCAGAAAGAGAACAGGTCAAAACTCCCGTGCTGGTCAGTAGTGGGATCGCGCCTGTGAGAAGCCACTGCACTCCAGCCTGGGCAACATAGCAAGACCCTGTCTCTAGAAAATAAATTGTTTTAAATTAAATTATTAAATTAAATTAAACTAAATTTAAAAAAGAAGAAGGAATGAACTGAGTCCAGCAGCTCACCTCGGCTGTCTGGTTAAGCTCTTCCTCCACTTCCTCTCCTTGAGAGACATCAAACTGTGTCACCCTGGCCCGTGCTCAAAGAACCCGCGTTTATCCTGACTTCCGTGCAGGCATGAATGTCTAATACAGCTGTGTCACCAGATGCCACTGACCGAGTAAGTCGCACTGGGTGTAACTCACGCCCACCCCCGAAAGCCCAGGATTTGGACCCCGAAGCTCCCACCTTCACCCACCTTTCTCATCACCAATTTCTTTCATCTCTGGCTCAGCCCAAGCTTCTCCTGCTCAAATGTTTACTTGTTTCTTATCGAAGGTGGTTCCTCTCACCCCAGATATTGCAGCTGAAGATGCTCCCGTGACAACCAGCCATGAAATTCTCACGCAGGAAGCTACCTTCCATTTCTGAATGTCCTTTCCACCTTCTCAGAACTTAAGCAAGAAGGTCTCCTCCCATTACAAGCAGAGAAGCCTCGAGGTGGAGGAAATGCGACCTGGGACAGAATACCCCTCCACACTGTACTAAGCAACGCGCCCCAAGGAGAGTGACAAGCGCTCCTTAAAACCAAGTGACAGCAGCCCGTACATCTGTTGAATGATGCGTCCTCCATACCTGTCAAACAGGCAAAGTGAGACTTTTAAAAGGAAGAGGTGTATGGCATCTCTTCAGCCAAAACGATCGAGACCATGTGCAGGATGTTCTGGATTTCTACCCGACACGCACACTGTGTGGCCACAGCCGTCTCCTCCCCTAATAACAAAGATGGGACATGAGGCGAGATCACTGAACGTCCCCAGGTGACAGTGAGTGGAGTACATGTCAGAGAAAATGTTTGTTTCTCTCATGGCTGGGAAAGTGTACAGGACAAGATTATAAAGCAGAAGTTAATCTAAAAGGGCTTATCGGTTTGTAAGCTGTGGGCACTGTGCAAATACAAGCCTCACACAGTCTTTTTCAAAGGAAACGAGAGATACCCATCCTCCTGCTCCCTTTTCCTTCAAAACCAAGAACACTTTTCCAGAAGAACCTCAGAGTGTGCAGAGTCAAGATGAAATACGAACCACTAGGTGTATATGATTTAGCCCCATCACTCGCTCTTCTAAGAAAATAATAATAGTAACAATAACTACCAGGGACTCTCCTGGTGGCGCAGTAGTTAAGAATCCGCCTGCCAATGCAGGGGACACAGGTTCGATCCCTGGTCCAGGAAGATCCCACATGCCACGGAGCAACTAAGTCCATGCATCACAACTACTGAGCCCATGTGCTGCAACTACTGAAGCCTGAGCGCTCAGAGCCTGTGCTCTGCAACAAGAGAAGCCACCGCAATGAGGAGCCCAAGCACCACAGTGAAGAGTAGCCTCCGCTCACCGCAACTAGAGAAAGCCCATGGGCGGCAACAAAGACCCAACACCACTAAATCAATCAATCAATCAATCATCAATCAATCAATAAAAATAATTATAACAAGTAACAGGTTTTAGACAGTTACAAAGTGCACAGGACTGTGGGTTGAATAGGGTCCCCCCAAATTTCACATCTACCTGGAGCCTGTGAACATGACCTTATCTGGAGACAGGGCCTCTGCACATGTAGTCAAGTTAAGATGCAGTCATACAGGATTCAGGGTGGCCTCACTGGTGTCCTTACAAGACAAGGGAAATCTGGAAACAGAGACGCACAGAGGGAAGACGGCCAAGTGATGACAGAGGCAGAGACTGGACTGATGTGTCTACAAGCCAAGGACACCAAGGACTGCCAGAACCACCAGGAACTAGGAAAAGGTAAGGAAAGGTCCCCCACTCCCAGCCGCCAGCCCCCAGGATCCAAGCTGAACTTCGGGCACACCACAAACTACAAAGTGGCGTCCCGGTTCTATCTACAGGCTCCTGAGCGTGGCTAAGGCAGGGGCGGCCCCGAGACAGGTCTGCTTGGAGCGCTGAAGAATTCAGGCTTCAGATGGCGGTCCCAGATGCCCCTCGCATGCCTCCTGGGACCCAGTGTACCAGCTCACTCTGGGCCTTGCTCTGGGCTGAGATCCAGCTCGAGCCTCTTCTCTTGTCTCTGGACGTTCTACAAGCACACGGATTATTTTTAGCAGCCGTTACTGCTCTGCTGTCACTTCATTAGTTTTAGAGCCAAATAATCCCATTATATATGACTTGATTGGCTTGTCAAATTACCCTTTCGTTCTAACAAATATTTATCGAGCATGCCACCGTGCGCTATATCCTGCTTGGTACATTACATTTTTCCAAAAATAATTAACTTAGCTAACGATCACAAATCCCCTAATTTAATTTGCTCTTAAATGTGTTTAATCTTCTCACAAATGGAACAAGGTTACAAGCTGAGCTTTCTTGCCAGGTTGAGACAAGCAGCAAAAAAGTGAGAAGGGAGGACTTCCCTGATGGCCCAGTGGTCAGGACTCCGTGCTCCCAATTCAGGGGGCACAGGTCCGATCCCTGGTCAGGGAACTAAGATCCCGCAAGTTGTGTGGCGCAGCCAAAAAAAAGTGAGAAGAGAAACTACCAGCATCACGCCCAACCAACAAGAACTCGGCCATCCAGGCTAACCCGGCTGCCCCACTGGGCATCTTACATGGTCATCCTCACACCCTGATGCTGTCCCATCACCTGCTTTGGGAAACTGGTGACGGCACAGAGAGGTAGAGTAACTCACCCGGGCAGATCAGGAGGAGAGCCGGGAGCCAGGCACCCAGCAGCACCCAGAGTCAGCCCTCGTCCCCACGTGCCTTCCTGCCTCAGATCAAAACTCAGCCGCAGGAAATCCACGTGCAGCCCTGGCACCGCATCACCCTCTCCCGAGCTCCTGTGGTCCCGGGAGGCATGTGACACTGCATGCCAAGGTGGGCGGCGTGGCTACCGGCCAGAGCTGGGCTGAGCTGTGGGCGATCTCCGGAGTTTTGGGGGACACACAGTGTGGCTCCAGGCACGTAAGGTTCAAAGTCAGGCAAAGCCCCGAAACTCAGAAGAGCGTGTGTGTGTAGTTATACCGCAAGGTAAGGCACAGGTGCTAAGGGCACATACAAGGGGGCAGTGGTCCCCCCTGCTGGGAGGGAGCGGCCCCGAGGGTGAGGGCTGCAGACGGTGTTATCTAAGCCGAGTGGTAGGACTGTGGGTACTTTTCCATCATTCTTTACACTGCACACATGCACACTTTTTTGTAGGTGCAATATAATTCATGAGAGTTTTCCAATTTTTTTTTTTAAATTGTGGTAGGGAATCCTCTGGCGGTTCAGTGGTTAGGACCCTGTGCGTCCGCTGCAGGGGGCACAGGTTCAATCCCTGGTCGGGGAACTAAGATCCCGCAAGCCACGCAGCATGGCTAAATAAATAAATAAATAAAAACTAAAAAATAAAATTAAAAATTGTGGTAAAGTATACGTAACATAACATTTACCATTTTCACCATTTTTAAGTAGACCGTTCAGTGGCATTCAGTCCATTCACACCGTTGTGCGGCCATCACCACCCTCCATCCACAGAACGCTTCACCTTCCCAAGTCTGTCCCCATTAAACAATAATTTCCCCCTTCTCCCTCCCCGCAGCCCCTGGCAACCACCACTCTACTTTCAATAGTCTGTGAACTTGACTGTTCTTGGTGCCTCCTGTGAATGGAATCACGTAGTCCTTGTCCTTCTGTGACTGGCTCATTTCACTCAGCACAATGTCCTCAAGGTTCATCCGTGCTGCAGCCTGTGTCAGGATTTCCTCCTTTTTTAAGGCTGAGTCATAGTCCCTTGTCTGGATACGCCACATTTTGCTTCATTTCTTCCTTCCATGGCCACATGGGTTACTTTCACTTTGGGGCTGTTGCTAGTCAGGCTGTGTCACGATCTACTTTTTTTTTTTTTTTTTTTTTTTACGATCTATTTTTTAATGCCCAGGTTCCCAAGGAGAAGGGAGCTTGGGAAAAGACACACTGAGTACCACCCGGGTACCAGGCCCTTCATCCTCTCACACGGAAAGTAACCGAGGATACTGGTCCAATGCTCACATTACGCTCTGATACTCATTTCAGGGGGTCCCTGTAAAAAGCACAGGTAGCAATAACAGAATATAGTAAATGGCCACCTAAGAACACTCTAGAAAGTAGAACAGATCATACAAATGGGTATTTTTTCATTATTTGTTTAAACCAGGAATTGGTAAGGTGCAACCAGTGGGCCAAATCCAGCCCACCACCCACTCTTGTAAATGAGCTTTTACTGTCACACACCCATACCGCTACGTTTACATATCACATACGCCGGCTTTCACGCTACCAGGGCAGAGTTGGGTCGTTTCTATAGAAACCAGATGGCTCACAAAGTCTCAAGTATTTGTCCTGTGGACCTTTACAGACAAAGATTGCCAACCTTTCAATGATTAACGAAAACCATAACAGTCTTCATATTTTCAAGGCGTGGAGGACTTAGGGCTGGGGTGACAGCAGGAACGGGAATCCTTTCTGCATTCTCAGAATCAGGTGAGGAAGGGAGGCTGAGGTCCTCCATCTCCCCAGGGTCTACCCAGCAACATCTGAGCAAGTCCGGCACGGCCCGCTGGTCCCAGTCACAACGCCTCTCGGTCCCAGTCACACCACCTCTCGGGTGACAGGGCTTTCACGTAGTGCCTCCAGTTTAACCTGACCTCTCCCTGCGACCTTCGAATTTCACTCACAACCGCACTGCCTGGAGAACCAGGCAACCGGCAGGTCAGAGGCCAGCTGAGGCTGTATTCGTGTCCTAGGGCTGCTGTGACACACGCCCACGGACTGGGTGGCTTAAAGCAGCAGACATTCACTCGCTCACAGTCTGGAGGCCAGAAGTCTGGGACCACGGTGTAGGCGGGACTGTGCCGCCCCGGAGGCGCCGGGAAGGACCCGTCCTGCCTCCTCCTGTCATCTGGCTGTGGCCATCAGTCCTTGGCTTGTGGCCACATCACTCCTAACCCTGCTCTGTCCTCACATGGCCTCCTCCCCTCGTGGGACTGCGTCTCTCCCTCCTCTTCTAAGTGCCCCAGTTATCCTGGATTAGGGCCCATCCTACTCCAGGATGACCTCGTGTTTACTTACACCTTAATCACATCTGCAAAAACCCTATTTCCTAAAACGGTCACATTTCACAGGCCCCATGACACATATCTTCATTCATGTTCCTTTCGGGGCCCTTCTTGGTCTGCTGACAACATTCACATAAGCAAAGTGCTTCTGGGGACGTCCTTGGCAGTCCAGTGGTTAAGACTCCGTGCTCCCACTGCACAGGGCACAGGTTTGATCCCCAGTCTGGGAACTAAGATCCCACGTGCTGGGCGGCATGCCCCCCCCCCCCCCCGCAAAAAAGCACTTCCTGGCCTGAGTTTCATTTATTACGTGCAGAACCGACTACCCACAGGGCTCCTGCCATGGAGAGCGGACACAGGGAGTGCCTGTCTCGCTTTCCCGCGGGGGCAAAGCTGGACGTTGGCGTGGCCACGCCCACTCGCTACCATCACCTGCTCACATGCTCGCTGACCTGGCATGAGGTCCAGCCTGTGGCCAGACGCCTGGGGATGGAGTCATAGGCTATATCCAGCTCCAGCTGGGCCAGCAGAACACTCTCTGCTTTGTCCTTAATCCCCCAGTGCCTATAAACAGCCCGAGTGGTGGGCCCTCTTCCGGGCCCTCTCTCGCTTTGTAAGAATTATACCTATTTTGCAGCAGGGAATTTGCAGCCACGAAGCACATGTCTTTGATTACATGACACCTGTCAAATGAGACCTTTTCCACTAACCAGCAGAAGGACTTTTATGGCTAAAGTGTCACGGAAGATCTATGCTTCTCCCTCCGTGGCCGTAACTCAGCACAGATGGAGCTCGGAAGCCAGTGGCACGGGGGAGAAACACAGGGATTCTGCACATTAGACGGCAAAAGCCAGACACCCGGCCCCCAAAAGGGTGGCTCAAGTGGAATAAATCTCCGCCTGCCCCGGCCTCGGCTTCTGTCTTCACTTCCCTGCACAATGTGCTCCTCCACACATGCGCCTGGTGACAAACGAGCACACACTTAGATGACACCTGAGAGTTCACAAGGCCCTTTCTCACACGTTTATCAGGTGTAATTCTTCAAGGAATCCTGGAGATTGTCGAGGGAGGCGTGGGCATCAATCGCCTTGTTCAGAGAAGGGAACGGGCTGAGTCCAGCTCAAGGTCACCGAGCTAAGGGGGGACAAGTGACCCAGGTCTTGTCTCCCTCTCCCCACCAATCTGCACACGGAGTCTTAAAGGGTGCAGAACATTGCTGCAGGGGAGGGGGATTGGGGGATTTCTTTTTAAATCAGTTTAAGAAAGCAGAAAGGACTAAAAACAGGGACTTCCCTGGTGGTCCAGTGGTTAAGAAGCTGCCTTCCAATGCAAGGGACTCAGGTTCAGTCTCTGGTTGGGGAACTAAGATCCCACAACTAGAGAGACCTCATGCCACAACTACAGAGCCCATACGCTCTGGAGCCCGCAAAACACAACTAGAGAGAAGCCTGCGGGCTGCAATGAAGACCCAGCAGGCTGCAACTAAGACCCGACACAGCCAAAATAAATAAATTTAAATAAATAAATAAATTTAAATAAATAAATAAATAAAGGACTAAATACATACCCCAAATCGAGGGAGTAGAATCTATGCTGTAAGTCCAGGGGTCAGCAAACTATGGCCCAGGGGCAAATTTTGGTCCCTGGCTTAATTTGCTAAAAAAGCTTTATTGGAGCTCAGCCAGGCCCATTGGTTTAGTATTTCCTATGGCTCCTTGCTGGCTTCGAGGGCAGAGTTGAGTAGTTGCCACAAGACTAAAACATTTACTGTCTAGCCTGTTACAGTAAAAGTTTGCAGACCCCTCTGTAGATGATGGCTGGGAGGGAGGCAGAGGAAGGAATTTGGGTGAGTCCAGCCCCTGGCACACACCCAGGGCCTCACGTGCCCACAACTCAGGGCTTGTTCACGGTGGGAGCATCCAGGTCCAGTCTCCGCCAGAGACAAGCAGGGGCTGAATCAGGTGCCAACAGCTCGGGCACTAAGCTCCATTCGCTCCTTGTTCCAGACACCTGAGCCCGCATCCTGGGCGGAAATCTGCCGCCTTTAATAGGAACAAAGCACCAATTTGAGCTTGATTTCCAGCGTGAGTCTCCAGGGCTGCTGCGGTCCCCAAAGTTGCTTGCAATGCGCTCAGAAATCGTGCTTCAAATCGGATCACTCCAACACCAGGGCAGTAAAAGCAATCAATGGGGCCACCACAGCGGTGAGGCCACGGCCTCAGAGGGCCTTTTACCACTGGAGAAATCATATCAACCTCTGCACTCTGTACCTCCCCGGCTCACATTTTCACGGGGCGGATATTTTCACCCCGGTTCAAAGTGTGGAACAATATCCAGATTGAATCAGACCGCAGCTAACCTTGAGAAATGGACCTTCCATTCTCAGCTAGCGCCGGAAATGGGGGAAGGGGGGAGAAAAGGCGTCCCTCTCACGCTGATCACCTACCACATTCACAGTCGGTGGCCTTCATTTTGACACCTGTGTACAATGAGCTCACATAGGACCCCAGGGAGAAGACCATTCAACAAGAGACCTGGCTCCCACCCCCTCTCAGGGCCTCAGTTTCCTCACCTGCCAGTGAGACTCAATTCTCATCTGATTTCTTTCGGGAGGAGGCACAGCTCAGAGCACAACCGCGGAGCCACAGAGCTGGACCTGCAGCAGGAGGCCTCGGTGCTGGAGTTAGCCAATCTTAAGCACAGCCCACTGCCCACCCCAGCGACAGGGTGGGACACACTGGATGGGCTGAGGGTGCACATGTGACCTGACCTGGGGGAAGGGGAGGGGAGGGGAGGGGAGGTGGGGCCCTGATGCTGGGTGGGATACCAGCTACACACGCAGTGCAGGGTCGTACCAGCGCCCATCTCTGGGCCAGGCCTCCCCAGACCAGCCCCTTCTGTCTCTTCTAAGGCTCACCCACCTAAGCCAAAGCTTTCTGCCTGAAATTATGCAGCTGCGTCTCTGTCCCTTACCACCTACACGATCCTGACCTGTGCCTCTCTGGCTCAAAGCTGAGCCTCTAGGATTTCTTTTAAGTCTCACCCCATTTCAATGCAAGGCCCCCGATCTGGTTTGTCTTGGTTTGGGGATTTTGTTTGGTTTCTCTTCACTGGGGTTCCGGCAAAGGCTGCTCGCCCGCATCTCTGGGATGGAAAGGGCCCTGAGTGTCCGTGGGGAGACGGACACCCACGACCAGGGCCACACTCTGCCCCAAACAGCGACCAACCCCCGGCACCAAATGCCCCCAAGTTAACGGCCCTGCTTCCCTCCTGTCACACTGCAGCAAAGCTCTGCTACTCTGATTACTTTGCCAGGCATTCTCTGTAAAAATAAATACACCTTGAAAGAGGAGGCCCAGAAAGGAGCAGGCCTCCCCGTGGCACAGGACTGGCCTGGCACTGGTCCTCAACCTGAGTGGACAGTGCCACCTCTGCCAACAGTGGTCACAGCCAGAGAGGGGCCCCAGACTCGGGGCCCTACGTGGCCCATGCCTCACCTGTCACAATCCCTGGCCACTGCCTCTGTGTTCCAACCAGACACTGTATTCCTGTCCTGGGCTGCCGTACACACACCACTGGGTGACTTAAACAACAGAAACTGTCTTACAGCCCTGGAGGTTGGAGGTCCAAGATCCAGGGCTGATTTCTCCTGAGGGCTCTCTGCTGGGCTTGCAGACAGCTGCCTTCTCCCTGGGGCTTCACGGCTTCCCTCCATCTGTGTCTGTGTCCTGGTTTCCCCTTTTCATGAGGACACCATTCACGCTGGATGAGGGACCACCCTAGAACCTAACTCTGACTCAATTACCTCTGCAAAGATCCTACCTCCAAGTAAGGTCACACTGAGGAACCAGGGACTTCAATGCCTGAACTCGAGGGGACACAACTCATGACCCCACTCACCTCTCAGCCCTCCCATGTGCTGTCCCCTCCATCTGTCCCCACCCTTCCTGCTACATCTGACTCATCCCCCAGCTCGGAGCCCAAGTTCCACCCCTGCAGGGGCACCTGCCTCCCTGACCCCAGGCCAGGGCTGGACCCCTTGTCCCTGGGGAGCATCGGGGGGTCTAGTCTGTCTGTTCTGGGACCACCTGGGGCAGGGGCTGTGCCGGCACTTTCCAGGCCCTATTCCCAAGGCTGCTCAACAAAGGTACGAATGAAGGAAGGAAGGAAGGAATGACACTGCATTTTCCCAGTAGAAGGCGGTGGAGGAACCACAAGCCTGCCCATCCTCTTGCAGTCACTCCCCCAGCTGTCATTAAAACCCCGTGTGGGAGTGGCCGGGGTGCGGCCCAGGTACTTTCCGGAGCTTCCAAGGTATCGTCCACAGCGAGGAGTGACAGAGGTGCCACATGCATCCCAGCTCCTCGCGGGCCAGCCACAGGGCCCCTGTCCTCTGCATCTTCACTCCTCATCTGAGAAATGGGGTCACAACACACCCGGCCCCAGGGCTGCTGTGAGGACGGAGCAGTTGAGAGTGAACAGCGCCGGAGAGGGAGCTGGCAGGAGGATGCTGGCTCCGAGAAGGCAGTGAAAATGAGAAGGAAGACAAACCGCAGCCCCCGCGAGGCCGCCCTGTGCTCAAGCCTTCCGGGCAGGACCTCGCTGAATCCTCAAGGTCATCGGCCATCAGGCGGCCGCTCCCAACCTCACTGATAAGGGCCCTGAAGCTTGGTCAGCAGACTCTGGCCTTGAACCCAGCAGGACCCTGTGGGGCTCCTGGGCATGGAAGCCCTGTTGTTAATCCAGGGAGCGTCTCCGGTCCCTCTGATCTGCCCTCTGATCTGCCCTCGGTGGTTTCTTGGCCGCTTCTCCCTTGATGAGCAACTGCTCAAACCTGCCCTCCAGGGAAGGTCAGGGAGGCTGCAGTCTTGCCTACAAGAAACAGGGGACCAAAAAAACAGCTTCTGTGCCCAGGAGCCCGCCAGCCTCAGCCTCCAAGTCCCCAGCCGCGCCCTCCACGCTGTCCTGAACCAGTGAAGGAAATGAGCCGGTGAGAACACCCTGTGGCCCCACCCGGGATCCAGCAGAACGGTCCCTGGTCAGCACATCCCTCCAGCTGACGCTACCGGGGTAGTAAGTGCCCCTCTGCCTCTCATTTAATCAGGTGTATCCAGGGGGCTGCCTACGGAAATAAAGCATCATCAAGACAGCCTGCCTCGGTTTCATGACTGTCAACTGCATCATCCTCTGTGCCCAGACCCCCAGCCTCTATCAGACTTGCCAGGTGGCCGCTTGAGAGCTGACCTGGTCCAACTCCAAGGCCACGGGCTCAACCCCTCCTGCAGTCAGCCCCCCACCCCCACCCCGCCCCCGTCGGCCAAGTGCAGCCAGGGGCACGACCCCCCTGGTTGTCAACAACATCCAACCACAGGGGTGAGATCCCAGCAAAGTGGCAAGAACCAGGCAAGTGGGCCAAAGAGAGGGGCCCTGAAGAGCAGGAACCAGGCACCACCTGGGCTGCACGCTCAGTTCAAAACCTGGCATACAAAACAGTTCCATGTACAACAGCATCTAAAGGGACAGGCCACCCACGGACAAATCTAACCAAGAAGACAAAGACTTGCACACTGAGAACTACATAATCCCATGAAAGGAAGGGAAGGAAGAAAGACCTAAATAGAAAGACGTCCCATGTTCATGGATTGCAAGACAATACTGTTAAGACAACAATACAGGACTTCCCTGGTGGCACAGTGGCTAAGAATCTGCCTGCCAATGCAGAGGACACAGGTTCGATCCCTGGTCCAGGAAGATCCCACATGCCATGGAGAAACTAAGCCCGTGCACCATAACTACTGAGCCTGCACTCTGAAGCCCGCGAGCCACAACTATTGAGCCCGTGTGCTGCAACTACTGAAGCCTGCGCGCCTAGAGAAGCCACTGCAATGATGAGCCCATGCACCACAATGAAGAGTAGCCCCTGCTTGCCACAACTAGAGTAAGCCCATGCACAGCAACAAAGACCCAATGCAGCCAATAAATAAATAAATAAATTTATTTTTTTTAAAAAAAGACAACAATACCAACCCAATCTTGAAATCCAATGCAATCCCTATCAAAATCCCAATGGCGATTTTTACAGAAATAAAATATCCACCCTAAAAATCACATGGACTCTCAAAGGACCCTGGAGAGCCAAAACAATGTTGAAAAAGAAAGAAGGACAAAGTGGGGGAAATTGACTACAAAGCTGCAGACAGTGTGATGCTAGCACAGGCTAGATACACAGACCAGTGGAACAGAATAGCCCAAAATACACCCACAGCCGATGGCCAACTGGTTTTAGCAAGGGGGCCAAGGTCATTCAGCAGGGGATAAAGAGTGGACAGCATGAGCAAGGGGGTATCAACACCAAGAGGGCTGGGCCAGCGTCCAGGGCAGGGCCACTCCACTGGTCGCCCGTCCCTCCCTGGTAGCTGGTCTCACGGGAGCTCAGCAAATGCGCTGATACATGACCACGTGCCTGGAAGGTCAACGATTCATGAATAACAGTGAACAAACCAGACAGCGGAGAACCCAGGTTGGAGCATCGGACACCAGAGCCAACAATAAATCCCTCAAGAGTACTCAGCCCCTTAACACCCACCGACTCATTCCCCCTCCCTGCACCTCTCAGAGCAACACTTGAAAATCATTGCCAGGACCCTCTGGGTCATGAAATCCGTCCTACACGCTGTGACCAGCACATTTCTCTAATGAAATGAAACAGAATCAAATAGAAAAAGTCAACACGCTTCATGGAGGGTCCCCCATCCTCCCCCACAGGTTAAGGATCCCACCTTGGAAACATGCAAGGACACTGATTCACAATTGGAGGGACACAGGACAAGCTTTGAGCTCCTGCTCTCAGCGTCACACTATTTTTTTAATAGCTTTATTGAGATAGAATTCACACCCCATGCAATTCGCACTTATAAAGTGTGCAGTTCCATGATTCTTGCTCTATTCACAGAGTTCTGCAACCATCACCACAATCAACTGAAGAACGTTTCCATCACCCCAAAAAGAAACCGCGGACACATCGCCAATCACCCGCGACTCTCCAGCCCACAGCCCCTGTCAATCACTAGTCTAGTTTCTGTCTCTGTGGATTTGCCTGTTCTGGACATTCCATACGAATAGAACGCACAATATGTGGCCTTTTGTGTCTGGCTTCTTTCGCTGAGCATCAGGTTTTCAAGGTTGATCCCTGCTGCAGCCTGTACAGTACATCCCTCCTTTTTATCGCCAAATAATATTTCGCTATATGAAGAGGCCACACTGCGTGTTTCAACTCAGCTGTTGATGAACATTTGGGCCGTCTCCACTTAGTGGCAACCACGAATAATAAGCAGACACCTGGCATACCCTTAAGCAGACATAAATCTCTGCTTCTGATCAGGTCAGCTAAGTGTTTACAGAAAGGATATTCTTTCCTTCCAAGGGATTTTCAAAACAAGAAAACTACGGGCAGCCTACAAGCAGGGCTCTCAGAAAGAAAATCTTAATAATAATAGTAGAAATGTGTCTTTGTCATGGGGTCCGAGCAAAAAATAAAATAAAACCAAGCCCAGCTGCACACAATAAGATTGAAATTCTGTGTGCGGCTCCAACAAAATTTCAAATCATTAAAATCTCATTATACTAATAATATGTTTTCTACATCGACTTAACTAAAACACTGTCTTCCCCTAACAAAGCGCAGACGTCCTCAGAAGCAGCAGCAGCGCAGGGAGTTTGAGGATGAAGACAAAGCCCCCAGGGTACCGTCCTCGGTCCCATCTCTGCACAGGTTTGCAGCCTGGACCCGATCGGCCAACTGGCACAAATGACACTGGCTGTGCTCTGGAGCCTGAGTTCCCCTCCCTTCATTTGAGTTCTTCTCTCAAGTTATCTTAAATGGAAGCAACTGTCCAAATAGGTCATGATAGTCCCATTATATTTTATTATTTCCAACCAGTTACTGCCAGCCCACGGCCTTCTCTTTCTGCACCTCCTCTGTATTTGATGGATAAAGTGGGCAGTGGCCATAGTGGTCATGACAACAATGATGACGGGATTCCCTGGCGGTCCAGCAGTTAGGACTCCGTGCTTCCACTGCCGGACACCCGGGTTCGATCCCTGGTCGAGGAACTAAGATCCCGCATGCCATGCAGCGCAGCCAAAAAAAAAAAAGATAATGAGATGCTGACAGAATGATGCCTAACACCTAGGGGAGCTTATTATGGGCCTGGCCCAGGCATTTTCCCAAAAATTTCATTATTACAATTTTCAAACATATAGAAACATGTAAAGAACTTGACCGTGAACACCTGTACGCCCGCTGCCTGGAGGAGTCTACCGCTAACATGTTTCTGTAACTGTTTCATTATGCAGCCATCCATCCCTCTATCTATCCAGCAATCCATCTGCATCTGTTTCCTGTAGCTGCCTTGACAAATGAGCACACATGTAGTGGCTTAAAACGATATAAGTTTATTATCTTATAGTTCTGGGGGTCGGAAGTCGAAAATAGGTTTCACCGGCTAACATCAAGGCGTCAGCAGGGCTGTGCTCCTTCTGGAGGGTGTAGGCAGAATCTGTTTCTTGGTTTTCGCAGCTTCTACAGGCACCCATGTTCCCTGGCTTGTGGCCCTGCATCACTCCAACTCCAACCTCTGTTTCCATGGACACATCTCTTTTCCATACACTGACCTCCTGCCTCCCTTCTATAAGGACGCTGTGCCCACCTGGATAATCCAGGAGCATCTGCCCATCTCAAGTTCCTTCACTTCATCACATCTGCCAAGTCCTTTTTTTTTTTTTTGATAAAGTTATTCATTTATTTATTTATTGGCTGTGCTGGGTCTTGGTTGCTGCGTGCGGGCTGTCTCTAGCTGCGGCGAGCGGGAGCTACTCTTCGTTGTGGTGCACGGGCTCCTCATTGCTGTGGCTTCTCTTGTTGTGCAGCACAGGCTCTAGGCACATGGGCTTCAGTAGTTGTAGCTTGCAGGCTCTAGAGCACAGTATCAGTAGTTGTGGCGCACGGGCTTAGTTGCTCCACAGCATGTGAGATCTTCCCAGACCAGGGCTCGAATCCGTGTCCTCTGCGTTGGCAGGCAGATTCTTAACCAATGTGCCACCAGGGGAGCCCTGCCAAGTTTGTTTGTTTGTTTGTTTGTTTGTTGTTGCATTGGGTCTTCATTGCGGCACACGGGCTTCTCTCTAGTTGTGGCATGCAGGTTTTTTCTCTTCTCTAGTTGTGGGGCGCAGGCTCCAGGACGAGTGGGCTCTGTAGTTTGCAGCACATGGGCTCTCTAGTTGAGGCACACAAACTCTGTAGTTGTGGTTCAAGGGCTTAGTTGCCCCGAGGCATGTGGGATTTCCCTAACCAGGGATTGAACCCACATGCCCTGCATTGGAAGGCAGATTCTTTACCACTGGACCACCAGGGAAGTCCCATCTGCTAAGTCCTTTTTACCACGTAAGGTGATGCAGCCACAGGCTCCAGGTATGGGGATGTGGACATCTTTGGAGGCCATTCGTCGGCTGCCACACCATCTTAATTTCTATGCACTTCAAAGTAAACAGCAGACAACGATACCTCTCCCCCTAAACATACACATCACTAACTAGAGTGCAGTGTTTATTTATAATTCCTTTTTTCTTTTGAGTTAAAACTTGCATACATTGAAATGCACATTCTTAAGTGCACATTCAAGGAGTTTTGACAAATGCATGCACCTGATTATCTTAAACCCCGATCAAGATAGAGGACATTTTCATAGTCACAGAGGATTCTGTCCCACCCCTCCCCAGCCAGGTCTCATCCCACACCACAGACAACCACCAGAGATCAGCAGTGTCTGCCTAGAACTCCTTCTGCTGAGAAACAGAGTCACAGTGTGTGCTCCTTGGGTTCTGGCTTCCTTTGCTCAGCACAGCGGTTTTCAGGGTCATCGTGTCGTGTCCACTGGTACCTGTTCCTTCTCACTGCCCAGTAGCCCCGCCCACCTCTGCATTCTGCTGATGGGCAGCCTCGCTGTTTCCAGGTTTTAGCCAGCACAAATAAAGCCGCTGTGGACATTCTGGCACAGGTTGCCTGTGAACACACGGTTCCGTGTCTCTTGAGCAAATATCTCAGGTTGGAATTGATGGGTCATAGGGAGGACGCGGGTTTAGATTTTATGAAACTACCAAACTGACTCCCTAAGTGACGACACCACTGCAAACCCCTCCCCACCCCCAGCATTCACAATCCTTCCAGCTGCTCCACATCCTCGCTGAGGCCTGGTGGGAGCATTTCAGCCATGCTGGCAGGTGTAGAGTGTGTCCCTCTGCTTCCAATTTGTGGCTCATTTCCCGGGCGACTAACAATGTGGAGGCTGAGGTCTTTTCCAGACGCGTGTTGGCCATTTGTACATCTTCTCTGATGGAGTGTCTGTTCAAACCTTTATTCTTTTATTGGGTTGTCTTTCTTTTATCGGTTGAAGGAGTTCTTTATATATCCTGGACACCTATCAGACATGTCCTCTATCCAACAGTCCTCTATCAGACATGTATCTTGGAAATTGGGATAATGGTGATTTATAAAAAGAAATATATATATTTGATCTTCATCCGAATTCCTGGCCCCCGCTCCTAAAATCCTAGGAATTTCCTAACTGGTGAGAGTGATAAAGATGTCTTATGTAAATGGGGTAACTTTTGGAAAGGCCCTAGGTAACTTAAGGATGGAGGCTGGTTGCTGGGGGAACCAACCATGTGATTAGAGAGTTGGTACTTTTAGGCCCTCCCCCAAACTTCCAAGGAGGAGAGAGGGGCTAGGGATTGATTTGGCCAATCTCTGATGGCCAATGAATTAATCATTCGTGCCTACATAATGCAGCCCCCATAAAAGCCCAGGAGGACCGGATTGGTGAACAAAGAGGTACTAGGTGAGGGTGTGCCCCTTCCCACATACCTCACCCTGTGCATCTCTTCCACCTGGCTATTCCTGCATTATATCCTTTTATGATAAACCAGTAACCTAGTGAGTAAAATGTTTCTCTGAGCTCAGTGAGCCGCTCTAGCAAATTAATCAAACCCAAGGAGAGGGCTGTGAAAACCTCTGATTCATAGCCAGTCGGTGAGAAGCACAGGTAATAAATAACCTGA
The DNA here is from genome assembly GCF_030028045.1 of Hippopotamus amphibius kiboko. NCBI lineage: Eukaryota > Metazoa > Chordata > Mammalia > Artiodactyla > Hippopotamidae > Hippopotamus > Hippopotamus amphibius. The sequence goes on from NC_080192.1 coordinate 5,348,824, forward strand.
ACTCGTGATTGGCATCTGAAGTGGGGCCAGTCTTGTGGGGCTGAGTCCTTAGCTTGGGGAATCTGATGCCATCTCTGGACAGACAGTGTCAGAACTGAATTGACCCTAGAGTCAGAGAAATACTTGGTGTGGACAACAATCCCACACACATCGGAACTGGTGTCAGAATCACGGCGGGTGATGGAAGCGGAGTTGGTACCTGAATCACAGGAATATTTCCTCCCACACCATTGCTTCATCAGGCCCAGTTTAATTTACATCATTTCATTTCATAACTCACTCAGTTCCCCAACAACCCTGTGAGTTAAGCACTCTTTACAGAAGAGGAAACTGAGGCTCAGGGCAGTACCTCCCCCCAGGGCAAAGCCCCAGAGCACAGCAAGATGAGTTGCAACCCTCAAAGGTGGGTCCCCAGGTCAATGGCCATAACCACTGCACAGACTGCCTCTCACTCACTCAGCAAATACACAAAGACCATGTTAAGTGGCTGAGAGCATTTCTTATCATCTCTGGAGATGAGACAGCGACACACCAGGCCGGGGGACCCAGGCTAGCGGGAGACGGTCGCAGAGACTTCCACCTCCAGCAGGAAGGCACAGGCCAATAGGGCAGCTGAGGCCCCCACCTGCTGGAGGCTGACGTTCAAGCCGCCGAGGCAGAGGGACCAGCACACGTGAGGGCGCCAAGCCAAGGAGGACAGGGGAGATGGGCGAGAGCGGGGCAGGCAACGGAGGGCCAACAGGGGCCTGGACCGTATCCTAGAGTGGCACAAAGCCGCCGGGTCCTGTCTTCTTTCTGCAAATGCCAACGGAGTCCATTCAGCACAACCTGGATCTCATCAGCCTCCTGGGGAGCATCTTCCTACCAGGGGCTGTGTGCATCTCAAGTGCCAGGAATGACAATGACTCAGCTGCCAGCCAGCTGGGAAGGTCACTTGCATTTGAATCACTCTTCAGTTGACAAGGCTGGTGGCAGTTAAGAGCCAAGGCTGCCAAGATTTTAATCTCACCGGCCCAGGGGCAGAACCTCCTGCAAAGGAGGTCACTTCTCTGGGCCTCTGTTTTCTCATCTGCAAAATGGGAGTAACCACGCGGTACCCACTTTCCGGCTTTGAGTGAGGATTAAATGAGGTCACACGTGGAGCGTGCCTGGAACACCACGGATGCCAACAAGCCTCGGCCGTGAGCACGACCACTGTAGACTCCATTCTGGACGGGTTTGGTCTTTTGGGTTTTGGGGTTTTTTTTTTTTTTATTCTTTTAACTTTTCCCTCACTTCTTGCCAGCTGTTCGTCTATTAAGCATGTATATATCAAGTATGGATTTGTTCAGGTCTTACTTTGAAAGATAATATTAATTTTCAAAATGAAAAAATAGAGGGCTGAAGACATTTCCAATGAGATTTTGGGAAAGACGTCCCTCAAAGGGCATTTATACCAACAATGAACTTTGAATACCACACGCACAGCGTCCCCTTCCCCAGCCTGCTCAAAGGATGCTCTGCCCGTGTATTTAAAGCAGTGCCTGGATGGTTGTACCAGACTCTACGGCAACAGGAGGAGCAGCACTCAGGGCAGCAGCGGCTCCATCGAACCTGACAGCCGCTTCTGGGAGAGCTGGATTCAAGCGAGCCCTAGGACTTAGGAAACGTTCCACACCCCCTTTAACTGTTATTTTTTTTTAATAAATTTATTTATTTATTTATTTTATTGGCTGTTGGGTCTTTTTTGCTGGGCGCGGGCCTTCTTTTTAGTTGCGGTGAGTGGAGGCTACTCTTTGTTGTGGTGCGCAGGCTCCTCATTGCCGTGGCTTCTCTTGTTGCAGAGCACGGGCTCTAGGCACGTGGGCTTCAGTAGTTGCAGCACATGGACTCAATAGTTGTGGCTCACGGGCTCCAAAGCTCAGGCTCAATCGTTGTGGCGCACGGGCTTAGTTGCTCTACGGCATGTGGGATCTTCCTGGAGCAGGGCTCGAACCCATGTCCCCTGCATTGGCAGGTGGATTCTCAACCACTGCGCCACCTAGGAAGCCCCCCCTTTAACTTTTTAATAACTTCATATTAGACTAAAAGCTAGATCCTGTGGAACTGTAATTTTTCAAATGAAAGTATGAAAACACCTAACTTATGAAAATGACAGGCGTCAACTGTTAAGATGGTCTTACTTGGGGAAACCAACATTCTGGACCCTCTCTGGTTGACTAGCAAGTCAAGGTTCAAAGACCCAGACCAGACACAATCATTTCAGAACGCCTAAGCTCAAGGAGCAAGCACTCAACTGCTAATTAACGTGCAAGCATAAGAAACGGCCCAGATTTGCCGAACGTTCTGCTTCCTCAGGCTGCTGACAAGGAAGGAGGCCGAGCTGGGCAAGGACACCTGCTGAGTTGGTGTCACACTCCAGGGCCACAGCATCCTGGCTCAGGAACACCTGCTGCTCTGCAAGCACGGCAACTTCCATTTCTCTGTAGCGCACACCTCAAGGGGGCGTGCACCGCACTTCCTGGTCACAGTGGGCCAGGACAAGAAGTAGGATCCCAACATTCCCCAAAGGCAAAGAATTTAGGGATCTTCCTGGCGGCACAGCGGTTAAGAATCCGCCTGCCAATGCAGGGGATACGGGTTCAATCCCTGGTCTGGGAATATCCCACATGCCGCCGAGCAACTAAGCTTGTGCACCACAGCTACTGAGCCCACAAGCCACAACTATTGAAGCCCAAGCACCTAGAGCCCGTGCTTCGTCTGCAACAAGAGAAGCCACTGAAATGAGATGCCCGCACACTGCAATAAAGAGTAGCCCCCGCTTGCCACAACTAGAAAAAGCCCACAAGCAGCAACAAAGACCCAACACGGCCAAAAAATAAAAAATTTAAAATTTAAAATTAAAAAGAAAAGAATGTAAAAGTTTTATGTCACTCTGTTACCAATTGCCAACTAGCGCCTTCACGGGACACATTGACAGAGACGGCCAGAAGGGCCGACATCATACAGGACCAGAGTGAGAAGAGGCTTGTGTTCTGGGGAGGACAGTCGCTCCGCAATTAACCCTTCCATATACATGGCAGGCTTGACTAATTAGTCCCAGCGTTCTCTCCCCCGGCCCAGATGCAGCCTCAGAATCCTTCTTAACACAGAGGCAGGCAGGCATTATCAGTGGAGCGCTCAGGTGGAAAGGGCCCTGTGCCACCACTAACCAGCTCTGTGTCCACATCTCACTGGTCAACGTTATCAATAACTAACACTTACTGAGCACTCGAATGCTGATAAGACCTGTACTGCATTTTACCCTCACGTCACCTAAGGGCAAATGTCACCGTGATCCAGTGAGCTGGTCAGGCAAAGAGGCTGGACGAGACGCAGCAGCAGGGCCGCAGCATGCAGATGTGAGTGGAGGCCTGCCTCCACCCACCACTGCACAGCCTCCCCCAGGAACGCATGGCCTTTCTGGGAACCAGCGAGACCGCGTGGGCTGGGAAACACACAGCTGGTACCTCCCCCACATGTCCCCACCTCACAAATGAGGAAGTGAGGCCCCAAAGCTTTAACACTCAGAGAGCGAAACACATAGTGTCGAAGGGGATCCCACGGCCCGGACGCCTGAAGGAGGCAGAAAACGAAAGGAGCGCTGGCTTCCCAGAGCTGATTCTGCGACGCCTCGGGGGCTGGCAGCCCCAGGGACCGGATGATGCCACAACCTGCCGCTCTCTGCATTTTCTCTTAAAACCAGAAAGCGGTGCCTCCTCTCATGTTACTAAGAAGTAGCATCTCCAGCCATAGAAAAGAAAGAAATCATGCCATTTGCAGCAACATAGATGGACCTAGAGATGATCATACTAAGTGAAGTGAGCTAGAGAGAGAAAGACAAATATTATACGATACCACTTATATGTGGAATCTTAAAGAAGTGATACAAATGAACTTCACTTACAAAACAGAAGAAAACAAACGCATAGAAAACAAACTTATTGTTACCAAAGGGGAAGGGGGGGTACAGATAAATTAGGAGTTTGGGATTAATATATACCCACCACTACATATAAACGAATCCAAAAAAAGAAAAAGAAAAAAAAATATATATATATATATATATATCTGAATCACTTTGCTGTACACCAGAAACTAACACATTGTAAATCAACTATACTTCAAAAAAAAAAGTAGCATCTCAATGAGGCAAAAGCCACCAAAAGCTTCTAGAACTGATTGCCGTCCTTTTTTATATTCTCTTACCCCAACAGCACTGAGTACAGACTAGCAGATCAACATCACTAGGCCAACATATAAGGTACTCCTAGACTTACTAATATGTTCTTCAGCCTTTACATAACATAGTAAATAATAAATATACTCATTAGGAAGTAAAGCCATTTTTCATCCAAAACCTAAAAAGTTCAGTGTACGGCTAATGCAAGGAGAAAACATGCTTTCTTAGGGTACATCTTTCCTGTGATGGAACCGCATATTTGAAAACAAGAAGATGGCTGGCTGAAGGTACCTGCCCTCTGCCAACCACAGCAGCGGGGGGAAATCAATCACACGGAGCACTTAGAATCCGCTCACAGCAGGCGCCTACCCACTTACATCTTCTAACCATCCCTTAATCATTCTGACGACCGGACAGGGAAGGCAAGGGCAAGTAACTTCGGGCTGCGCGATAAATATTAATTCCACAGAGTGGAGACAGGAACTCAAAGCTGAGCTCCTCTGCTGAGTGTGGGGTTGCCAAGGCGACCTGCGTCTTCTGGGACCACGCAGGTATAAGCAGCATGCTAGGAGGACCACAGAGAGTTAGCCATTTCTGAAAGGTAATGAACATAAAGTCATCACTCTGAGCCCAGTACCACCGTTGCCGTTCTCTGTTGAAGCAAAGTTTCCGAGCGATTTCAGTAGACGGCCAGGAAAAAAGCCCAGTGTGGGACACGCTGATGTGCCTACGTGTTTCCCTCTGAAATGCCCCGGGTGCATCTGGACATCGGTGGAACAAACAAGGAGAAAAACTGGATTTGAAGATTATAATCGGAATAATAATTAAAGGAAACTTGACAAAGCCACACCAAGCCCCCTGAAGGCCACTTCCTCTCAGCCAGAGAGAGGAAAACAGAAGAGTGACTTCCAGGGACTCCCTGAGGAGTGCCTGCATCACAGGAGCAGACAGACTGACCTCCCTCTCTGACCAGGAGCAGCCCCCACGGACAGAGGCAGCTCTGTTTAAAGAAGAGGCATTAGGGTTTGGAGCAAGAAACGTGGCAGGGTCTGCAGAGAACCCCACAGCCCACTGAATTCAAATAGGACCTACAGGGACTTCTCTTCCCATAGAACATTCTAGAACCCACCATGCACATGGCCCTGGTCCCTCACCTGCTCACCTCCCTCCCCTTCGTACCAGCCACCCTCTTTCCCTTCTTGTAAGTTACGAGTCCAATCCACCTTAACCATCATCTGTAGTTAACTTCCTAAGGGTAGACCATCAAGGCTATCACATGAGCAAACGGGGACTGGAAACGCTAAGAAACCCCCAAAAGTCCCACCTCCCTGGCCAAAGGAGACCAAAGTCATTACAAATCCTTTCCCTTATCTTGCAGCAAAGAAGGATACTATCCCATTTTTATTTTCAAAGGTAAGTGGGAGGGTGTGTTGAGATCTGCTTAAAGAGGATGTGGAAATCACCTCAAAGTCGCCATCTGCCCCCAAAAGTTCTCTATGCAAATGTCCCGAAGAGCCATGAACGCCACGCCTCTGCAGGTGCATCAGCCCCGAGAGTGACAGGGAGCAGGGCCAGGGGCCTCGTCTAATGTGTTTCTATGCAAAGTTCCTCGCGTCTCAGAGCAGCATCTGGGTTACTGCCTCTGCATCACGCCCGGCAGCTGCCACCTCCTCATGTCTCAGGAATCCTGCTGCTCCCAGCCAGCACGCTGCCTCCAGGAAGCCCACCCGGCCTGCACCTACACTCCAACTGCTTCCTCAACAGTGGCCCCACTCCGGTTCATTCCACACTGGACTCTCTAAAGTAGCCGAGGTGGGTCACTGGCGCCCACTGCTCCCACGTGCCGGGCATGACAGGGCCCAGTGACCACTCCAGCTTGCCCCGAGGCTGACCATGGCCCACATGCCACACCACAGCCTGGCCACTCTGAATGGCCTGCACTTCCCCAGCAGGACTAGCTGGGGTCTCCTGCAGGGCACCCCACCCCCGCCCCGCTCCTAATTCCTAGCCAGCCTTTACATGCAACCAGGGGACCACTTCCTCCAGCCAGAACTCCAAATCCTGGTTGTGTGTCCCCCCTGGGTGTCCATCACCACACTGGCCTGCCCCCTCCCCACAGCATCCACAGGCTCCTGAGGACAGGCCTGGATCAGGTGACTGCCTGCCACCAGCCCAGCTGCCAGGTAAAGCTTCTTCTCCCTGCGTCCTTAGGTCTTCGGAGCTCACAGGCACCTCCTCCGTCTGCTATTCTGGGACGGGGGCCCTGGCCTCCTCCTTCCCATCTACCACCCGAAGCAATTAGGGAGGATTTGATTGCACTTCCTCTGAGCCTGCACAAAAGTTTTCCATTTCTTCTCACTGTCACCTCCAGATCGGGGTGTCTGCCAAGGACACCCCTCTCCCTCCAGGATCCCTGCTCCCCAGGTGACTCCATGCTTGGACCACACCTGCCTGTAACCAGCTGGCCCGGCCATGTGCGCCCAGCCACGTGCACCTGGTCCGGGGGGCCGTCTGGATTCTCCCCCTCAAGAAACTGAACTGAGAGCCCCCGGCGCGGGGTCAAGGTTGGGTTCACAGTGGGGCAGTGGGGGGACATTTCCAGACTCTGGTGGTTGAAGGCCCCAAGGAGCTGCCCAACCCCTGGGGCTGGCCAACCTTCTCTCAGTTCTGGAGACACCTCAGGAAAGAAACACCAGGTTTCTGCACCTCAGCACGGTTCCCCGACGTTGCGTGTGGCTGTCCCGTGCATTATAGGACGCTTACCAACATTCCTGGCCCCCAGGCACTAGATGCCACTAGCACCCCCACCTCAGTCGACACTGCCAACATCCCCTGGGGGCAGAATCGCCCCCAGCTGAGAACCACTAGTTTAAACTTCCATGAAGTGGCTACTGGCTAAGGTTGTGTTTCCCTAACTGTAAAATGAGGGGGAAATTCCCACCTCGCAGGTAACTTGCAGGCAGGTGAAAAGTCCTACCTTGCAGGGCTAAATTACAGAGCACCTCTGTCCAGTACTCTTTTTTTCTTTTTATAGTTGTGGTGCACCGGCTTAGTTGCTCTGCAGCATGCGGGGTCTTCCCGGAGCAGGGCTCAAATCCGTGTCCCCTGCATTGGCAGGCGGATTCTCAACCACTGCGCCACCTGGGAAGTCCCTGTCCGGTACTCTTATTACAGAGCAGTGCTGAAGTGGGATGGTATTTGGAGGCAACACAGCATCTACGCAGCTCATCACTCTACAAAGAACAGGGCAAACTGACGGGAACACACAGGGGTTAACAGCCAAAACCCAGAACCCCAAATCCAGGCTGTGTGTCCCCCCAGGCCTGAGACTGAGATTCTCTCCTAGAAGTTATTTAAAGCCCACAAAAGAAACGTAATACCTTCAACCCTCAATTCAAGGTCACAGCCACCTGGTGTCTCTTTAAGTCTAATTCATGAGGTTTCAGTCAATATCTTGCTCATTTATCTCTATTTCTGCATCAAGTGCTCAGAAGACGACCAGGGTCAAGAGAACCAGAAGACGAGCTGCAGAGCAGGAGAAAGTGTTTGCCAAAGACGCACCTGACAAAAGATTTGTATCCAAAATATACCAAAAAGTCCTAAAATTCAACTAAAAGAAATCAAACAACTTGATTAAAAAATGGGCCAGGGACTTCCCTGCTGGTGCAGTGGTTAAGAATCTGCCTGCCACTACAGGGGACAGGGGTTCAAGCCTGTGCGCCACAACTACCAAGCCTTGCGCTCTAGAGTCCATGAGCCACAACTACTGAGCCCGAGTGCCGCAACTACTGAAGCCTGCACACCTACAGCCCGTGCTCCGCAACAAGAGAAGTCACCGCAGATGAGAGAAGCCCACACACCACAACGAAGACCCAACACAGCAAGTAAATAAATAAATAAATATTTTTTAAAAAGTAATGGGCCAAAGATCTTAAAGGACATTTCACCAAAGAAGATGTACAGACGACACACGAGCCTAGAAAAAGGTGCTGCACATCATAATTCATTAGAGAATGAGAACATAAAACTGCTCTAAAAAATACAATTACGAAAAAAGAAAAGTAATCAGGGAACAGGAACTTCCTTAATACTTACTTTCCTCGGAAAAGCAGGAGGGACAGAACCTCCGGGCTTGGCTGTGATGGCTTCGGCACTGCGCAGCCCAGCAGTGGTCATTGGTGTGTGGGCAGAGGGCAGAGGCCAAGGGCAGGTGGGGTCCTCTCATGCAAATGGGTAGAGTGGACCCCACCCCTCCCCTTCCATCCAGGGCCTCCCTGCCCCAGAGGTGACCACCTGCCTCTAAGGACGTCACACAGCAGCTAGGGCATCTGTCCCTGGGGTGCCCCTCGTCCATCCTGGCCCGTTGGACCTGTGGGCTGTCACCCGTGGTCACCAGGGGGCCCTCGTGGGGAGTTTTCCTCTGCGCCTGCTCTGTCCAGCACCAGTAAAACCAGACCACTTCAATCAGTGGCTCTTAACAGTCCCCAGGCTTTCTGTGGAGAGCTCGGGGGTTCTTTAAGTGTTTCTTGCTACTTTTCCCAACGCCCCACAGTTCGTCACAGTTCCGTTTTCTAAACCAGGCCACCACATGACGCGACTTGGTTCCCTCCCATAGAACATCAGGCTTAATCACGCTGTCAATTCATCCATGGGTACTTCCTGCATGGGTTCCTCCAAACCCCAGAACACATTTTCCGATGTGACTCCCCCCAGGACGTTCACCCCAGCACGCCCCTCCGTGCCTGTCACAGCCACGAGCTCCGCCAACCAGGGCGGGGTGGGGGGCAGATCCAATGCCCCAGGGCCCCCACCCTCTAACTTCTCAGCAGTGCTGTCCTCGTCCCAGCATCCTCACCCCCACCCCCACCCATGCTCCTGAATTCACTGTGGACTTTCTAACAGAAAGGAAACGAAACCCACCAGGCAGCTGGCAGCGCCCAGCACACCTCAAAGCCCCCTCTTCCGGATCGGTTCCTGGCAGGCAAATGAGCGCCTTCCTACAGGGCCCGAGTCGGGCCAGGACCTGCTCCATCTCGGGAACCACAGGAATGGCAGGAAGGGCAGGTTGCCAAGGCAACAGGCCCGCAGGAATACTGGCAACTCTCAGTCATTTAGGACCTCGTTCTCCAGCCTTTGCACCTTGGCCTCCGGCTCCTGCCTCCTTCTCCACTTCCCGTAAGACCAGACAGAAGCCGCTGAGCCCTTCCCAGGCCAGTCCGCCCCAAATTCCTGCATCCGAGCCCGATTAGTGTTTGTGACCTTCTGTTTGTATGGGGGGAACCTCTGAGGGTGCCAGGCACCCCAATCTTGAGAAACAAGGCAGGGGACTCAGCTAACTCACACACCAAAGGGACAACAGCTGGGAAGTACCTGGCTGTCCAGTGGTTAGGACTCAGCGCTTTCACTACCGAGGGTGAGGGTTCAATCCTTAGTCGGAGAACTAAGATCCCACAAGCCGGGACTTCCCTGGTGGTGCAGTGGCTGAGAATGGGGTTCGAATCGAGACACAGGTCAGATCCCTGGCCCGGGAAGATCCCACATGCCAAAAAGCAACTAAGCCCAGGAGCCACAACTAGTGAGCCCGAATGCTGCAACTACTGAAGCCCGCACGCCTAGATCCCATTCTCCACAAGAGAAGCCACCGCAATGAGGAGCCCATGCACCACAACGAAGAGTAGCCCCCGAATGCCACAACTAGAGAAAGGGTGCATGCAGCAACGAAGACCCAACGCAGCCAAAAAAATAATAACAATAATAATAATAAATTTTAAAAAAAATTTTTTTTAAAGATGTTTAAAAACAGACAAAAAAAGGTCCCATAAGCCACAGGGCATGGCCGAAAACAACAACAACGCAGCTGTACAGAGAGGAAGCATCTCTCTCCTGCTGTTTTCGTGCCTATTTGATTCATCACAGGATGGGTCTGACCACTGTGATTCTTGGTATATATAAATTAAACCAGATCGGCCCTCGATTTTCTAGGCGCACGCCAGCTCATGTAGGCAAGGACACACACCTCGCTCTGGAACTTGGGGCCAGTCCACGAGTTCGGTCATGTGCTCTTCATATTCCAAGAGTGGAAATGTCACCTATAAAAAGCTGTCATCGTTCGGGACATCCTGCTGACTTGCTATTCTGCGAGAGATTGCTTTCCTGGTTCCTTAGGTCTCAACCCAAACATCACCTGCTTTGAGGTCTTCCGTGGGCATCCGTCTGATTGCACTGTCACATCTTCCTCCTGGCACACCTCATTATAGCATGATTGGTCTGTTTTATGTATTCCAATGATGCCCTGGTCCATGAAATAGAGAGCCTTGTCTGTCATTTCTTCCTACGGTCCCACAACGGGCAATGAATGAATTGGAAAGGGTGTGACGTTTGTGTGTATAATTGCTGCAAGGCATAAAGAGGAACTGAAATGATTTTAGTGAGGGCAGCAAGGACCGCAAGTGAGGCCGCAGGTCAGAGAGGTGGCGGGAATGATGAAGGGAGGGGTGAAGGCCATTCATCACCATCTTTTAGGAGGTGTGATTTGACAGAGATTAATACAAGCCAGTCTGGATGCTAACTGCCAGGCTTCAGGGAGGAGCAGCTAATTTGCTTGGAACAACTGAAAAAAGTGCACAACCCAAAAGCTGAGAGGAATGTTTTATTCAGTGGAAGAAACTGAGGACATAAGTCCAGGATGCTGCCTCTCAGCTAGCTCTGAGGGACCACTCCAAAGAGGCAAGAGGGGAGCCAGGATACGTAGGAGGTTTTGCCTCAAAGACCAGGTAATCGGAACATGAAAACATTACTGTTAATTAAAGAAAACCAGATAGCTCAAGTTAAGGAATTTAGCGCTTTTCCATGTATGGGAAGATGCAAAGTCTTGGCTCACTGAAGGCATTTCTTTAATATGCACCTAAGCTCCATGGGGGTGCGTCTCTTTGGGTACATGGGGCGGGGGGGCAGTGGCTGAGGGCTCAGGAGTTTTTCTCTCCATCCTGAATTTCCTCAGGGCTCCCCTTCCGGGATGGCTGTAGGGGCTCCAAGGCTGCAACATCCTTTGTCTACTGACTTGGCAGGCAACATTTTTTCATTGATAAACTAAAGGTGAAAGGCCCTACCCTCAGGGAACTGAGTCATCTAATTTGGTAAAAGCAACCCCGGTAGGAAATGCATGCCCCTCCCCCCACCCCACACACAAATTCCTGGGTGGAAAGTGCATAGCAGCACACTCATCCCTAGAGGTAAAGTGTCACAGGCATCTAGGAATATACACTTCAAAGGGAGAAATTAATATGGGGACACGGTGTGTCTTTAAGTATGTCCTTGGGGTACACATGTCCCTGGAGGGGGAACATTCATCCTGCAGGTACAGGAAGACTTTGTAAAGCACAGGTCAGGCTCAGGTGGTTTAAGAAACTCACTCCCCTGACTCTGTCCCAAGATCCTGCCTGAGGCCAGCTCCCACCAGCCAGTTCACAGCCACCCAGCATAACTCACCCTCACCCCCAGGGAATCTGGCCCAGGGGAGGAATCTCCCGGCCAGAACAAAGGAAAAGTTCAGGAATGTAGCCCTGGGAGAGGCCTAGGGCACCGCAGTATTTAAAGAACACAAGCAAGAGGTCAGAAGTCACATCCCTCACAACTCTAAAAAAAACTTTAAAAAGGTAAAAGGTGGTAGGAGGTTTATCGGAATTATTTTCGTGGACACGTGGAGTCAAAAATGGAGGGGCCTCCGGAGTCCTTGCCGGCGGGCCTCGCCGCCTCCGGCCCGCCCGCCTCGCATCCCTTCCCTCCCTCCTCGCATCCCTTCCCTCCCTCAGCTCCCCGGGGCTGGACCCGCACCCCGGGCAGAGCCCCGCACCACGCACAGCGGCGCGCCCCGGCCTGCCCGGCCAGCACTGGTGCCCAGTAAATGCTCATCGAGTGAGTGGCCACAAGAGCTGAACGAGCGGGCCTGCGGGCGGGGAAGGGGACCAAATAAACGGCGACTCCGGCGGCGGCGGGCGCGGCGCTGTCCTCCGAGGACCGGGGCTCGCCCCACCTTGGCTCACGCCCTGCCCTCAGCAGGCGACACGCCGTCAGATGGCGCCGGGAGCCCGACGGGGGCTGGACGAGGAAGGGGGGACGGCCTGGCTCGCGGCTGGTTCCCGGCCGGCGTTTAAAGGTCTCAGAAGAGGAACGAGCGAGGGTCAAGGGCTGCCCCGAAGGTCACGGCTGCGCGCTGCACGGGCCCAGCGGACACAGGGTGCCGGGAGCGCGAGGCCGGGAGAGGAGCGGACGCGCGGTGCCCGCAGCCACGGGAGCGGGTCCCGGCAGGACCCGGATCCGAGCGGTCCCGGCGGGACTCGGGCCTCGTGGTCCCGGCAGCCACCAAGGCGGGTCCCGACAGGACCCGGGCCGCGTGGTCCCGGCAGCCACCCAAGCGGGTCCCCGCAGGACCCGGGTCCGCGCGGTCCCGGCGGGACTTGGGCCGCGTGGTCCCGGCAGCCACCCAAGCGGGTCCCCGCAGGACCCGGATCTGCGGTCCCGGCAGCCACCCAAGCGGGTCCCGGCAGGACCCGGATCCGAGTGGTCCCGGCGGGACCCGGGTCCGCGCGGTCCCGGCTGCCACTCAGTCGGGTCCCGGCGGGACTCGGGGCGGCGGGCGCGCGGGCGCGCGGGGCGGTCGGCCACGCGCCTGGGTCCGCGGGGCGGGGCGCGGCGCGTGCGCGGCGGGAGGCCGGCGGCCGAGCACTCACCCTCCTTGGCCTTCTTCTTCCTCGCCAGCGTGCCGCCCAGCTTGCCCAGGAACGACTCGTCCTTCTTCATCCTGTGGGGCCGCAGGGCGGGAGAGCGCAGGGGCGCGGAGGACATGGGGCGCGCGGGGACCCCGGCGGCCGGGCGCGGGCGCAGCGCGTGTGGGAGCCGCCCTGGTCGCCGCCGCCGCCGCTCGCCCCGGGGAGTGGCCGGGAGGGGGAGGGGGAGGGGGAGGGCGCGGCCCCGGCGCCGGCCCCCGCCCCCCGCCCGCCCCTGACCCCGCGGCGCCCGCCGCCCGAGGTCTGCGCCGTCGCGGGCGCCGCGGTCACCCCTTCCAGCCCGCGGGCCGCCGGCCGTTCCCACGCCGCGCGTCACGCGCACTCTCAGAGTGGAGCGGTGGTTCGGCTCCTGAGGGCCGCCGCCGGCGGGACAGAGCGAGGGCTCACCCTGCCTCCTTTTGTTCTACACGTTTGAGCCCTGGGCTTGGCCGGCTGGCTCTGGAGACCGGACCTGGGCTCCGGGGGCCGGCGAGGCAGCCACGGCCACCACCTTTGCGCGGCCGATGTGCGTCAAATAACCGCACAGATCCGTCATTTGCCTCGCTGAGCTTTTACCCACAACGAGGCTTGGGGCTGGGGAAACCCCTGTGACCCATCCCCGCCCTCTAGAAGCTTGGAGTACGGTGGGCAGTGCCCTAGGGGAGCTCGGGGTGCTTCCCGAAGAGGTGATGTGGAGACACAGGAAAGAGCCCTGGTGTGGAGTCAGGGCCCGGTGTTCAGGTGGAGGGAAGAGCAGGACCAGCGGGGAAGGTGCGGGGGCTCCAGGGAGGAGAGAGACGACGACAAGGCAGGCCCTGTAAGTGCTGGAAGCCAAGGAAGGGGGTTAAGGTGGAGGTGACGGGCTTACTTGGGTTATACAAAGTTGACTCCGGGTGATGTGTGACCAAGGGTGGGGGAGGAGTAAGGCCGGAGGACCAGTCCCGAGGCCGTGGTGACTTAGGAGGGACGTGAACAGGTTTCTCGAGACCCTCATACGTGGAAGGAGCCCCAGACACGAAGGAATGGGAAGAGTTAAGTCTGTTTACCGCTGGGCCCAGGATGGCGGGTGGGGTCCTTCACCAGCTGATAGGCCTATCAGAGGCAGCCGACCAGGTCTGCACGTGTGGTTAACGTTGTTTTTCCATCTCCCTTTGGACTGGCTCAGTGCCCCACGGCACGCTCTGTAACTCCTCACTTCCCGTCAGCAAAGGTTTCTGTCGGCCAAGCGGTGCCAGGCCTTGTCCTCCCACAGGGATGTGCTGACCACAGAGGCAGAGCCTTGCCCTCCAGGAGCTGGTGACCCAGGGGAACATGCACACCCTGAAGTTAGGTACCCAGCCAGGTGGGAGGGGAGCAGGAGGCAGAGAAGGTGCAGGAGATGAAGGGACACGGATGCCCTTACTCTGTCGATGGAAAGAAGACTCGGGACGGAAAGGGAGAACGCCAGAGAAGACCCGGGTACCTCGGAGGTGGAAGGTGAGCCAGGGATGCAGGCTGCCTGGTGTGACTGAGTGACTGGGTGAGGCAGTGAGATCAGTGATCCCGCACCAGGAGCCCTGAGCCCCGGAAGGGGTCTGAGCAGAGGGCTGATGCAGAAGATGGGTTGAAGCAAAACTGCAAGCCGGAGACAAATTTGGAAGAGTTCCCCATAGCAGAGGGAAGGGATAGATAAGAACGAACTCTCAGGGACTTCCCTGGTGGTCCAGTGGTTAAGACTCCGAGCTTCCACTGCAGGGGGTGCAGGTTCGATCCCCAGTCTGGGAACTAAGATGCCACATGCATGCTGTGCAGCGTGGCTGAAAAAAAAAACAAAACAGAAAACAAAAGGAGTGAACTTGCAGGGCTGCGAACCACAACATGTGGGGAAGCATTGGATGCTGGTTTTAGGGACAGTGAAGGCTTCTTACCTGAATGGCCTGATTCGGGGTGTCACTGACCACGCTGGGGAAAACACAGGATGATGGTAAATGTGGTTCTTGAGGTCCTGATGAGATCATGGCACAGTCAAGGCTAGACTGTTGTGAATGCTGAGGGAGGCTGTCATCTAGGGCAGGGGGTCTCTGGCCCCTGTGAGAATCTGATGAGGTACAGACTGTCTGTGGGAAGACATTCTGGAAACTTTTTGAAACATTGAAAATGTTGAAGTATGTGGGCCAAGCGATGGGATTCAGAATGTCCTGCTTGAGCAGTGGAGGAGCTGAGGGTGCGGGGCGTGGAGACTAATATCACCCTGTTTGGTCCTGAGGGATGGCTGGTTAGCCAAAGACGGGTAAGATTCCTCAGAGGAGGAACAACCTAAGACAGGCACAGCCGCAGAGGGGCCAACAGGGGTGGTGCATAGAGCCTTCCTTATATCACCGTGTTTGGCCCTGGAGGATGACTGGTTAGCCAGAGACGGGTAAGATTCCTCAAGGGAGGAACAACCTAAGACAGGCACAGTCGCAGAGGGGCCAACACGGGTGGGGCACAGACCCTTAATCCTTTTGAGAGAGGTCTCCTGCCCCCAGGGCTGCTTTGCTCTCCACGCCCAGCTCAAATCAGGACCCAGGAGGCAAACAAAGATCATTGCCCCCAGTCATGTGAGGCCTTTGATTGTTTATGGGATTAACCTGGGAGTGTTAGACCCTTAGGCTATGCCGAGAACTCAATAAAAGCAACGTGGGATCAATCAGCGAGGCTCTTGATCCTAGAGGTCTTGAGTCCCCCGGTCCCATCTTTCTCTTCAGTCTGTGTCTGTGTCTTCTTCAAGCTTGCGGCACCCGTCACTCACCTCGAGTCGCCGAGTTGATCCCGGCAACTGTCTACTCAAGAAACACACGCACAGATGCTGCACAGCGTTTCCGGAGGCCCACAGCCACCCCACCCTCCCAATTCCCTCGGTGCAGCTAGAGATCCTGGGTGGTGGCTGGTGGGGTAGTCTGCAATCAGGAGAGAGTGAGCGGAAAAGAAACCTTGGGAAAGAAAATAGGAAAGAACTGACCTCCTGAACGAGGTCCTGGGCGCGTGGTGAGTGCCCAGTGAATAATGCATCATTTGGGTATTTCAGCAGTGGGTCTGGTTTCCCAGTGGGCACACCGAATTTACAGTTTTCATTCAGTCACTGCTAATTGGAACACCGCAAAGATGGGTCGGATCCTACTTTAAAAGATGTCATTGCACCATGAAAGAATCTTTCCAGAAGATACTCAAGTCCTGCCGACAGCCCACCTATTTCAGGAAGGACTACGCGCCACAGCCAGGTGATTCGCGATTGTAAGAGGAACTGACCCGGGCCTCACATGACAGTAGCGTTCTGGAATTTTGTAGACATCTTGTGTATAGAAACATAATTATATTTTCAATGCAAGCATGGCACGTGTTGCTGAGAAATCCGTGCAAAGCAGCTACTTCTCAGTAGAGTTCATTGCCGTTCCTTTCCCCGAGGTGAGGGATGGCCCTCTCAGCCTCAGACAAAAATGCTGCACTCATGGGCTCTCTTTCCCTTCCAGCTCTCGGACTGGAGAATAGTCAGATTTCCTATCAAATGCAGCTTGGAAGCTATTTGTTATTGTGCTAGTTGTGATGGCTTTTTTTGACTCGTGTGCGCAGCAGCTGACAATCAAGAAATGACTTGCTGCCTGTGGATGAATTTGGGTTTTTTTTCAGGGTTAGAGGCTGGAGGGACCGTGATCTGAACCCCCCAAAATTTCCCTCGCTCCAGAGCAGCTTTCCAAATTGCTTTCAGAACAGCAAACATCTATATTCACTTGAAGGTCGGAAAGTGCTGGTTATTTTTTCGTTTGTTTGGGGGTTTTTTTGTTTTGTTTTTTGGCTGTGTTGGGTCTTCGTTGCTGTGCCTGGGCTTTCTCTAGTTGCGGCGAGCGGGGGCTACTCTTCATTGAAGTGCGTGGGCTTCTCATTGCAGTGTCTTCTCTTGTTGCAGAGCATAGGCTCTAGGTGCACGGGCTTCAGTAGTGGCTCATGGGCTCAGTAGTTGTGGTGCGTGGGCTTAGTTGCTCTGCAGCATGTGGGATCTTCCCTGGGCCAGGGATCGAACCCGTGTCCCCTGCATTGGCACGTGGATTCTGAACCATTGCGCCACCAGGCAAGTCCCAGAAAGTGCTGGTTGTTAATAAGAAATAATTTAACAAGAAGCAGAAGTATGATCTTAGCTCCTGTCCCCACCTACTCGGCCTTCCACTTCTTAGCGCGCCACCTACGTATGGCCTGCGCCATGGCTCAGCTTGCACTTTACATTTGGAGAATAATTATGAAAATCAGATTACATGAAGCTGCCCCCCCTTACAGAAAACCATTTGATTTGCATTTGAACTGTGGCTTCCAAAGGGTCCAGTTCTTTATCGGCTTAATTAAGAATAAGGAACAAACATTCCACAAGCACGTGCCAATTCCAGGCAGTTGCGGGTCCTCTTGCCATTCTTACGTCTTCCCCACCGATGGACAGGCACTGGGCATTGCAGGAAGATGTCATTTTTCCTAATGCTTCAGCTGAGGCAAACCAAACAGCCTTAAAGGTAATGAGACAGGAGAATGGCTAAGCCGGTGGGTGTATTCATACGATGGAATTCTAGCAAGCAATCAAAAGGAGAAGCAGCATGACATATCTCCAAAACGCGTTCAGCAAAAGAAGCCCGGTGCAAGGGTGTGCACTGGGGGAGTCTGCTGATCGGAAGTTCAACAGCAGGCGGCCTCTTTTCTATGTTGAGAGTGGTCACCCTCAGGGGAGAGCGTCTTGCCTGGACGAGGGCACCAGGAAACGCTGGGCGATGCACTTGGGCCATATCTTGGACTGACTGGGGGGGTCACACAGTTTATACCTAAGTAAAAAGCCATCACCCGGTACACTGGAGAGCTGCACCTTTCACTGTGTATCAATTATACCTCCATAAAGGCTTGTGGGGAAAAAGGCAAGGAAAGGGAAGGGGGGGGAGGGGAGGGAAGGAAATAAATGACACCCCTTGGCAAGATAATTTGAGTTCTCTACCTTACCTTCCTTTGGGTTCCATTCCTTATTGATGTGTCTCCTGTGAGAACACAGCAACTCAGGAAGCACATAAAGGGAGTTTTAAAAGCTCCATGCCTTCTCTCATTTCCCTTCCGTGTAACTAAAAAGAAGAGATACCTTTCAAAAAATGAAGAACAGCCTTTAGCTCTTTGGGAGAGAAAAGGGAGCTCATACCGGGAAGGATTGAGACTGAAATGTTTCCTTGTGTTGTTCATTTTCAAACCTCCTAGTAATTTCAGGAAAGTTAGAAGTGTGTAGGGAAGTGATGGAAAATCTTAATTGATTCAATGATGGAGAAAATGTCTTATTTCCCCCAAGTTACACTGCTGATGCAATCTTCCTGCCCTTTGGGGCAGCATTTTCAAGCGTGCTGTAATCATAACATCCAAAGCAGTCTTTTGAACTGCGTGATTTAATCAGTTTGCTAATTTAGTGCTCTGGCAAGAGAGGAGCCTGTGATTTTCACTTTAAATGCTAGGAGCGTGAAAAGATGACCATCCTTGCCTGGAATCTTAAAACTGTGGTGGTAACACTTTTTCCCGAACCACATGTGAGGGAAACACAAATCCCCGACTGCAGTGATCAACAGCCTTTCACTCAAGTGATTTTGGAAACATCAGCAAACTTTGAGACAAGGGAAGTTGGATTTTCATTTATTGGCAACGCCTCTAGAGTCTTCTTTTTGCATAGTAGGCAAATTAGGCTACGCATAAACTTTGTTCCTGTAAATTTTTTTTGATATTTATTTTATTATTTATCTATTTTTGGCTGCGTCGGGTCATCGTTGTGGCACATGGGATCTTCGTTGAGGCATGCGGGATCTGTTGTTGCAGTGCACGTGGGCTCTTCGTTGTGGGCTCTCTAGTTGCGGTGCGCAGACTTCTCTCCAGTTGCAACGTGCGGGTTTCCTCTCTCTAGTTGTGGCGCGCAGGCTCTCCAGTTGAGGCGCGCGGGCTTAGTTGCCCCGCAGCATGTGGGATCTTAGTTCCCTGACTAGGGATCCAACCCACATCCCCTGCCTTGGAAGGTGGATTCTTTACCACTGGACACCAGGGAAGTCCCCCGTAAATATTCTGGCGATGAGGAATAAATGAATGATTGGCACCAAGTTGTTAAATCCTAGTCTTCCATGCAGGAGAGACTGGTAAAGCCCCCTAAAACAGGAGTCCCCAGCCCCGCCCTGTTAGGAAGCGGGCCGCACAGCAGGAGGTAAGCAGCTGGTGAGCGAGCACAGCTTCCTCTGCCCTTCCCATCACTCCCCATCACTCCCATTACCGCCTGAGCCATCCGGCCCCCCTCCATGGAAGGAAAAGTTGTCATCCATGAAACCAGTCCCTGGTGCCAAAAACTTGGCAACCGCTGCCCTAAAAGATTATGCACCCTTCAAAAAAGACTGACCCCTAGCTTTCAGAGAGCAAGTTCCTTGAAAACTGTTAGTACCTCTTATGTGGGTGGGAGAACAAAGCCTAGTCCTATTAGACATTCACAGCTTAGTCTAAAGTTCTTTCACCAATCATTTGCATATATATCACCTGCGTGCAAAATAAGAGGCTTTGCGTTCCTCCTCCCACCTGACTGGGTGCAGTAGGGGAATGAGACCTGTGCTTTGGGTGGAGGGGAAAACGATGAAAGGTGGGGGCTCTTTGGGGCAGTGAGCTTGCTGCCGGAAGGAGCAGGAGACTTGGCCACCACAGCACATCAGGAGAGCATCACTAGGGCTGGGGAAGACAGTGGTCCAGGGCAGGGGTCTGTAAGGGGTCAGACAGGAAATATTTTCCACTTCTTGGGCCATACAACCAGTTGCAATTACTCACTTTGCTGTCACAATCTGAAAGCAGCCATAGACAATATACAAGCGAATCAGTGACTATATTCCAATATAAGTTCTCTCTGCACTAAGAACTTTGGATTTCATATCATTTTCACGTGTCACGAAATATTCTTCTTTTGATTTTTTTCCAAAACAGTTAAAAAGTAAACCCATTCTTAGCTCACAGGTCGTACAAAACCAGGCTGGATTTGGAAGCAGATTGTACCCAAACTGCATTTCACTTAACTGCATATTTTTGCCTAAAACCCCTAATAGTGGTAACGACGATGGTGCCTCTAAAAATCAGTGTATAAAAGGTGCCAGTGATTCAGAGCCCGTTGTT
Organism: Hippopotamus amphibius kiboko; assembly: GCF_030028045.1. Taxonomy (NCBI): domain Eukaryota; kingdom Metazoa; phylum Chordata; class Mammalia; order Artiodactyla; family Hippopotamidae; genus Hippopotamus; species Hippopotamus amphibius. The sequence goes on from NC_080192.1 coordinate 5,368,948, forward strand.
GTGAACTCCAAGGGAGTATGCAAAATCTCCACTTGCGTTAGAAATGTGTTATTCATACGACCCTTCCACAGTGGGTCAGAACAGTACCACTTCTTATGTCATTTCATCTACAGGACTTCCTGCACTGTTGTACAAAGGAAGGAGTATGTTGCAGTATGGCTTGTCGTTTTGGAGAAGGGGAACCACCTAAATGTGCATCTCTGATGACATAAGTCCAAGCGGAGTCCAAGCGGAGTCCAGCGGCACCAGGAAACGTTACATGGAGCAGGCAGGGCTGTCTGACTGGTGTGTGATGCCGTCCATGAAGTGGGGTTAAAGCGAAAAGCAAGGTGTGCTTCCACTTCACACGCTCACGTACTCATCCATTCCACACACACTGGGTGTCCAGGTAGGTGCTGGGCGTGATGCCAGGCCTTGGGATACATCGTGTGCACACCCAAGGCCTGCCCAGGCGGTCGAATTTATAGACGTTTTAATATAACTGGAGTGCAGATAACTTTTGACTCTCATATATGTAGAACTGACTCACTTTGCTGTACATCTGAAACTAAAACATTGTGAATCAACTATATTTCAATAAAAAAATTTTAAAAAGGAAGTTTTCCAAAGAAATAACCCATGTGCATACATGTGTACACTTCACGTGTATGTATTATACATACATTTTACACCTATATAAACCTTTATGGAAGTCCAACTTTTAATCCTCAAACACTTTGTGGAGGGGAAACGGCTGATTTGAACTCTGCCTTTCTAGCTGGCAGCACAAACAATAACAAACAGATATTTATGCAGAGCAAATAGAACTGATTTCAGGACTAATCAGAAAACATTGGGTTGAGAAGGAGGAAACCCAGACAGGAAACGCACGATTGTCAGGGAAAAGCGCAGTCTTGTGCATAAGCGAGACATATTTTCATTTGTTCAGGTTCACGACTCGTACATTAAAAGATGTCCCGGGATGATACACCTACCACACCTCCTGTAGCTCATGGCTAACAGAGAGCTGGAGGCTGAGCAGCTGTACGCAAATTATGCTCTGGAATCGGAGAGTATTAAACCATGAAGCTCAACTCTATGATAATTTATCTTAAGACTGTCAACATTTCAAATTTGCAAGGAAATCAGAAAATGCAAGGCTTGAAAAGGCTAGCCGATCGTCAGTGCTATTTAAATATTTATCATGAAGCTCTGCTAAAATATGGAGCTGAATTTTTTTTCAGAAGCACTGCGGCAGGAGTTCCTGGGCCCTTGCCCTCTGGGTGGCCGACGGTGCGACTACCTGTAGTACAACCAGCAAAGGGTTATAAAAGTCAGCCCGTAGGCTGCAACTAAAAACACTTTCTACAGCTAAATGCTGTAGTTTTCTTGTAATCTGAAAGAAAAATGCAAAATGAGTCTTTTTTCCCTAGGTGCATTCTGCCTTCCACATAGTAAATATTCAGTAAATATTTCATGAATCAGAAAAGCCTGTCTCTAAAGGTAGAAACAACCTAATGTCCATCACAGACGAATGGATAAACAAAGTGTGGTCTGACCATCATATGCACATGGGATTCCAACCCACACAACAACATGGATGCAACTGGAGGACTTGATGCTCAGTGAAATAAGCCAGACACAAAAGGACAGATACTGTACCATTCTACTCACAGGCGGCACCTAAAGGAGTCAAGTTCATAGAGACAGAAAGTAGAATGGTGGTCGTCAGGGGCTGGGAGGAGGGGAGAATGGGGAGTTAGTTTAGTGGGGACAGAGTTGCAGCTTTGCAAGGTGAAGAGTTCTACAGATGGAGGGTGGAGATGGCTGTATGGCAGTGTGGATGAACTTAATGCCACTGAGCATTTTAAGATGGTTGAAACAGTGACTTAAGTATATTTTACCACCATTTTTTAAGCCTGTGCCTAAGACCCAAAATAAATCAGGCCCTAAAAGTAAAGGTGATGTGCTCAATTGAAAAGGGCTGCCTTGGAGTATGGGAAAGGCTAAGACTTTCCTAGCGGGGAGAAGTAAGAGTGAAGAGAGACGGATGAATAAGCTGACCAGCCGAAGATGGAAGAACAGAGAATAAATAGGCCCCTAGAGGCAGAAGAGGGTTAACCAGAGGCCCAGCCCTGGGGAAAGAGACAGTGAGAGATTGCTGGAGGATGCAGATGGGGAGAAACGCACATAAAACTTGGCCTCCAGTGTGGCGTGCACAGCCTCGCGAGAAGGCCCCCAGCTGAACTGCAGAGCGAGCACAGGAAAGAATAACTAGCTTCTTAGAAAAGGGGCTGCAGATGGTCCCAGCCCTCCCCTCCCTCCTCCCCATTCTCCCCCACCTTCCTCCCCTCCCTCCTCCCCATCCTCCTCCTCTCCCTCTTCCCCTCCCTCCTCTCATTCCTCCTCCCCATCCTCCTCCCTCCTCACCTCCCCAGGCTCCAGCTTTCCAGAGCCCCCAGCTGACCCCATCATGGCCTTTCCCCGCCAGATAGGCAGCATCACCTCTGCCTTTGGACCTCACAGAGAGCCTCGCACACACTCAGGGCTCAATCAGTGTTCACTGCATGGATGGACGGGTGGATGGATTGATGGACAGAGGGCAAATGATTGATGGCAGGAGGTTGGTGGTAATTATTGCAGGAGGTTAGTCCTGACACTTGGGATTATCACGACGTTTGCATCCACGCAGAAGAGCTTTTATCGATGGATGCAGATTATTTCTGGCTCCTTCATACATTCGGCCCCAGTGACAGATCTGGTGATGAGGAAATGGGAGAGGAAGGTGGGACATGGAAGCACAAGGAAATATTAGGAAGCAAAGCTTTACTATCACTTGCTTTCCTGCTGCCTGTTCAGGAAGGAAAGGGGGCCTGATAAAGCCTGTGCTGGTGGGAGGTTTGGGGTCTGGTGTTCGAGGAGGGGCTGGAAGGGATCAAACCACGTTGACTCCAAACCTCCCAGGCGCGTCTCAATTATTAATGCGCACAGTTTGCCTGGTACCATGAGAAACTATAGGTCCTGGAGGAGGAGGACTGGATGGGACCCAAAACCCTGCATGTCTAATGCACCCCCAAGTGAAGCCCCTGCCTCTGGCTGTTTGGTTCCTGTGTCACACTGAGTGGCAAGGCTCTACCATACTCTTTTTAAAGGGTCACTGTGGGCTTCTGGGATAAGAAAGTTGCCTGCCAGGGACACTGCTTGTTTTCTCAGAAATTTCAAAGTGTGTGATGCTAAGAAAACTCCCCTTTAAAGCATTAGCTGTGTTAAAAAGATGCACAGGGGGCTTCCCTGGTAGCACAGTGGTTAAGAATCCGCCTGCCTATGCAGGGGACACAGGTTCGATCCCTGGTCCAGGAAGATCCCACATGCCGCGGAGCAACGAAGCCCGTGCGCCACAACTACTGAGCCCACGCTCTGCAGCTAATGAGCCCACACTCCACAACTACTGAAGCCCACGTGCTTAGAGCCCGTGCTCCACAGCAAGAGAAGCCACCTCAATAAGAAGCCTGCGCACCGCAGCGAAGAGTAGCCCCTGCTCACCACAACTACAGAAAGCCCGCGTGCAGCAACGAAGACCCAATGCAGCCAATAAATTAAAATAAATAAATCAATTAAAAAAAAAAAAAAGAGGCACAGAACCAGTCCTACCATAAAAAAAGCATAGTGGGAACTCAAGTGACCAGGCCTGGGCCCAAGAGCTTTCTGGCATTCCCAATGTATTTTTATTTTTTATTTCTTTATTATTATTATTTTTTGGCCATGCCTCGCAGCATGTGGGATCTTAGTTCCCCAAACAGGCTCAAACCCATGCCCCCCTGCAGTGGAAGCACAGAGCCTTAACCACTGGACCACTAGGGAAGTCCCCAAAATGTATTTTTAAATTATCCAACTACTTGTTTCAAATAATTACTTTTTAAAAATGTATGCTGGCAGCTGCCCTTTCTATGTAAAGGAGACCTGGTGGGAGCCAGGCCACGGGACGGGGAGGTGCAGACCCCTGCGAGGGAGGAGGCGTCTGCACCATCTACAAGAGCAAAGGGCACAGAAGGTCCATTGTGAGTCTGGTCAGTCATCCCCCAGCACAGTGTAAAGGTCTCCATTTGAAACCCAGCTCCTCTTTCTAGTAAAGGAACCATTGTCACAGGAACGAGGCTCCAAAGGCCAGGCCGAGGGTCTCTCCCATCCTGACCCCCTTCGCCTTCCGCCTTTCTTCTCCCTTCCAGACACTGCTGCTGAAAGAAACTTCTGTTCTCCTCTGCCCCGTTCACTCCTCCATCCCAGGCTCAGTCCTTCCCACATGACCCGGTTATGGGTTGAATTGTTTCCCCAAAGCATGTTGAAGCCCGAACCACCGTACCTGGGACTGTGAGCTTATTTGGAAACAGGGTCTTTGCAGATGTGATGGAGTTAAGGAGAGTCATTAGATGGGCCTGAGTCCACAGACCGGCAGAGCCCACGTGAGGATGGAGGCAGAGATGGGAGGGCTGCGTCCACGAGCCGAGACACAGCAAGGGTTCCCTGCGACTCCAGAAGCTAGAGAAAGGCCTGGAAAGTGTCCTCCAGAGCCTTCAGAGAGAGTGTGGCCCTGTGGATTTGGGCCTGGATTTGGGAATTTGGGGCTCTCCGTCCACAGCCGGCCCCAAGGGAGCAGAGAGGTGCACCCCAGGGGACCACATATTTGGAGGACAGTCTGCCGCACTTAACAAAGTCATCCAGTCCCACGGCTGGGACATGGGGTCACCAGGGGTTCATCTTTCTCCCGACCTGTAGGTCTGCTGTCTTCACATCTCCTACCCAGCCCTCCTCTGTAAAAGCCGGAGCTCACACCCCTGCATCTCTCACCTGGACCAAGGCTAGGATCTCCTAACCAGTAAATCCGAATCTAATCAAGGTGTCCCCGATTTAATTTTTCAAAGGCTTCCCAAGGCCCGCCAGTCTGTCCTGGGCCTGGCAGACGAGGCCCTCCGTGGTCTTGTCCCCTCCTAACTCTCCAACTTGGCATCCGAGTCACAGTTGTCCTAAGTGAGCTATCCTTGACCCCAAGGCTTTGCACACTGGGTTGGCTCTCTTGCCACCTTGCTTCTCTGACCTGACTCCCTCCCAGGCCCAGCCAGTCATCTCCTTGGCATCCCTCCATCTCCTGGACGCTTTCTGGTGGAGTCTTCATACCGGGTGGGGCAGCAGGTGTTTGATGCACTTGCTTATTCGTTCATTTACTCGTTCATTCATTCAACAAACGTATCACATGCCTGCTCGCATGGAGCTTCCCTTCTAAGGGACAGAAGCTCACACACACACACACACACACACACACCCCACACACACACACACACACACACACACACACACACACACACACACACACAGAATGAGAATGGTAGGTTGTCGTAAGGGAAGGGCTGCTATGGGGCTTTACAAGAATTCCCTGGCAGTCCAGTGATTAGGAATCCACTTTCACTGCCTCCCTGCTAAGGGTGTGGGCTCGATCCCTGGTCAGGGAATTAAGATCCCACAAGCCATGTGGCCAAAAAAAAAAAATCATGTGGGTTTAAACACCATGTGGATGGTAACGATTCCCACAATTCCCTCTCTGGTCCGGGAGCCGCTGGGCTCCAGGTGCACGAACCTCAGGGGTCAGCAAACGACCCGCAACACTGTCCAGCCTGCGCCTGTTTTGCAAGGCCCAAGAGCTAAGGATGGTTCGGATGTTTTTAAATAGTGAAAATACATCAACCAAAGAATGTTTCCTGGCAACTTTTTGCTCTTTTAACAATCCGATTCTTTACCACTATTGCAGATTTTAATGTAAGAACAGCCATTCTCCTTGGAGAAATGAACACATCTTTTAAAGGCTTGATTTTTCTTTAACTCTGCTACCAGTTATTTGGAAATATTAACCCAAAATATATGAGAGAACTATGTTTTGAATAGCAGCTTAAACTCCAGAGCTGGGGCCCTCAGAGATTACTGGTACCAGCCGAGGTTTACATTCGTTGCTGGCTGTTAAATTTGGACACCTGTACAGAACTTGGCACATTCTTTATCCTGAAGCCTTTTGCCTACATGTCTAGTGGTGTCTTATTAATTTCAGAGATACATTATTCATTTCCCCATGAAGCAGTCAGGAACTTGCAAGAGAATTGCTAACTTCAGCTCCCGTCACTGTGGTCTTCCTGAATCATGCAGCCTCCGACAGCTCCTGTTTCGAAGCAGTCAAATCTGGAGGCAAACTTGACGAAAGAGCCGCTTTTATTCCTGGTCTTTACCAATCCTCTTGGCTCTGTTTGCAGTTCAAATCGATTCCACTTGTTTTCCGGACTGTCTTTGCATTTCCTTCACGTTCACGAAGAAGGCAAGCTATAGATTTTCATGTATACGTCTTAGAATAAACATCAAAATTGGATCAGACTCAAATCGCTAAAGAATACACACCTTGCCTATCTCACCCAAGTTTTTCTTTTAAAACAATACTTTTCTAGAACCTGCCTGACAAACACACCTCAGCCAGGGGATCAAGGCCAACGTCACAGCGATCGGTTGTGGTGCAAGCACGTGCCCTGGCGTGATGGGATGGAAACGACAATTCACTCCTGTGGTCATCCCCCTCAAGCCCATAGCTCCAGTCTAATCATGAGAAAAACAGCAGACAGACTCCAGTCGGTTCTGCACAACTGGCCCAGGCTTCCTCAGACCTGTCAAGGTCATCAAAAACAAGGGAAGTCTGAGAAACTGTCACAGCCAGGGCAGCTAAGGAGACAGGACGACTAAAGGTCATGTGGGGTTCTGGACCAGAAAAGGACATCAGGGAAAAACTAAGGAAAGCTGAGACTAGATTAGCTCATAATAACGTGTTCCTATTGGTTCATTCATTGCAACAAATGTACCCAGACTGATACGAAGTGTTCATATTCGGGGAAACTGGGTGAGGGGTGTAGGAGAACTCTTTTCACTATTTTCAAAATGTTTCTGTAAATCTAAAACTGTAACACGGAAAGTCGTTTTAAAAATATCGTCATCGATTTTTAAAGAGCGGTGGTATTTTTTTCACCTTTATCGCAAAATAGTTTTCAGAGTTTTCAAAGCTCACAAGCAAGTCAGTTGGGGAATCTGTTATGAGTAAGCAGCAGTGTCCCCCCAAGAACTTTTTCAAATCGATCAGATATTTTTAGAATCCTTTTGGATCAATGGTTCTTAATTTCCCTCAAGATGGATTTCGGGTGTTCACCCTCCTGCGCGTTCTGGCTCCGTCAGCAGACAGGAGGCGTGCAGGCAAACCGACGGCATGTTGAGGGGACCCCAGGAGAGTGGCCACATGCAGGCAGGGTCACCTCCACAATGTGATGTGACGCAGCACCCCTGAGAGCCTGCTCGCTTGTCCCGGGCCCCTGCAGCTGGCAGGGGGGCATTTGAAGTCACAAGATGCATTTGTCCTTTCTGTGCCCTTGGCTCTGCCACTTGGTGACCCATGTGGCCATTCACAGCAATCACTTCGTTTGATTTTTCTTTTTCTTTTTCTTTTGGTTACTCAAGTCCAGAAAAGGTGGGACTTATTTTCTTATGTTCTCAGACAAGACAATGAATGACATGCAGAGAAATAAGCTCTTTCCTAGCTCTAGGGTCTCAGACCCCAAGAACTGGGAAGGACTGTGTATCAATCAGGGTGTCCAGAGAAGCAGAACCAATAGGAGACGATGCACGCATATATCAGGAGAGAAGATAGGTAGGTAGGAAGGTAGATAGGTAAATAGATGGATGGATGGATGGATAGGTAGGTAGGTAAGTAGGTAGGTAGGTAGACGGATGGATGTAGTCTTCTCCTATATAAATAGAGACAGACAGAGACAGAGACGGATCCCAGTGTGGGCCTCATCCAACTCATTAAGGACCCAAATATAACAAATGTCAGAAGAAGAAGGAATTTGCCCTTTTTTCCCCTGCTTCACTGTTGAGCTGGGACATCTCATCTCCTCTTCTGCTGCCCCCCAGCTGGGCTTTACACCACTGGCTGCCCTGGTTCTCGGGCCCTTGGACTTGGACTGAATTATACCTCCAGCTTTCCTGAGCCTCTGGCTGGCAGAGAGCAGAACGGGACTTCGCAACCTCTGTAATGGAGCGAGCCAGTTCCTTATATTAGATGTCCTTTTATATGTGTATATCGCACAAGGATTCTGTTTCTCTGGAGAACCCCGACCCGCTTTCCAGTCCTGGGAAACCCCAGCTGTTTTCCACCTGAGGCCTTTGTCTCAGCTGTTCCCCTTCCTCGCGTGCTCTTCCCTCACCTCCTCACCTGCTAGCTCACTTCTCATTCTTCTCATCTCAGCGGAAGGGCCCCTTCTTCAGAGACAGGACCAGCCCCAGACCAGGACCAACACACTCCCCCCGCACCTCGCTGGATCTCTGGGACCCACGGGAGAGCCAGCCCGGGCTCCCCCCAGGCGGGGACCACTGGGCCGAGGTGGGGGGGCTGCTCTGAAGGAGGGGGAGGGGCAGGCCCTGCCGTAACAAGGACCAACAGCTGGCAGCTAAAGGTCATTTGAAATGAGTGGTGGGAAAGGGGACACCCGGGGTGAGATGGGGGATTAAGGAGTGCGCAGACAGAAGATGCCCAGAGGCCTCTGGGGATACATGAAGAGGCTGGACACTACCCTGAAACTGCGGGGAGGAGGCACCTGCCCTGTGCCCTGTACCGAGCCCAGCGCCCGGCGGCGGAGTGAGCAAATGAACAGAAGTAGTGAGGCTGTGAGGCCGGCTCTGACTCCCGAGCACGCGCTCTTCCTGTTCCCACACCGGAAGGGCCGGCGGGAGGAGGCTGTTTTCACACAGACAGGAAACGAGGCCCGGGCCCAGGGCGGAGGCTGTGGGGATGGGAAGGGTCAGATTCGAGGGAGGTCCGTCCTGGCGTGGCTGCTACAACTGGTTCCTATCCGTGCTGAGGGAACGGCTCTGGGCTAAAGCTTTGGGAAGAATCCTATTTAACCTTTATTACAGTAACAGCTCAGGAAATTCCATCCCATTGGGTTTCAACCCTTCCTCTCAGTAAGGATAGCATGTCCATTTTTACCCCTACGTGTTCAATGTCAATTCCTACCGTGGTCTCTTTATTATGTTCTAATATTTCTAGCCGTAGCTCTGCCCTCTTACTATTTCAGGGAAATTACGTTTAGATGAGCAGTAATTTCTGGGTATGAGAATAAGATCGGAGCAATAGCCTTTGGGTCTCTGACTCAACCTAGGGAGGTCACCTTCTATTTCATGTGATGGATGGATCTAGGCTGGTTATTATCTCAGCCGTGTGAAGTCGGAATATATTAATTGACCAGCATATCTATCTACGGACAAATATAGTAGGAAATGCTTCCTTTGTTAGAGGAAAGGGGGGATAAAACTGGGTAGAGAGGCTGTAATTTTCATAGTTGATCCAAATTCATAGAAAGAACATTCTTCGCAAAAATGATTACTGTTTATTTTCCCAGAAAGGTAATGCTGAATCTCCTTTTGCACGAACGGTCTTTGTTCTTTAAAGTTATCTAATGATTTGGCAAAGGAATCCAGTAATTTGCTTGTCAGGAAAACACCACATATAAAGTCACAACCAGGCTCGGGGACCACGGGATGACCGTTAGACCCTCTGGCAAAGCACTGTTCGTGCTTGGGGGCAGCGGGTTTGACCCCCGTAAAGCAGTGCCGAGACAGCGTCCCACAGTTCAGTTCGCAAACCAAAACGTGTGAGTGTAAATGTAAGACATGCCTACGTTTTATTCCAAATTTAAACCTATCTTTTCTCTTTGCGGCACTCCCAGGTGATCACAATTCGGTAAAGACAGATTTCTCCCCTGTTCACGCCATCCTCTGGATCCTGTTTACAATTCAAGGCAGAGCCCACTCACCCCAGCGGCGGCTGTGGGTCTCAGCTCCTACTGTGCGCCGGGCCCTCCACATACATTTCCTGCCACACACAGATCCCACCAGCCTCCTTTCACAGAAGACAAATGTGAGGGCGGGGAGGGGAATATGGTTTCTATCTGATAATAAAAGGGGGGTTGCTCATTCCTCCACAGAGTCCCTCCTCATTTGGGTCCACACAGAGCCCCTCACAGTGACTCTGGGCATCTCACAATTGCTCTAGTGTAAATACCGGGACACCACCTAGGGAGGACCTCCGAAGGCTGAAGCAACTTGCTTTGTTTGTTGTTTTTCTTTTTTGTTTTGGCCACACCACATGGCATGCGGCATCTTTTTTTTGTTTTTTTGGCACACGGGCTTAGTTGCTCCGTGGCATGTGGGATCTTCCTGGAGCTGGGATCGAACCCGTGACCTCTGCATTGTCAGGCGGATTCTTAACCACTGCGCCACCTAGGAAGCCCAGCATGCGGCATCTTAATTGCCGGGGGATGGGACCCACACCCCCTGCAGTGGAAGCGTGGAGTTCTAACCGCTGGACCGCCGGGGAAGCCCCTTGAAACAACTTGCTTTGGATGATGCTAGATCAGGGGTTCTCAATGTGTGGTCCTTGGGACCCTGGGGGTCCCTGAGACTTTCAGGAGGTTTTCGAGGTCAAAACAATTTTTATAATAACACTAAGATGTTACTTGGTGACAGTTCACCAGGGTGACGTTCGTACTCATGTAAAAGTGACAGTGGGCAAAAGTGCTGGGGCCTGGACACAGAGGAGGGCAGAGCCCCAGCCCGCACTCATGGTCACTGTATCCTGCACGCGGGGACTGAAACGAAAATGCCAGGCTCGGACTTCTCTGGTGGTCCAGTGGCTAAGACTCCACACTCCCAATGCAGGGGGCCCAGTCAGGGAACTAGATCCCACATGCCCGAATGAAGAGTTCACATGCTGCAAATCAGTAAAAAGCTAAGAGGAGGCAAAGAAATTTATATTCAGTTATTGTTCCTAAGGTTAAATGTTGGAGGCTATAAGCAAGCTTTTAAAAACCATCCAATAAGTGGTTATGTTGTGGAGACCATCGACTGTGTAAATATTTCATGAATGAGTACTGACAGCTTGGGAGAGAATTTCTGGGAAATCATCATAATTGATTCAGAAAATGCTCTCTGGCTGGCGACAGCGCTGGGGTTCAAGTCCAGCCTGAATTGCAAAGTACCCACTGCTCACTCCTTGTAGCTAATGTTCATAAACAGGCAAAACAATCTACGGTGTTACATGGCAGCTCGCATTTACACGGGGGCAGAAAGCCTCAGAAACCCACAGGCAGCATCCCTGCAACTGTGGAATCCAGTGCTGGAAGGTACTGAACCCAAATCCTCTCCTTTGACAGAAGACCGGCTGCGGCCCAGAGGGAAGGAGGGAGTGGGTTTGGTAAAGAACCCACGGGGGGGCTTCCCTGGTGGTCCAGGGGTTAAGACTCCGAGCTTCCACGGCAGGGGGCACGGGTTCCATCCCTGGCCAGGGAAGTTCCGCGTGCTTCGCGGTGCGGGGGAGAAAAAAAAAAAGAGCCCACAGGACTAGCGCCAGGGTCACAACGAGGGGCTCGCTGTTCATCCACCTTTTGATGGTTGCCCCACCTCCCCTCGCCCCCCAGACTTGCCTCCTCCCTGGACACATTCAGATGCTTCCACTTCTGACTGGCCAAAGGCAGGAACAATAAAGATACTGAAACAGCCAGAGAGGGCCCACGGGCGCCCAGGAGTGGAGGCTCTGGCTGAAAGAACACCACGCCCAGCTCCAGCCCCATTCCCTGCAGGAACGAAGACCTCTTGTTGTCAGACCCAGTTCTTTAAGAGAAGCTAGAGTGACTGCCCTGGTGGTCCAGTGGTTAAGACTCCACGCTTTCACCACTGAGGGTGTGGGTTCCATCTCTGGTTGGGGAACTAAGGTCCCCTGTGCCGTGCGGTGTGGCCAAAGGAAAAAAAATAAAATAAAAATTAAAAAAAATAAGTAGAAATGTGAATTTTGAGTATAGCCACCTGATTTTAAACATTTCATTTTATTTCCAACACAGGTCTCCGATTTTTGTTCTAGACCGAGGAATCCTCTCCTCTTTGGTGATCTTTATACACATGGTGCATTTGAGCACATCTAATTATCCTAAAGGTAAGTTTATCTGGTCTTTAAGAAAGAAAAATCAAATTCACAAATTAAAGAGAATTCTCAGCCTCAGGAGCTGCAGGGTATGAGCAGGATGTCAAAGTACGAGACCTTTGCAGGAATCGCCTTAAGGGGACGTGTGGCCTGACCTCCGTCAGCGGGGCCCGCTGGACCGTCCTGTGTTCCAGGAACTGAGACACCAGGCAGCACAGCCTGTTTCCTCCCTGGATCATAAAAGCTTTGCAGAGAGCAGACGGGGACAGGAGTGGCTCGTGGCACTGCTTGGGGAGCACACGGCTCTGACGATACCCGTTTAGAAGGTCAGAGTGTGTACCCAGGCCACCCCGCAAGTTCATGATAACGGGCAACGTGACGCACCATGGAGGGTTTTCTTCCGTGAGCATTGTGACAACTAGGCTCGCTGAAGTCAGCCTCTGTTACAAGTGCACGATGACTGACCCAGCAGGCTTCCAGCAAGGCACACGGCAGCATTCCCCTTCAGAGTGAAGCCACGGAAGGCTCTGGGGTCCATTCCTTGCAGAGTGGAGTGAAAGGGTGACCGAACAAGTACTGAACTCTGTTCTAATCCCAAACGCTCAGGTATTTGGAGAAAAATAGAGTAAAATTAAGATGCAAAGGGAACTCCCTAGCGGTCCACTGCTTAGGACTCAGAGCTTTCACTGGTGGGTCCCCAGTTCAATCCCTGGTCAGAGAACTAACATCCCACAAGCTGCAAGTTCAGCTAAAAAAAAAGATGCAAAAACTCACTGAGGCAGGGTGGTTCTTTGGGGAGGAGTCTGTGATACCCTTCACGCTTTTCAACGACACCAGACGCCCTAAAACTACAGCTATGAAGTTACTTCCCACAGTGAACTCACCTGGGTTCTGGTCTTTCACGGAAAGCACTGTGTGAAGGGCACCTGGCTTTCTGCTCCGGTCTGCCCACTTAATGCCACTGAGAAGGAACAGAATTCTGACTTTTACCCAGTGTCTCCACTGCTGCCACCTCACCTGGCGAAGAAGCAGCCTGCAGGTCACGTTTGCCACTGAAACCTGGCTCAGGACACGGCACACAGCCGGACCTGAAGTGCTTTCAATACGGAGCTGGGCCGGCAACCCGGGGTAACCCGGCCCTGCCTGATCAAACACGTACCTTTTCAAACATGACTTCTTTGGATCCTCCACCGAAGTAGGAGATGAAGTCACAAAGGTCACGGTGTCTGAGAGTTTGTGTTATTTGGATTTTACTGTTCTTAATGTATAGTCTGAACACAGCAGTGCTGTAACATGAGTTTCTTCTTTTGCCAAAAGTGTAAATGTGAAACTGGAGACAATCAAACAAACTCAGGGGAAAATGTGTATTTTCACAGGTTCCCAACTATTAAGAAAGACAAAATCTTTCTCCTTACATGTGCTCCGCAAAATCCCTGTAGTTCATGTGGGCAGTGAGGGTGAGACAGTCCTCGGAGGCCTAAGAGCAGGTGGGTCCGTGGACTCACCCAACAGTGAGCTCTCCAGCTAAGGCCTGCTGGGGCGTCATGGGCACCCTGGACGTTTTTATATGTCACCATGTTTAGAAGAATTCAAAGGAGGTTTAACTTTTTAAAACTTCTTTCTTATGTGGCTAATTAAGTATATCCTGAAATATTACTTTGAGAGATACTAGGTGTGTTAGACAGAATAACAGTCCCCCAAAGATATCCGTGTTCTAATCCCTGGACCCTGTGAACATGTTATGTGACACGGCAGGGGGAGTGAGACTGCAGAAGGGGTTGAGGCTAATCATCTGGTCTTAAAATAAGATCAGCCTGGAGCGTCCAGTGGGCCCAACAGAGTCACAAAGGCCTGTAAAAGACGGCACCGAGAGGCCAAGATTCAGAGGGAGCCTGGAAGGTGCTGAGCTGCTGGCTCTGAAGACACAGGAAGGGCCGTCTGCCAAGGAACGTGGACGCCTCTGGAAGCTGGGAAAGGCCAGGAAACGGATCCTCCCCTAGAACCTCCAGGAGGAATGCAGTCCTGCCAACACCCTGATTTCAGCCCAGGGAGACCCACTTTGTACTCCTGGCCTCCAGACTGCAGGGGGACGGCTCTGGGTTGGTTAAGCCTCTAGGTCTGCAGTGCTTTGTGGGCAGCGACAGGAAGCTGATTCGCACGTCTGCATTAACTCTTCCTCTCTGCCTCCCAGTCCCTGACGTTACACACACACACACACACACACACACACACATGACCTGCAGCCCCGTCGACGTGGCCCGGCACCAGCCAGAGCACCCACGCCCCCCAGCGGCGGGCCTGCGTCTCCTCCGGGTTCTGCGGATCACTTCTGACTTGTGGGAACACGGAGACCCAGAGGCCAGGATGACAAGGAATCTCTGATGTCCCTCCCACCAGGGGGGCACGGGTGAAAGAATGCACGGAAACTTGACCCGGTCCTCAGGAAGAGCCGGCGTGGGGCACACGGGCTGCGGAGAGCAAATCACACCCACAACACACCTGAGTACTTGTCTTTAAAATTTATTGACACGGTTTCCCACAAGAACTGCAGTCAAAGAATCCCATGAAACGTGTCTGCTTGGAGAGGAAGTGTGAGGCACCACGTGGTTCACGGCTGCCCAGGTCCCAGAGCCGCTGCTGGGGGGCCGGGGACGCTCTGTGCCAGCTACAGGAACCTTATCCCAGCTCCAAACTGGACGCCGTCACAGATCCTAAAAACAAGCCAGGAAATCGTCACTGCGGTCTGCTCTACTCCCCCTGCCATGTGCACGATTCCACAAGCATGCCCGCCTCAGGAGCAACGCCCAGGCTCCCCACCCGCCTCTCCCCCCGCCCCCCAACCCGGCTGCCCAGCCTCAGCTGCTGGTCCCGGCCGCTCCCCCCTTTGCTAGTTTAAGGATCAGCCTTTGGAGGATGGAAAAGGGAACAAAGTGGCGACACGAATCCTCCTTCCCTGCTCCTCCTCTCCTCCTCTCCGTTCCCCTCTAGTCCTGACCCAACCAGCAACAAGAGAACGAAAGGGCCCAGGAGAGAAATATTCATGAACAACAAAACTCCCGAGGGAAGAAAAGCTTCGTGTTTATTTCTGAGGTTACCACGCAAGAGGAAAGCTGTGAGGCACTGTCTGCACAGAGCAGAGCAGAGTGGTGATCAGAGAAGGCCGTGCAAGGGCCCCTGGCAAAGCACAGCCCACGGGGAGGACCAGGAGGGAGCAGCAGGACAGGGAGGAGGCAGTGGGGAGGATGGCACGGCTCGGGCCATGCTGACCCAGAAAGGTGTCAGGGGATTGTGGCGATGGCAGTACCCACAGCCCCACAGGGTTCACCCTGACAGCCTCTTTTGAACCTGCTCCTCTCCAGGAAAAGAAGGATGCAAAGAGGTGACATGCGGTGCAACATGTGCTACCCGCTGACGCTGTGCAGGTCACGTTCCGTTGAGCCCATTTCCAGATGAGCAAATGGGCTGAGCGGTGAGGAGATGGCTGCGGTCACAGCAGGAGCCGCAGGGCAGAGCTCTGGATGTGCTCGCCCTCGGGCCTTGCTGTTCCCAGGACGGCCTTGTTCACGCCCCAGCCGCAGGAAGGGTGAGAATCACCGGCCGTGGCCCAGGCAGCTGCATTCCCGAGACTGCACAGCGACGCCGGTGCCCTGCCAGGCCGGGAACCGCCCCCAGCGTGGAGGAGGGACTCCTGCCTGCTCACCTGCTGGCGGCTCTCAGGGGCAGGACCAGTGCTGGACGCGGACCCAGGGCCTACCCCGGGGACCTGAACACCAGGAAGTTTCCAGGGAAAACCACATTCCGAATCCCAACCAGCAGCTGACGGTTTGTGGAACATGGCATTTCTGCGAGTTCTGGACAGTTGCCAGAAAAACTGCACAAGAACGGCCGCTTCATTCAGAGCAGAGTTGATGTTTCTATGGTCACAACACCTGTGCCCTCCCCCACCCTCAGAACTTAGAGCCCAGGAAAACAGGCAGAAAGTTCTTTTTCAGGCTGCCTGTGAGCGCAGGAACAAAATATCTGATCCGTTAAGAGACTCAAGACAGAGAATCATAACTGCTGCCCCTGACCTTCTGCAGGGTCAAGGGTGCTCACTAGCCAACCGCATCAGCGGTCACCTGACCGGAAGGGACAGCTACAGGCCCCGCGTGACCCTGAGTAAACCTCACCACTGTCCTTAAAAGGCAAAGATCCACAATCGCAACCGTGACTGTGTTTGTACAACTTAGTTCTGCTCAGATCTAAACGATGTATTTTTACCTTTTAAATCATCAGGCCCATAAAAGCAGACCATGCCTGCACTCACTATTTAGAAAAATGTCTGAAAATAGGCTACAAGATAAAAATAAGTCAAGCCCTGGGTTTACATGATTCAGAAACAAGCAGGCATTCCAATAAAGGCTCGTTTACTCAAACTATGAACAGATTAAATAACTTTACAAGCACAGGTATACGTCTAGAGGCCATACAAACGTGTCACAGGAAAAATACCCACTACAAATATCCAAAACAGTGTCGCAGGTGCCAGGTGCGCGGAGACAGCCCAGCAAACACCTGTCTACCTGTTCTGTGTCCCCTGTGCCCACATGCTCATAACTCAGCAGGCGCCTCGAAAAAGCCCCCCTTGTCTCGAGTCCCCCCCTCCCGCCGCACGGTCTCGGGGTGCCTGGCTGTGCCACTCCAGCGCCACCCGGAGGCTCCCTGCCTGCACCCCACCTGCCTCTGGCCCGGCACCACAGGGGGTGGGGGCCCCGCAGGGTCCCATGGCGTCAGGCGCCCATCCTCCCCCAGCCAGCCCCCAGGAACACCAGGCGCTCGTCTGGCACAGGGAATTCCACAGGGAACAGGCCAATGAGGGCCAGAACTCAGAGACCCTGGTGTGTGCCCGAAGGGAAAAGGCCGGAGAGGCTGGAAGGCAGAGCCGGGTGAGGGACGGGAGTGACCGGGACTCAGGCCCCGCCCGCAGGGCTGCCCCCTCCTTCTGCAGCACCTCACTTCTCTCCTGCAAAAGGGTATAACCTGGAACCACGGGCATTTCACGCGTCCACGCCTTGGCTCCAGCTGTTCTGTGGCCTGGAGCTGTCACCTCCTCCAGGGGGCCCTCCACACCCTTGGCAGCTGCCATGAGGCCCCCCCTCCCAATCTTGATTTCCTCTGTTACTAGCTGTGCCTCCCCCCGCCCCACCCCCAAGCCAGCGGCCCGTCAGCAGTGTGTCTCCAGGGACCACACTTGGTAAGACACAGAGTGTTCGCCATCAGAGCTCAGACCACGGTGCCACACATCACCTCTGGTATAAAACTCACCATGTATTTCAAAACGGTTTCCATTTTTGTAAAGGTCTGAACTCCTAATTACAGAGTGACTGCATTAACTGGGGGGGGGGGGGGGGGGAATCCACGGACGATTTGCACACACGTAAGCCCCACCCTGCTGGCCACCTGACCGCACACATGCAGAGTAACTCTGGCAACACCCCTCAAACGCGCAGAACTCCAATTGTGATGATAAAGCTTCAACCAGACACGCCCCGCAAAGGGCCACTGTACACGAAAAGCATTTGCTGCAACCACCGCGACCCCAAAACAGAGCTGCCGCAGCCGGCGGGGCAGAGGCGCGTCCTTCTGTTCTGCTCTTTAAATATCACACACAGCATGCTTCCTCCTCCCAGAACCCACATTTGAAATTAATGTCTGAAACACAGTTTTCAAATTTAACCTGAAGAGAGAGCAGAGCGGAGAGGTGAACGTACCCACTCCCTGCAGAGATTCTGGGAGGAAGGGATTGGACGTGCAGGACCGGGATTCTGGGAGCACAGCGACACCCAGTGGCCTCTGACGGCAGCACCTTGGGGAGGGCCACACCCCCACCTTCCAGCCTGAAGGACCGGAGGCCCAGAGCCAGCAGGACTGCCAGGGAGGGACAGGGCAGGGGCTGGCCACGCAGCCCACCCACAGTGCAGCCAGTCGAGGGGCCTGAGTCACTCCTCGGTGGCTGACAGTCACTCATCACGATGAAACAGACAGTAAAGCTACAGCTAAAAACCCACCCGCGCTTCCAGTCTTCTTTGTAATAAGAAACATCTGTCACGTGTTTACAAGTATAATTTGGACTAGTATTAAACACGACTAATCTACACCAAACAATTGTCATAGAAACAGCCTATGTATTCTCAGAGTCAGAGAAGCTGGTACAGAATTAAAGTTTGAACGAGGAGACAAGCAAGAACAATGAAGAGACGATTCTTATCTCTGCGCAGTTAGCACCCGAGGTGCGGGGGGCAGCAGCAGCCCCACCACACGGGGCCTCTGTGGGGGGGAGGGGAGCTGCGCTTGTGCTCGTGCTGGCTGGTGTCTGGGGCGGAGCGAACAGCATGCACTTTGGCCTCCGCGGGCTGGCACCCCTGGCGCCCCCGACGGACACTTTCAGGCCTGAAGGTTTCCTCATCCATCACAAGAAGGGCTTAGCTTGGTGTCTCCCACAGGTGAGCATTCAGCAACTACCAATGGTCACCTTCCTGCCCCAAAGCGTCACGACTGCTCTCAGAGGAGACGTGGAGTTGGCCAGACCCTCCCCACCCCCAAAGCGCAGCCGGTCCACTGCATCAGCCCCCCCGCGGAGCCGAGGCCCCCTCCAGACCAAGCATGTTACAGTGCGAGAAGCGTAGGCTCAGGTGCTTCTCCTGGACCTCATCCTGGTGTCGGTGCAGGTGCTGCTCCCTGCAAGGATTCAATGAGCACCTGGTCGCTAAGCCAGGGAGCCCTACATCCATGCTGTGGTGGGAATAAGGTTTTGCAGAAAGCCACCTGCCATGTTAGTTTCATTTCCTGAAGCTACGATGTTATCTATCCAACGCACAAAGCTTGCTCTAGAAAGGTGCCCATTTCCCCACATTTCACTATCCCTGAAATCAGGACACGTCCTCCCATCTACGGCATGTCTCAAACACAGCCAGGTGGCCGCCACACAGTGACTCTGCAGATGGGAGCGGGGCGGGGGGATGGGGACTCGGGTTGCTTCCCACGTGAGTAGCTGGCGGGCTGAGTGCACCAGCAGCAGCAACAACACGAGAAACACCCAGCACTGCTGACAACACGCTAGGCACTGCTCTACGGGCTGCACGTGGGTTGTCGTTCAGTCGTCAGACCTGCAAACGAATCACTACCGTTAGCGCCCATTCTCCAGACATGAACATGGAGACCCGGAAAGGTTAAGTAACTCACCCCAGGCCACACAGCCACAGGGCGGCCAAGCTGGGCTCCGAGCCTGGGCAGCTGGGCTCCAGGGCACACTCAGCCTGAGCAACTAGACCCTTCTCAGCTTTTGCTTCGTGCCGAGAACAGGCAGGGTGTGGAGGAGAATTAGTCGTCAGAGCAGCAGACCCGTGAGTGCGCGGGGAGGAAGGGCCCCAACGTGACAGGGCAGCCCCGGCCCGAGTCAGCCTTCCAGGGAGCGTGGAGAAGGGCAGGCTCTCCTGAACCAATGGCCACAGAGGATCGGGGGACACACACTGACCTGCACTTAAGAACAAAGCTTTCTTCAAAGCTTCCTAAACGCGGCTTCCTTTCAAAACACCATCACCCACCACGATGAAGTAAAGACAGTGGGAGTAAGACTGGTATAGGACTTCCTTAAAGGAGGACAAACTACAACTTCATGCTGGAAGCCTGGCTATGACTCAGCATCACAGCTGATGTAGACGGAACACCAAGAAGAAAAAGATACAGCCTAGAGTCCTGAAATGTATAGAAACACTAGGTTATGGGCAGAATGTCTGTGTCCCCCAATCCTCACAGGCTGAAGCCCTAACCCTAAGCCCATGTGATGGTATTTGGAGGTGGGGCCTTGGAGAGGTAACTAAGTCACCTTAGATGGGGCCTACATGGCGGGATTGGTGTCCCGACAAGAAGAGACACCAGAGAGCTTACTCTCTGCCCCCCAGGTGAGGACACAGCGAGAAGGCACCACCTGCCAACTGGGAAGAGGGCCCCTGACCAGGAACCGAGTCTGCCAGCTCCCTGATCCTGGACCTGACAGCCTCCAGATGGTGAGAAACACGTGTCTGCTGTTAAGCCCCTCGGTCTGCGGTATTTACATACTGTCACGACACGACTTCTGGACTTCTTGACATTTCTACGATGCGTACCAAATACTTTTAAGAAATGGAATTAATTTCTGTAGCTGTAAAGGGCCTTATACCATATCCACCCGTGAATATTCAGCAAATCTTGTTCAGTAAAATGACTGGTGGAGAAAGGCCAGAAGGCGGGTCCTCTGCTGCCGAGAGAAGGCTCTGGAGGACGCGTCCTCCGAGGCCAGAGCAGAGCTGCGCCCACCCCAGCCTCCAGGCTCCTGGCCTGCAAAGTCCCCACCGGCGACACCTCATTCCGCGCAGCGCAGGACCAAGCACGCCGGCCACGCCTCCAGCCAGGCCGTCAGAGGAGCGCCCTCTATCTGGCAACAAGTGCAAGCAGTGTGAGGTGCGGGGACGGGAACACATCCCAGCTCTTCCTCCAAACTGGATGGAGAAAAACTCCATGGAGAAAAATTCCTGTATTTTCACTCCTGTGCTAACTATTCAATTTCTCCTAAAGTCTGGAAACTTAAAGGCTGTTGGTGAAGTGATTAACGGTGTCCAAAGCAAAGTGCCAAGACAGTGCCGAGCGCCCGTGGAGAGGCCCTCCCGGCACCTACCTGTCCCCGCCCTGCACGCCCATGGGGACGCAGTAGTTGAGCTCCAGCCGCGCGATGTTGCCCAGCCGGAGGACGATCCCGGCGCCGTAAGACCAGCGGATGCACTCAGCCAGCTTCCGGATGTGAGCCCTGGGGCCCTCCCCTGAAGAGAGAAGAGGGGCTGTGACCAACAGCACGTGGCCCCCCCCCCCCCCCCCCCACTGGCTCAGACAGCCCTGGCTCCCTCCCCCTCTGGCAATCTTTAAAGCCAAGCCTAGATATCTGAGGAGAATCGTGAAGTGAGATTAGGCCCAAACTCAAGACAGGGCTGGGGATCGTACTTCCCCGCCGCCCCGGAAGAACGCAGGCCCTCAATTTTCTGGGCCTGGCACATTCCGTTCCCTTTGCCTAGAAGGGCGTGTCCCCATCCCCTGACCACCCAGGAAGCCCGACTGCAAGCCTTGGTTTCCAGACACCTCCCCATCCCCCCCCCACCCCCCACCAAGCTGGATACGTCTGTGCGCCTCACGTGGCCCTGAGCTCCCAGAGGAAGAGACCAGGTCACACGCAGCTCTGTGGCCGTAACGACTGGCACAGAGTCACTGCTCGAGAAATGTTTGCTAAGTAAATGCATTTTTTCTATGCAAGGCAGCATCAGATGACGATTTTTCATGCGTGTTTCAGTCATTTGACCAACAGCTTTACTCTGGGCACTGCCTCAGGGGTTGCAGGAGTCTAAGGCAGGCGCAGTCCCTACATTTAAAGACGACGTAATCTCAGTGAGACACAGACACCTACTTATGTCCTGTGCTTCTAAACAAAAGGTCAGCTGTGCCAAATGGTTGCTAAATAGTCCAAGTTTTACCATAGTTGAGGTTGCAGAGGTTTCCTGCGTTGAGGAAGAAGTGTGTCCTGAAGAGCTCTCCAAAGCCGCCCTGGCCCGGTCGGAAAGGTAACGGGGTGTACAGGTGCAGGCCACCGGCCCAGTATGCTTCTCCGCCCAGGTAGTCTCCTAGTCAAGGAAGAAGTGCAGATCAAAACAAGGTCACAGACTCAAAACCACACTGACGTCCCGCCACACACACAAGCGAGGTGTGTGCTGTGAACACAACACATTCAGTGCCCGAGCTCTGTGAGCAGCTGCTCTTACAACCCCTGACGTTGTTGGCCTCATTTTAAATAATCTTTCTTTTTCTCCTGGTTTGTCTCATAATTTGCTTTAACTGGGGAAAAAAAAAGCTAATGTGTAATTTAGGAAAGAACAAAACCAGTAGTTTATCATATCTGTAAAATGTTTGGAATAAAACATGTGAACTCATGGAAATCACTTTTTCCACAAGTGCAGATGACCAGATAGATCACTGTCACTCGACATATGAAAGGCATTATTTTGCAAACATTTCAAGACCACAACATAGAGAGACAAAATGCTGAAAATGTCTCTGCAGTTTTGGGAAACAGCCAGACATGCTATTAATCCAAAGGTATGGAGTGTCTGCTCCCTGCCGCACAGGGACACTGTCCCAGCTCGGCATCTCCAGAGAAGAGGCTCATTTTTAAAGGTTCCTGACCGCTCGGGTCTTTTTTTTTTTTTTTTTGGACAAAGGTTACTTTTGCCAAAACTCAAGACTATCCACTGAGAACATATATTCACATTATTTCTAAAAATGTCCCTACCATTTCATTTTAACTATAAATAGCCGCAACATTAAAGCAACAAAAACCCTTGAAATGTTTATACTTTGTTACAAAATACTATGTGCAAAATGCCTTAGTCCCCTTTAACACAGAATGACAGACCATGAAAAAGAAAAATATAGGTTGTCTCCAATATTAATCTTGAGAAATGAACTGCTTATTCGCTTAAAGACTCCACCATCTCCTCATCTGCTATTAATACTGAAGTTCGAGAGGAAACAACGAGTGGACTGAAAGTAGGAGGTCAACTGGGTTTGCTTTTAGTTTCCCAGCAAGTGTTCCTCTCTTTTCTTAAATAATCTATTTCATTCTAATCATAAAAGTAATATACTCATTGTAGAAAATCTGATAAATATATGGAAGTAGAAAAAAGGAAATTCTCCTTTAATTTCTACCATTAAGAGATAATCAGCTAACATCCTGGTGTTCTTTCATCCAGTGAATTATAATGAATAATCAAATAAGAAAATAAAGTGTAAGTCATTTTATATATATATATATATATATATGCACACACACACCTTTCAGTCCTGATTTTTTTTTTAGTTTACCATATTATAAGCACTTTCCTCTAATACTTTATATTCTTTGAAAATGTGATTTTGATGCCTGAATAATAACATATATGTACCATAATATAATGATCTACCCCTTGACTATTGTCACACTGGTGCTGAATTTCTTGATAGTGGACAATAACCTGTGATGGGCTTCCTTGCACACACATGTATTTTAAACCATCTTGAAGTATAATCTACACATAGAAAAGTACATACATCCTAAGTGTACAGCGCAGTGAATTTCCAGGCACACAACCACCATACAATGAGCACCCAGACCAAGAAACAGACACGTGCAGCTCCCAGGAAGGCCCTGCTCTAGTTTCTAATCACCTCCCACCACCCATGCCAAGTACCACCACCACCTGCCTGCCTGCTCCCTGGCAGCGCAGACCATTTCGCCCAGCCTTTAGGCTCTGCGCACATGGAGTCACACAGCACATCCTCCAGGCCTGGCTTCTTTTTGGCACATGTTCCTGAGGCTTGTTCATGCCACCCAGCCGCTGGCGCTAACCTGCTCGTCTGCGTGGCTGTATAATAAATACTCCAGCGTGAAGACACCACTGTTTAGTTGCCTAGTCTACTGCTGATGGGCATCCGGGTCTCCAGTTTCCAGTTCAGCGCTATTATCAACAGTCCTTGCATGTATATGTTTTAGGCTCTTGATAAACATTGTCAAATTGCTTTCATGAGAAGTTACAGCAATTTACACTCTTGCTCACAGAATCTTACCAATAGCCTTTTAATAGGTAATTAAATGAAATATCACTGTGTTTTAATTTTCAAGCGAATGGAAGACTCCAAAACTTTCCTCTAGTCATTAAATAATACTTGTTATAGGGAAAAAAGAAATTGTTGCTTTTCAAAAAAAAGACACGCTAGTAAAGCACTCTAAAAACAAACGAAAAGAAACAATTTATATTTAGTACAAAAATTCATGCCCAGGGCAATCATTATATATAATAATATAAAATGGAAACAACAAAGATGTTAAAAAAAGTTAAGAAAATCAGGATAGAATATTTTATAATGTAATAACATGTATCATTTAAATGATGCTTTTGAAGTTTTTAATAATACACGGAGATCCTCTGATATAATGACAAGTATTGGAGAGAGTTCCAGAAGCAGGAATTCTCACACATTGCTGGACAGAGTATGATTGAGAGAAGCTTTCTGGAGACAATATAAAACCTTACGGATACTCAACAAAATTCTTTGACCTAGCAATTCCACACCTAGAACTTTATATTATAAAGTAAAACTTACAGGTGAGCACAAAAATTCAGTTAGGTTATTTACTGATACATTGCTATATAAACTTCAGAAAAAAGAAGACAGTCGAAATGTCTAAAACTTGGGATTTGGTTTAGAAACATCACAGTATGACAAGAAGGCGAACTACGTAGCCATCAAAAACGATAAGGCTGGGACTTTCCTGGTGGCGTAGCGGTTAGGACTCTGTGCTCCCAAATCAAGGGGCCCGAGTTCAATCCCTGGTCAGGGAACTAGATCCCACATGCATGCCACAACTAAGAGTTCGCATGCCACAACTAAGAGTTCGCATGCCACAACTAAGGAGCTGGTAAGCCACAACTAAGCAGCCCACCAGCTGCAACTAAGAAGCACACGTGCTGCAACTAAGAAGCACACCTGCCGCAACTAAGGAGCACATCTGCTGCAGCCAAGAACCGGCACAACCAAAAACAATAAATAAATATTTAAAACAAACAAACAAAAAATGATAAGGCTTTTATCTTTCTGATGCATTGCTGGTGGGAATGCAAAACAGTATAGCTATTTTGGAAGACAGTCTGGCAGTTTCTTACAAAGCTAAACACAGCTTTACCATACAATCCAGCAACTGCACTCCTTGGTGTTTACCCAAATGAGTTGAAACCTTATGTCCAGATAAAAAGCTGCACATAGATGTTTATGTCAGCTTTACTCATAAAAACTGGATGCGAAACATTGGATGTCCTGTAAGCAAGATGTCCTTCGACAGGTGAAGGGATGAACAGCCTGTGCACAGCCATACAATGGAATATTATTCGGTGAAAAAAGATATGCGCAATCGAGCTATCAGAAGACACGGAGGACGGACCCACTGTGCTGTACACCTGAAACTGATGTAATACTGTAAACCAACTATACTGCAATTAAAACATATAAACAGAAGTCGAAAAAGTACACTGACAGGGCAAAAAAAAAAAAAAGACATGGAAGAAATTTAAATGCATATTGCTTAGTTTAAAAGGCCAGTCTGAAAAGGGCACATACTGTATGATTCCAACCATATGACATTTTCAGTGGTTGCCAGGGACTGAGGGGGAAGAAGGGAGGGAGGAATGAACAGATGGAGCATGGTGAGTTTTTAGGGCAGTGAAACTCTTCTGTAAAATACGGTAACAGTAGATACACACCACTATGCACCTGCCAAACCATGAGACTTCACAACACAGAGTGAACCCCAGTGTGGCTCATCGACTGTGACAAGTGTTCCCACCAACATGAGATGTTAATAATAAAGGATGCTACCGGCATGTCCAGTGAACTCTGGACCTTGTGCTGAACCTTTCTGTGAACCTAAAACTGCTCTCAAAAATAAAGTCCATGACACAGGGAGTACAGTCAATATTTTATAAACCACCATGCTGTACACCTGAAACTTATATGATATTGTAAATTGACTATACCTCAATAAATAAACAAACAAGCTGAAGGTAAACTTGTGGAAAATTTGGAACGTGCAGAAGTGCATTTTAAAAGACTTCCTAAAATTATTCATAATTCCCATCACTCAGAGAAAACCATAACTAGCGTTTAGCTGTATCTTCTCTTTTTATAAATATGCATGTTTATTGTTTACTGTAATGTTAAAGCTATTTTATACGTATTTTTAAAAATTTTAGCAAAGTACATTAATTTAAAAAAATTACAGCTTGTCAATAAGATGAAATAAGCAGCCATTAAAGATGATAAAGTTCTTATTCCTATAAAAATCTTTTCATATCTTATTATTGGGAGTCGTGGGAAAAACAGGTTAGAACACAGTTATGTAAACAAAACAGCACATGTGTACACAGATGTCCATGTTTAAACAACAAAACGCTCACACGTGTCATCTCTGGGTAATGGGATCACAGGTCACCGTCATGTGTCTTCTGCTTAGGTCTATTTTCTCATCTTCTATAACTTCCTCAACAAATACTTTTCCATGCCTGCTGAGTGGTGGATGCTGTGTTAGGTGTCAGTTCCACTGGTGAAATATGAACATCTACTACTGTGGTAATTTAAACAAATACATGTGTTCAAAGATGAGATGTAACCATAATTTCCATGTTTTCAATCTGGAGTGTTGTGGGGTAGGACAGACCTTCACTCTGTGGCCCGACGCTGTGCATGCTGAAGCCCCGCACGCTCGTGGGTCCCCCGAGGTAAAACCTGGAAGAGGAGGCAGGCGTTAGGGGAAAGCCGCCGGGAAGAGTCTACATCGGAGAACCAAAGTGCAGGAGGCACACCCTAGGGACTAGGGCATTCACATCTCCACGCACTGACACGAAGATGCATGGGAGGGTGACAAATTTCATAGAAGTCCAAGGTTATAATCTAACCTAAGTCTAAGCATCTAAACAAACACATCAAACCTCTGGGGACGTAGGTGAGACAGAAGGCAAAAATAAAGACACTTGAGTGGACTGTCTGTTAGAAAGGAATTATCTGCAAGAATTCGCCATGCAGCTCCTTTTCAAAACAGCCTCCTATGTGCTCACAATACTTAAGGTAAAAACTAACTTAATTAAGTTTAAAAAAAAAGCAGGATACAAATTATATGAGTATAATCTGAATTTTACAAATAAAGGAAAATAATACTAGAAGAAAATAGACCAAAATAGAATTACTGTTATTTTAAATTTTTTTGGTATTATCTACAGTGATTTTTTAATTAAGAAAAAAGTATATGTTAAAATTTTTTTTAATGAAATGTGTTCATTAAATGGACTGGATAATCATACTCTTTTAAACTGTATCTCAGTGAAACAAAAAACATGAATTAAAGAATTCTTAGAAATCCCAACTACTCTCTATAAAATCTAACAGCGTCTTAGAACCCGATTTTAGACCACGGTAATTACTAGATAGCAAATTAAAATGACCAGAGAGCGGCTTCCTAGGTGGCGCAGTGGTTGGGAATCTGCCTGCCAATGCAGAGGACATGAGTTCGATCCCTGCTCCAGGAAGATTCCCACATGCCGCGGAGCAACTAAGCCTGTGTGCCCCAAAAAAAAAAAAATGACCAGAGAGGCTGTATATGGTCTCTCCAACACACGTGTCGTGGACGTCACACCAGCTGACGCCCCCAGCCTCTCGCTGACCTGCAATGCCACAAATGTCCCACGTCTAAAACAGCACAAAGGGAACAGGGCACTGGTTCCCTCATCTCCCGCTGGATAAAAAACTTTATGAATTTGAACTTGAGTTTAAAAGTCTATAAATGTGTTTTTACTATTTGGGGTTTCTAAGCAAAGCCTTTCTGAATACCTCTGATTACAGAAACAAACAGCAAGGTCCCTTTATTATTACTTTTAAATGATAAATCACACACATTCTTTTGAAAGAATTAAAACGATCCAGGAAGCACATCCTCCCTCATCTGTCCACCACATCCCAACTTCCAGAAGCAACCACTGTCACTGGTCTGGTGGCTGCCTTTCCAGACCCTAGGTGCTACCTGCACACACACACACACCTGCACACTGAAGCTTTGCCCCTCATCAGAGAACAAGCAACTCAACATACTTACATGCAAATTTTAACTTAGTGACATCTATCTCATCCTTTGTAATGATTACACAGTCTCTTTAGAACAGCTGTATTTCAATTTAATCATTTCCCTAGTTTTAGAATTTTTGCTATTCTCAATAATGCTCCTGGTGGACATCCTTGTAAGTAAATCTTTGTACACTTGTGAATGTATTTCCTTACATTAGATTCACGGAGGTGAAACTGTTAAGTCTCAGAATTCAGAAATTAAAATTTTTTTCTACTTCTAAACTGCCATCCCAAAAGGCTCAACTAGGTTAAGCTAAAACAACATTTTAACTAGTGCAAGATCAAAGAAAGAGTTCCTTGACCCCAAGACCATTGTGAGTATTTCCACTAACAGCAACTAGTCATAAGCAACAAATACAACTTCGCCCTCTGCTGGCAGGAGCAGACGCCGCTCCTAACAAAGCAAGCTTTCTGACAAGCAGGCTCCAGCAATATCCTTCAGGAGCCTGAAAAACGCTCATACTCTTTTGAGACAGTAATCTCACACTGAGGAATCTTGCCTCAGAACATAAGTGAACACAACTTATTTACAAAGTTACGTTCTTCACAGTGTTGTGTATCCACTAATAACAAAATATTAAAATGCTGCTTATGAAAAATTTCCCACGACTTGGTGAATGATCTATTCTAATTTTTAAAAAGCAAGGACACAAAACTGTATGCAAAATAGCGTATCAACAATTTAATACCGATGGATACGTAAATCTGTATGTGTACACACGCACAGGAATACACATCCACAAAAACATCGACTAACAGGAAATACAGCTGACCCTGAACAACGTGGGTTTGATGGCACAGGTCCACCTATAGGCGGACATTCTTCAACAGCAAACACTACAGCACCACACGGTCAGTGGTGGCTGAATCTGTGGCCGTGGAGGAAGCGTGGATACAGAGGGCTGACTACAAGTTACACTCAGATTAACCCCTGGGTTGTTCGAGGGTCGACTGGAATCCCAAATGGTAACCCTGCTTATCAATGAGCAGGGTCATTTTACTTTCTTAAATGTTTCTCTGTTTTTATATGTCTGCAACATGTATGAACTGTATTCTTTCATACTTAAAGAGAATACAAAATTTTTAATATAATAAAGTATCTCCCCGTCCCAAAAGCAAAAAATATTAAGTATGAGGTACAATCGGTATTTTGAAATTAGCTTAAAACAGAAAAACTAAATTTAAATTTGAAACATCTGCTTTCCTAAAGAGTTAGACTGCTCTATCTTATGAGAAACCAAGCAGAAAGATCCAAAGGAAGCCATCTGCACACCACCCATTCACTTATTACCACTTACCTATCAGCAATGCTTGACGCTTTGTCACCAATGGGCACCAACATTCCGCCCCAGAGAGATGCTGAAAAAACCTATTGAAATATAAACAAGCAACCGTTTTCCTTCCTTTCAACACTCATTAGCAGACAGAAAACACACTGTGATCTGGTCGCGCCCAGTGCCTGCGGCGTGCGGAGCTCTGGGTTGGGGGCACAAGGGCTGCAGAAGGAGAACATTTGGCTCGTGCAGGGGAAGAACTACAGCTCGAAGTGTTTTGTGAATACGTTCACAACTCGCAACTTCAAATTTCAAATAGAGACATACTAAACACAAGCAAAAAACAAGCCCAAACCCTAAGCAGGGCCTGGCTTCCATTCTGACACAGGTCAGCTCACCGCTCTCTGAGAAGCCAAGGCCCAGTGGGACAAGCCATGGCCTGATGGGGGAGGGAGACTAGGGCCCCGGACAAGGGATTTATAAGAGGACTGAGAGCGCACAGCATCTCAGGAGAAGAAAGGTGGCGGGTGCGATGCTGCTACAGTTAAGAAATGCAAAGAGAGACACACTTCCAGTCCAACCCCCGGGACACAGCCCTGCCTCTGACAGGTCAGGGGCAGTGACCCAACCCTAGGTCAGGGGTCCAAACTTCATGCCCAAGTAATCTACGCACAAAACTGACCCAGCGAGGCTCTCTGGGCTCCTGACCCCAGGCTTTGTCACACTCCCCACCCCCCATGTCTCCTGAGCACCCCCCACACTTCTGCCCACCTTGTCCTCTCTCGGACGTGCAAAGTCCCACGTCCTTCAAAGCTGCCTAGATATCTCTTTTTTAGAAGCATCTGTAGGAAGGATTACAGACAAAAACTGGGACAGAGTGGGCAGAGCAGGCCAAATGAACACTCTATTCTGAGAAATTCAAGTCTTAGTTCAACAATGTGACAGATGCTACGGGAGAAAGCGAGGCCCGGAGCCCCGCGTGCTCTTGAGCAGCTCCCCATGCGACTAGGAGCTCCCAGTGTTCCCGGCGCACTGTCCCTCCCCACGTCCCTGCCTCACGGTCACAACCTAAGGAGGGGGCGACAAGGAGAATGGACTCCCCACCTGAGACAAGCCCACCTGGCCTCATGTCCCGCTGACCTCCGTGATTATGAGAGCCCAAGGCCCCCAGCTGCCCCCAGCACCTAGACCCCTCCACCTGCTCCCTCTAGCACCAGCATCAAGTCTTCAATGTCAACCGGACCTACGAGCCGACCCCTGTTCTCTCCTGCCCTTACTCTCCTCCTCACCCGGAAATTCCAGGACCCGCCACTAAAACTCATCGACTTGTATTCACTTCACCTGGCAACCCCCCAGGCCCGGGTAGCCCACCCCGTTCCCTCAGCTGAGCCTGCACAGCTGTGCGTTGGGGAGACACCACCGAGGGTAGAGGGGCTCCCTTCAAATCGCTCTAAGCGCCAAGGGCCTCAACAAAGATGCCCCCCCCCGACCATCTCAAATAAGGCAGCACCCCCCCGTGGCCACGTTCTATCCCTTCACTCTGCTGTACTGTTCTTCACATCACTTATCACCACCTGCCAAGCTACATATAAATCTATTGGCTTGTACATCTCCCTTCACTAGCATGTAAGAGCAGGAACTGTTTTATTTACTGAGGTATTCTTAGTGCCCAGTGCCCGGCAGCCAGTGTATGTGGGAAGGAGGGAAGGATAGGTAGGTGGATGGGTTGGTAGGAGGATGGGTGGGTGGGAGGATGGGTGGGTGGACGGACAGGCAGATGGGTAGATGGATGGATGAGGGGAAAGGAAGCTGGAAAGAGAAACCGAAGCGTCGAAGGAGAAGCAACCATAATGGAGCCAACAACGGCCGAAGCATGCCATGGACGGGGAGCAGAAAGAGCTCGCTGAACTAAACAAGAAAGAGGCCCCTGGCAGCCTCCAAGAGACCAGTGACAGGGGAAAGGCAGGAACCAAATTCAAACTGCACTGAGCCCAGGACTGACCGGGAGCAGTAATAAATGATTCTAAAATGAGACACATGTACCATTTCATTAAAACTCACTCCTGGACCCCAGGTTTTAAGGCGGTGGTGGGGGTGTGGAAAGCCGTCCCCAGTCACCCAGGCACTGGGAAGACTGGAGAAGAAGCACGGTGTCCCCTAGCCTGGGGCTCCACTGCCTTGGTCAGAATCCAGACACTTACTCCTCAGGTCCTGAGGAAATCAGGAACTAAACCAAACTGGGCTACAAGATGAAACACAGACACTCCTGGAGGCACCCAAAGCCCTGAAGACCCCACAAAATAAGGTGAAAACGCAGAATTTCTAGGGAAGTAACATCAGGAGGCAAAAGAAGTGGCAGCCCTGGCCTCCACACACATTTGCTTGATGGCACTGAGAGGATCAATGGGGAAAATGGCTGGCAGGTGAGTCTTAAAGGGACTAATGGCCACTTCTCCCCAGAGCATCTTCAACTCTAGCTAAATTTGAAAGATCAAGCACGTGAGTTTCAGGCCTCAGTGCTCTGACTTCCTCTTTAGTGCTTTAGATATTCAGACACTGAGATCTAATAAGATCCCAAAAAATAAAAGATGAAAGCACAGGTGACAACATTCTGGCAAGATACTCACTGAATCAAGTATGAGTTGTTTATTCAACTGAAGCTCAAAATCTTCTTTTATGAAGCTCACGTCCCCTCCAGTGTAGCCTGCCAGCTCCTGTGGAGAAGGATCCTCAGGTCAACGGGAGCGGACGGACTTAGCACAGAGGTTTCTGAACAGCGTCACTGCACTTAGTGTTTAAGTTTGCTGTTCTGTATTTTTAGAAACACAACAGACCACTTCTGTCTCCTAGAAGCTACATTCTGGTTGTTCTAGGTGGTACCAGGGGCCTGACAGAGAAACAGAATCACCAAACACACTGAATACCCGCAGAGAATGTTACTCCTTACATGAGAGAAAAATACGGACAACATCAAACATGTCATTACAGAGCTTGCTAAGGATGATATGGCTTGTTTGGCCTAATCAGTGTTCGGGGAAAAAAAAGTCAACTGTTTACAATTTGGCACATTCCTTATGAAAATCTGATTTCTAGCTGCTCCTCTGACGCTGGGATCAGGCAAAGAAAGCCTCAAAGCCCCACTCCCCAGCCGGCTTCTCCCCAAGGTCACCTGCTGGCCATGCCGGCGTGTGAGTTACAACCCTGCCCTGGATGTTCTTCAAGGGTCACCAGGGAAATCACTGCCACCAAATCACAACTTTCCTCCTGGCCTAGTGACACCATCAGAGGCCGGAACCCTATCCCGACTCCGCACTCGGTGAAGGCAAAGCCTGAGCTACAGGGAGCAAATCTAGGGTCAGGAGCCCTGAGGGGGACAGACACCCTGGCGAGCCATTCCAGAATGACTTTTACAATGAAAGGAAGACATCAGTATTAAAAATGTCCCATCCCTCCAGCGTCACGGAGCCTGCAGAGGTCACAGGGGAAGGAATACTACCTGGTTAACCTTCAGTAAAGCTCCTCTTCTGGGTAGGATGGAAGAGTTCCGAGAGTCGATGACCATCGCGTGCTGGAAGAAACATGGATGGGGGCGTCTGCACTTCCACCAGGCCTGTGACCCCACACCAGACACTCGCTGAGCGCCAAGTGCATGCCAGCGCCGTGCTGAGTGTCCGGAAGTGACTCCTCCTCCACTTCACCTATAAAACCCCACGTCACGTGGGAGGGACCCGGGAGAGCCGGGGAAACGTCACGCTGGTTGGGTGGGCGATTCCGACCCCGTCGCTGGCTTTGTTCTCACAGGGAACTTGACACCCTGACAGAAGTCAAGTCAGCCAGCTTCCAACTAAAAAGCCATGGTTGGCTCTTAGGCACCCGTTTCCTGCTACCTCCGATGCTACTTAGAAAAAAACGACATGAGGTGGTGTCTAGAAATTCAGAGTGACCGGGTGGCACCGTTTTAACCACCCAAACCACGATGCTTCTCAACCCCTCCCGATGCAGGTGAAGCTATCCTCCCACATACGGCACGGCTGCGTCAAAGCACCTACACGTGTCCTTACCGAGAGAGAGGACTTCAGCGAGTGCCCGCTCTCTTTTCGGACGGCAAAGGACGCCGTCCTGGACAGGCAGCCCAGCTCCCGCCACACGCCCTCCCACTTGACGGTGTGGCTGGTCTTCCAGATGGGAAACTGCAACGAGAAACCACCAGGCTTCCATGCTGTGCAGACGGCGGTGTCCCGAACCGGCTCTCGGGCTGGGGCGTCGTTCAGTTCACCAAGAGCTGAGACCCATGTTTTAAATAATGGATGGGAGAGAGCAAGAGAAGAAGGGAAGCTGAGGAAGGAGGGGACAGAGGGGGCAGGCGGGAGGGAGGAGGGGACAAAGCCGTGGTTGCCATCGAAGGGAATAGCTGCACGAGGGGCAGGGCTGGGGGAGGAGGTGGGGCTACTTGTCTGAAAGCCGCACACAGCTCTGTAACTGACTGGTTTCTCTTCCCATCCAAGGCCATCAGACGCACACCCCACGCGGCTGTCTGAAACCAGGCAGGCTGACCCAGATGACCTGCATCAGCCCTCAGAGAAGAGTCAGGAGATAAGAGGACACGTGAGTGAAGAGCTTCCTCGCTGCAGCCAGAGGCCTGAACCAAGTGAACTCTGGGGTCCCGGCAAGGGGGACCTGCCTCTTGGCCTGACCCTCTTCCGAGAAGTCAGGTCAGCCCGCCTTAGATTTCCATCTCAGAGAAATGCCCAGGTTGGTTCCAAACAGCGAATGATGTTGTTTGGTGGCCTCAGGAAGGACAACAGTGATGCAACCCCTACAAGGGAGCCAGGTCACGGCCCAGTCCCCAGAGGGATTCCTGCGCTGGGCATTCTCTGTGGCCCTCGGGCCCAGACAGCCCATGTGGCTTCCAGGGTGGCCATGTGGGGCCACCACCTCAGACGAATCCTCACCAAACCCCACGAGGCACCGGGCCGGGCCCAGAGGGAGGGCAGCCCTGCTCACCCACCTTTTCTGCACTGAGGGCCACCTGAATTCAGCTACCATCCCAATGCCTGTGGGAGGGGGAGAGCTGACCTAAAGCCTGCCTTCCTTCCTTGTAAGGTGGCTCTTAACAGGGGAAACGCTACTGCTCACAGGAGACACATCTCTGGATTCCCCGCAGGAGGACGAGGCAGAGGCCAGGTGGCGCTGTTGGGTCTGCGCAGCAAGCGCCTATTTGGTGCAGACCCCAAGGACACACGTGAGGAGGACGCGGTCGTCTCCTTGGTGGCCTCTGCTCTCAACACAGGGCTGCAGCTGCAGGTGCGCCAGCCCTCACATCCCTCCCCCCCACGGCCTATTCCAACACTCTGACGTCTTGCACCTTTATCCCATGTGGACAAACAGGTGTTCAAGGTGTTTCTACTCTCCTGATATCCACTCTTTAAAAAAGGCTTTAAAAACTGAGTGGTAAAAGGGGACACAGGGGAGAAAGGTGGGGAGGAACCTCCCACCCTGCTGGTGGCCACTGCGCCCTGCAGGAGGGCACAGCTGGAGAGAGGAGAGCCATCTGCTGGGCTGTCAGCTTCCGTGTCCCCAGCCCAGGGCAGGAGGGTCTAAGGGCCACTCCCTGCACACAGAGGGAGGTGAGAACGGACGCGCGTCTCCATCCTGAGCTGCGTCCTCCTGGCTCCCTTGGAGCGCTGAGTTTTTGTGACTTTGGGTGAGAAGCACGCATGGCTGATGAGTGCCCACGGGGGAGCCGAGCGCAGAGCAGGAGGCAGGCCTCGGCCGGAACTCGAGGCTCTCAGACCACAATGATGGGGGTGGGGGGACGAGGGGCATGCTGCAACAGTTCCCTGGGCCCCATCCCCGGGGAGGCTAACTCAGCAGGTCACTCGGGGCCATGAATTTGCAGGTGAGGCTGGGGCTGCTGGTCTGAAGACCACACTTGGGGAACTATTTCTATACAGCATGTGTCTCAAAGTCTTTCCTCATTAACTACGCCTGGAACAGGACGGGAGAAATAGGGATGGGCTAGAAAGGAAGGAAAAAATTGAGCAGGATTCATCATAAAGCCAAAAAATGGTCAAATGACAGTAACTCCACGTGCTGCATCCTGGCAGAAGTAACCTAACTGTAAGCCAATGATGAAAGCGTCCAGTAACCTGAAGTAATTCTGTCTGGCTGTCAGAAAATATCCATCTTAGCAGGTATGAGGAAGGACAAACAGACGGTGTCCCGGGAAATCAGGAACAGAAGAGAAATTTGACCAGGTCAAAGGAGCTGCCACGGTGGAGATGAGCCTCTGGCCCCGGCAATGCGCACTCGGCTAGTGAAGAGGTGCCTGGCCGGGAGGCAGCGGACGGCAGGGCAGAGAACAGAAGGCGACCCCAGCAACAGTGTCCGCGGCCCCGCGCATGGGACCACGTGCGGCTGTGTGCGCCGGGCCCCGCCCCCTGTGGGCCCCGCCCCCTGTGGGCCCCCTCAAGCGCACGAGGGGAAGGACTGGAAAGCTACTTACGCTGTACTCGGCTGAGATTCCTCTGTCTGTCTCCCGGAGAGAGCTCCAAGGGAACTGGCCCGTAACTTTATACAAGTTTACAGAGAAACTAGGAGGCAATGGGACAGAGCTTTAAAAGCTGAAACAATGATCAGAACATTCACACGCTTAAATCGATAAGTAAAAACACGCTTCAGGGGCTCATCCTTGGGAGGGAACCTGCCGGCTTGCTGTGACACTGCAGGAGGGTCGGCTGACTCTGCAAAGTTTCTTTTCACAAACAAGCCACCTATTTTAACTTTTAAACCAGGCCACTGAACTCAATGATCTGTTTGGCTTCCTACTTTCTCTCGAAGTTTCCGGGCTGTGGTTTGAAGAAGGACAGGCCATACGAAGTTTCTTTTGTTCCATAGGAAAACTGAAAAGT
The DNA here is from genome assembly GCF_030028045.1 of Hippopotamus amphibius kiboko. Taxonomy (NCBI): domain Eukaryota; kingdom Metazoa; phylum Chordata; class Mammalia; order Artiodactyla; family Hippopotamidae; genus Hippopotamus; species Hippopotamus amphibius. The sequence continues at coordinate 5,404,926 of NC_080192.1, forward strand.
CACCTTTTCTGCACGGCCTAGAAGATTAGGGAGTTTGAGGCCAAGTACCTACAAGGAAAAGAAAAATAGCAGGGGTTTAAATGGAAGGAATAATAACTGTTTAGAAAGACTGTGCGAGCTAAGGGACTCGCATAAAAACAGAACAAAAATGTGGACTCGGGTCTGCCTTTCATTTGTCACTGCTCTTCTTTAAAGCCTGCCTCTGCTCTGCGCACACACCTGATCAACTGGAGGGACGGGCCAAACCTGCTGACTGAGAAGCTCGGAGAAATCAACTCCATGGGCTTGGAGTTCTGGGGAATTTGACCAAGAAACTATGAATATGAACATGTGATATCCCCACATCATTCCCAAATGATCCATGTTTATAACAAAGCAGGCTATAATCAACTCTAGGAAGATTTAGGAGAACCACGTGATAGCTTACAAATAAAGACTCAGGGGCATGAGACAGTTCGGAAACTACTGTCAGCCGCGTTTTAAAAGCTCCCACTTGAAAGGTCCACCGCTGGGAAGGGAAAGCCTTATCTTACCATGCTGCCCTCATTGTTCCCAACCATGGTGTTATAACTGCCCGTTAGCCGCCGTAATTCAGTTACTTCAAAGGTAACATCTAACCCGTTTGGAAGCGCGTCGTCACCTGACACGTGAGAAAGATGAAACACTTAAGATGGGGAGAGCACGCGGTTTTATTTTCAGTCCCACTGCTGTGAATGACAAGACACAAACTGAACGCTCAACTTATTTTACAACTTCCTTTGGAAAACACACGCTCTGGTTTAAAGCCCAAGAATGCAGCCACACAACATCCCATTACACCTTGACACCAAAACCTGGGTCTGGTTTCTGTGGTGGATGATACGGAAAACAGTCAGACTTTGCTGCAAGAAATAATGAGCAGCAGCATTACTTAAACACAGGTTATTTATAGTACTTGCTAAAGGCACTCGCTCCCCTCCTAGTGAGGTCCTTGAAAATACCTGGGGTCTCAATTCAACTGACATTAAAACGTGGAATTCATGTGACAAGAGGGGCTCTGGGAACCCTGACGGAGCAGCAACAAGTCCGCACAGCAGCAGGAGGCGCCTTCCCTATCCTTCCTCGAGCCGGGGGCGTGGCGCTGGGTGGGCGCAGCTGCCCTGACCCACCCTCCCTACCCAGCGCGGGCTCCGGGGGCAGGGGAGCGGGGCTGAGCGCTACAGCCCCTCGGGAAGGTCGGGACGGACCCCGCAGCCCTGGCTGCACACCAGCCGCACCTGGGAGCTGTCAGGCCCGCGGATGCCCAGGCCCCGGCTCCCAAACACCTGGATTCAGTGGGTCTCGGGTGGAGCCCTGGCACCACTTTTTAAAAAAAATTAGTAGACTATATTGTTTAGGTTTTAGGGTTATAGGAAAACTGAGCAGAAAGTACAGAGTTCCCGTAAGCCCCGTCTGCATCCCCTCACATACGTCTCCCCTCTCATTCACATCCTGCACTAACGTGGTATGTTTGTTACAACTGGTGAACCAACAGTGAGACGTTACTGTTAACTAACGTGTGATGTGCACTAAGGTTCACCCTCAGCGTCGTACGTTCCAGGCGTTTGACAAATGGACGCCATCCGTTCTTTTCTAAAAGCTCCTGGGTGATTCTAAAGGCAGCCAGGGCGGAGAACCGCTGACAGAAGGGGACCAGCTGACCACGCACACGTCTCATCTACAACAGACAGGAGAGCGTGGAAACGAAACACCACCCACGAGACTCGCCGCCAAGCAAGCACTCCGGAGCAGTGGCAAGGGCCACTCTGTCACCCGCCTGCTCGACCGGGGCAAGTTGCTTAAACCTCTCTGAGCCCGTTTCCTTAGCTGAAAAATGTTTTTTCTAACAGAATAACCATGACACTTCACCAGGTTTTTGTGAGGCCCCCACTAGGTTGTGTGCAAAACCCTCCCCGTGGAGCTCAGCACAGGCATGTTTCATCACCACCGCGACCCTGAGGGGGCAGAGACAGCCGGGAGTCTCCCAGCACCCCTTCTCCCCAGGTAACTCAAGCTTTAGCACACATCACAGTCACCTGCAGGGCCCGCTGCACCAGAGAGCTTCACTGGGAGGCGCCTTTCTGCCAGGTCCCCAGCACAGCAGAGCTGCTGGTCTGGGGCGTACTTTGAGAACCGTTGCTCTCATGGTAATTGAATCCTCGAGTCTTGGCGGGTCCATGGCCACAAAGACTCGACTTCCCAGCCTGCCCTGCACCTGTGTGTGGCCATGTGACTCCTGGGCAATGGGATGAGAGGGGAGGGCCGTGTTCAATACCTGGGACAGGTGCTGACAGAGTGCGGTGTGCCCTTTCACCCTCCCTTCATCCTTCCTGAGGCTGGAACGGTGCTCAGCCATTGCAGGGACCAGAGGGCCCTAGAGACGGTGAAGTGACCAGCCCCAGGGGAAAACCACCCCAGCCCCCAGAGCTACAACACCAGCCACAGTTTCCCAGCTGTCATGGAAAGAGACCTCTTTTGCCTAAGCCACTGGTATGTGGGGTCTCTGTTAGTCATAGATGAATCTATATTTCAGATAACAGAAATATCTTTCACTTATATAGCATTTTATATCTTTGCAAGCATTTCCATATACTGTTCCATTTTTATCCCAAAACTGTCTTTCACTCAATCTGCAAGAGTTCACTCGTTCACTGATTCTTTCCAAATACGTATTTTTTCCAATGGATGTCTACCCGACTCAGAATGAAGGCCGCAGCCACATATCAAGTCCTTCACCATCCGGCCTCCTGACTGTTTTCCTGCCTCATCTTTCATCACTCTCATCCCCCACGTCTGCACTCTGGCTCGACGGAGACCTGTGGTCCATCCAACGACCCTCTGTCTCTCTGGCCACTGGACCTATTCAACTGGATGTCCCGCTGGAACATCCTCATCATCCCTGCTCCCCGAACCAACTCACACACAGCTTTTAGGTCTCAGCTTACGCATCACCCCTTCCGGGAAATCTCTGATCCCCCTTTCCCCCTGCCCCACCAGGACAGGCTAAGTTTCCTCCTCCAGCAACACCCCCTCTTACAGCACGACCGATCTGCTGAACCACCCTCACTTCTCTGTCTCCCGACCCCATCCCACTTGACCAGAAGCTCCTTCAGGAGACTACACCTTGTCCACCACTCTCTCCCCCCACAGCACGTACTCATTAATGAAAGAATAAACACTGACCAAGTGGAGAGAACTGCCCAATATCACACAGCAAACAAGCAAATGAACAAAAACCAAAAGTGAAATCTGACTCCTAGTGCCCTCCTCTTTCTAATACACATGCAGGAGGAGTCTGCCAAGAGCCCATCTGCACACCTGCGGGGCTGGGCTACCCTGAAAAGCCTGGCTCTCGCCCTCGCGGAAGGAGGTCCTTCTCGGAGCCCTGGGACGATCCAGGGGCTCAGACACAGCATCTTCAAAGTCACCAGGCCTCCCTCGGCCTGACATCAGCACCCAGTTACTTCCTTGAGACCGCAGACGCTCTCTGCCTGGACACACAGCGTCTGTGACTCTGGAGGACGGGGCAGGGGGTGGGAGGCGAGTCAAAGAGAAACTGCACTATAATTTGTACCTTGACACGTATCAATCAAAACATCCACTTGTCTAAATATTCCCAGACGAAGCAATTTTTCACGGGCTTCATGAGATTTCCTCATTACCTATAAGAGAGAGAAAAAAACCACAGAGACTGTATTCCTCTAAGAAATGGAAACATAAATGGTGGCTGTAGCATTCAGGCCGGCGGCTTCGCATTCGGTGCCAAGTAGCAGATCCCGGAGAAGAGATCCCCGCTAAGGCCAGACACGTGAGCCGCTCCTTGAGTAAAAAGATCACTTAGTAAAAGATTACTTGAATCTTTAAAAAAATACAATTCTTTAAAGTGGGGATGGCTGAGCACTGCTGAAAGGTCAAGTAAAACGGAGACTGGAAGGAGCCAGCTGGACGTGGCCACAGGAAGCTGTGGGCAACTCTACCCAGCCATGCAGACGTGGTTCCGAGGGCAGAAGGACAGAAGGAAGTCATGGAGGAGAGGAAGACGGTGCAACCCAAGAAAGGCCCCGGTGAATGAAGGGAACAAGGGCCCGAGGAGAGGCGGGCTGGGTAACGAGGAGCCCACCGCCCTCGGCCGCTGGGGGCCCCGAAGGGAAAGCGCACCGAGAGGGCGCCGGGGAAGCCCAGCACCCGCCGCCACCAGCTCCCAGCAACGCTGGGACGTGCAGGCAACACGGGGAGGGGCCGGCCGTGGACGAGAGGACAGACGCCTCTCCTCCAGGATAAGGGTGGAGGCCCAAGCATGTCAGTTTGTGGGTGGCTTCTGGGAACTGAGGGGGTTCAGCCCCCTCTGGGGTGGGGTGGGGCACTCAGAGTGTGAGCAAAGTTCATGGGGTCTTCAGAAGGGAATGGACAGGAAGGTCAAGCAGAGGGAACACTTGCCTCGATGAGGTTTTTAGCCTTAAAAACATCTCCAATTTCATACATGATGATGTCATCTTTAGTCCTTCCGAGTCCATCAAAATGAACGTGTTGGACAACCACCTACAGGTGACAAGAGGACGCAGATTACAGAGCTCAAGACAGGGCAACAGATTAGGCTTCGAGGATAAAGACAAATGCCTGAAACTAGTTTCAAACTTTTTTTTTCATTTAACGATCCACACTTCTTAATTCCATGCCTTTTCAAAACAATGGTCACTTGAACTAACTAGGCCTGTACTTCCCGTGAACGAGATCTACAAGGTCTCTGCAGCCAGCTGACCAGGCACCAGGGGAGTCCTAACACAGCAGGGTGCAGCGGTCCCCTAGACATCCTTCCCCACACGCTCCCCAAGCACTGGCCTCTGGATGACGCTGACTGCGACCTGGTTTAACAACAACTGCGTGTATTTTGCCAGAGATCTCGTGTGGATTTCAACACAGCCTGACGAGTGCTGGGCTCAGAGCCTCATCTGTCCATTAATGCTCACTGAATTAATTCATTCAATAAAATGCACCAAGTATCACTGCGAATGCTGAGGACACAGCAGTGAGCAAAACATAAAACTTCCTGCCTCAATGGAGCTTATACTCTAAAAGGGGAGAAACGGGCAATGTACACCGTACAGTAGATGGTAGTGAGCAACAGAGAGATATCAAGCAGGGATAATGGGGAGTGTTAGGGAAACGTAACACATGATCACGATACTATACTAAGGTCTTAGTTAAAAAATTAATGAAAATTGTGCTTACATTTCTCCCACTATATTTAATTTCAAAGGCAACAAAGTTTAGAAAACGATTCATTCACGACCCAAGGTCTTTTTTCTGGGAGCAGGAAACAAAATATAAACTTAAGCATGATGTGAGTTTCTCTTTGAAATATTTTTGGGGTTTTTTTATAACGTAAATTCAAAAATATGTTTGTTTACACTTCCCATGTAAATAATCACCAAGGAAAAACTATCCCTCTAAAACCAGAAACTCTCTCTAAGTGTCCAGTCTTTCTCAAATGTCGTTGGCTGCAAACTCTTCTTTGATAAAGGTGTCGACACAGGTTAATCCCTTCATGTTTCCCCAGCAGCTTGTAGAAGCCAGTGTTTCTAGTAACAACTCTATCCAGCCCTCAACAGGATACTCACATCCTTGTTCTCAAGAATTTCCTGTTTAGTTTCAGGTTCAACTTCAACAAATTCAGCTTCTTCTCCTAGCGCTCCAAAATCAGGTCCACTGGCTGGAAGAGGCTCCAAACTCTGAAAGGGAGGGAGGAGCCACAGATAAATGAACTCATACTAAAAAAAACTCTTTTGGTTTTGTCTTTAGATAGTGCTCCAGAAAACTTAGGCCCGTGGTCCGCTCTGGTGCTGGAGGCAGCCGGGCAGGGAGCACAAGGGCAGCATAAGCGGCTGTCGACGTACAAGTCTTAGGCTGGCAGTGACCCCTCACTGTCCAAGTATTGTTAATACATAAAACAAGGATGAAAATTCATCAATGGGAGGGTCAGGCGCAAACCCACAACGGCTGTGCCAGAACCGAGGACTATACCTAACCTAGTCCTACACATCTGAGGCCCATTTGAAGACCAAAAAACAAAATATTTTTTGCTTTTCTGTTATAGAAAGTATCCTGATTTTTTAAACCAAGATTGGACACATTCTAGGATAATTACACTGTCAAGCCAAATTACTAAAATATATGTTTCTGGACTCTGATAGATCTCTTTTGGTCCAGAAAGTCTCATTCAACACACTAAGGGGAACTGCATATGCTCATAAAACAGGATAGCCAGAAAGCAGTCCCTTCCTTCAGTCTGAACAGACATGTCTCAAGAGCATTCAAGCATCTTCTGAATAAGGATTCCGATAATAATTATGGAGACATGATAACATAACAGTATGTATAATAATGAGGATACAACATTGTATATTTATTACATATACAACAGCTTAACCACAGGGCTTCCCAGACGCTGGTGGAAACGGATTCAGAAGGTCTAGACTGGCAACAGGTGATGGCACATGTAGGCAACTCGGGGAAACTGTGGGAACCAGTATCCGGCTGCTTCCTCACTCCACCAATTCTCTATAGAGAAGCACATCTGAAGTGCACAGGTGCACCTGACATCTGCAGAACGTGGAGCAGGGGGGACTCGGGGCCGCTCTCACCTTTTCCCTGGAATATTTATCGGCCTCCTGTCAGCACCTCCTCCAGCATGCCGCTGGTCCTCTGGAAAGGTAATGACCTGACAGAACCACGTCCTCTTTCCCAGCCTTGCCCTAAAAGACTGGTCCTTGAAAGTGCCCTCAGGGACAGGATGCAACTCGATTCCTTAGCAGGGCGCACAAGGAACTACCACGCGGCCCCCACCTGGTACTCTAGATTCAATCCCCACCACCCCTATCCTCACATTCATGTCTGTGCACACCTGGCTCTCTCTGCCCAGGATAACTATCCGCCTCCCCGCAAAGAGCTGAAAGAACCACGTTCAGTGCCATCTCCTCTGTGAGCCATCCCTGACCTGTTCAGGGAGAATCAGTCCCTCCTCCACAGAGACACCTCCCAGCAGAAGTTTACGACCTTTGCTGGTATTCCTTCTTTTTCTTATTTTTATCTGCCTTGCTACATCAGAAATGCTCAAATATTTATGGAATGGGTAAGTGAATGATTTCTTTCTTTTGTCCTCACATTTAATAAATATCTGAGTGCCTACTGTCCACTAAGAGCAGGGAATGCGGCCATGAATAAAACAGACCCAGTCCTTCCCTCAGTGGCTGAAATGGATTATTTACATAAGTAAAAAAGGAAGACAATGCTGGGCAAAGAAACAGAATTTATTTCACATAATTATCCTTTCCTTTTTGTTGTGTAAATATTTTAAAAACGAGATCATTACTATATTTCTGAAAAATATGAAGAAATTAAATAGGAACTTTTTAATGCAACGTTTCATGAATATGCTTTGTGTATTTAAGTTTACACAGTGCAAAAAAGTGTATTACGGGTGCGCAGATTGCGAATGCAAGGCATCTACTACGGTTAGGGATACATGCACGTATTCATTCTTCTTAATCCAAATGCTTGACAGACAGACATTGGGCAAAATGTTCATGCAAAAAAAAATTCCATTACAGTTCCTAAAACCCCAAAAGCATGAAACACACTCCACCAAAGACATGCCAGACACATTTGTATTCTTAAATCTGAAATTCAGACTTTAATTCAAAAGATGCTGTCTTTACAGTTTCATGACTGCACCAAAGCTTGATGTCCTAAATTAACTGTTTCAGTAATAGAGGTCCATTCATTCACCAAATATCCACCCACTATGTGACTACGAGATCCTCACCCTCACCAAAGTTACATTCCAGTGTCTGGGTAAGTATTTAGCGAAATGAATTAAAATAAATATTTGGATCTAACCTCTAACCTTTAAGCAGATCGGTCTAGTAGTGAGTCGACAAATTTTATCGAAGGCCACGTGCCAGGCACTGGGCAAGGCAGTGCTAACTAAAGAAACTGGGCATGAAATAGATTTAATGAGTCATGAACAGCAACTCTGATATACACTAGAATCAGATAGAAAATACATGAAAAAATACTAGATATCAATGGCAAACACTGTTTCAGAAAGTTTTCGTTTGACGTATGAATAGGGTCCTAGATAACAAATATGGGATGTTTTCTTACTGTGAATCCTGACCAAAAAATTCAAACGACACTGCCTAGTGAAATGTAAAGGTCAAATTAAAGAACTAAAATTATTTCTTGTGAATACACTAATCAAAGGAGCAGCAGTCTTAGTGTCAAAGGCGCTCAATAAAAGCTGAGACTTTTTTTCCCCTGTACTCCTAGCACCTACAGCAGTGCCAGGCACACAGCTGACCACTAGTAAGTATTACTTGAATATACGAATGAATGCTTACTTTGTCAAGATGCCACAAGGGATGTAAGGTAAATAAGATGCGGTTCCTACTACCATCTAGAAACTTAGAATCAAAAAGGATAAATCAAAAATGCAGAGCTAAAACAGGGCACCAGAGTAAAAATATCAGGGAAGTTGGTAGCATATCCAAAATGAGGAAGTGGGGGGGGGGATAAGGAGGTTTATGTAGGAAGTGACTTGAAATGAGCTCTAAAAGATGGGACTATTTTCCCAGCTAAAGATGGGTGCAGGTGGTGATTGATGAGAGAGGGAGCTACGCCAAGCTGCACGGTCCAAAGACTGTGTCGGAGGAGGAACGGTGTTTCAAGTGAAGGAAATATCTGGAATGGGAAGTTAAGTCCAATTCCGGACACCAGGCTGAGATGTCTGTGCTTAATTCTTTTGGAAAACTCCTGAAAACTTCTGAGCGTGGCAACTGAAACAATCCACGTTGTAGAAGTGGTGTTGAAGGCTGGGACTCAGGAGGTCTGAGTTTTAGAACATTCTGAGGCTCTAACGGTGTTACCTTGGACAAATATTCATTCTCCGGGTCTCAGTTAAGATTATGACAAAGGAGAGCAGATGAGCAGCTTGGGTGCCGCGCCAGGCACCCAAGCAAGTGCTTTACAGGCACTGTGTCTTTCAGTTCTCCCAACAGCCGGATGAGTGGGTACTACTACTGCCTCCACTTTAAAACGAGGAACTAAAGCTTAGTGAGGTTTCCTCTTGGCACGGTAACCAAGAAACACGAGGACTTCCAGCTGCGTCTGGGCTGGAAGACTTCAGAAGATACTTGGTACTCGAGGAGTCTAGCAAGACTCCAGCAGCGGCTGCGCGGGACAGACTAGAGAAGATGACGAGTAAGGAGCTAAGACGCCCGAGACCGCTGATGGAAGAAACTTATCCCTCCGCTCCAGGACATCACTCAAAGCTCGCTAGTCTTTTCCGGGCCACTGCCTCGCCAAGTGACCTTGGGCAAGTCGAGTCCCTCCTCTGAGTGTCCGCTTCCCACTCGGAAGCCTGCGGTACCCGCTGGCGACATCTCTGCGGCTGCCTCCACCCGGCCCGCGGCGACCCAACGCCGGGGCGCGGCAGGCTGGGGGCCCCGGCCGCATTCCGCGCCGGCCTCGAGGGCTCGGCTATCCCCTCACCAGGGCAACCCGGGCGCAGCCGCGAGGGCGGCTCCGCGGCGCCCGCCCAGAGGTCACGCAGCCCGCGCGTCGCTGGGCCTCTTACCCGGGCGTGTACCGTCCCCATGGCTCCCTCTCTGCCGCCGCCTCCCAGAGCTGCCCGGGCCCGACGAAGGCTCGGCTGGTGCGGGCAGAGGGCGGGTCCCCGGTGGCGGAGCTACCGGCTGGTGCAACACCCACAAGCCCCCGGACGCGGCGGACTGGGGGCTGCCGTGATGGCCCGCCCTCGCCCCGCCCTTTCCCCCGCCCCCTGGCTCACGGTGCCTTCGCTCATTGGGCCTTAAGAGCCTGTGACCCGGATGTTCACGCGGACGCCGGGAATCTTCGCGACCTGGAGACGGCGCAAGCGCAGAGCGTTCAGTGGCGCCGGGGACGTCGCTGGCGCGTGTTGGGCAGCTGTGTGAGAGTGTCTGCTGGGGGTGGGCGCCGGGGACCCCAGACCCGCGGGTGGGCGTGCCGGGGCTTCCCCCAGGCCTCTCCCGTAGCCCACCTGGCACCTGGCACGCCCGGCGTCTGGAACCGCACGGTCCGCATTGGCGCCCTGCGCCTCCCCTGCTGGCCGCACGGACGCTTCCAGTCGCCGAACCCCCGGGACTCAGGCTCCTCGCTGGCAGGAGGAAGTGGCGGGCTTATCTGCTTCGCAGGGAGGGATCACAGGCCTCCTGCACGAGAGCGTGATTAACGCCCGGCACAGGGCAGGGCACTTAGTGAGCAGCGAGTGAAGGCCCATTGCTCTTTCCCCTGCAAGAAATGTCAGTGAGTGTCATTCGCACGGGGGCCGTTCACATCGGAGGACAAGACAGCCCTGGGGCTTCATTTTGGTGGTGGACACCCCCCCACCCCTAGAAGATAATATATAGTAAGTAATAGTCACACGGTGATCGGTGCAATGAGAGAAGGGTTTTCGGTATCATGTGGATTCAAGTTTCCATCCCTTCCTAGAGACCCTGACACTCTTCTATTTAAGTAGCAGCACCCGAACCCCCCAGCGTCCCTGGGGTAAATGTTAAGTCCACCTTCCCCTTCTTGGCTCCCAGGCCCTTCGCCTTCACACACTGCATCCCTTGCCGGTTGACCTGTCCATCTGTCTTCCCAGCTGGACTGTTGGTCCGCAGAGGTGGGGTCCCGTCTGCCTGGTTCGCTCCATGAGCCCAGAGGCTAGCAGAGTGCCTGCAGTGATGCAGGGGCTCGGTGAATATTTGCTGAGTTACCGCTCTCTTGCCGTAGGCTACGGCAAGCAGACAGACACTGCTTGTTAAAATTGCACGTTCCTGGGCCTCAACCCTGACCTACTGAGCCAACCTCTGGAAAGTAGAACCTGGAGATCTGAATTTTTTTAAAGTGTGCCAGGTAATTCTTTTGCCCTCTGGGTTTAAGAACACCTCATTTACAAAAACTCATGTCCACGTCTGACTTCATCACCAGTTTCTGAAGTCTTCGAAGACATGGGGCTGCTCACCTGCTTATAAGAAACTTGGCCAGAAATGGGTGGAAGAGGTGCTCGGCAGGAGGGGAGGGAGGAGGAGGCAGAGGCAGTGGTGGCAGCAGGGCCTCCTCGGCAGGAGGTGGGGGATAAGGATGCAGGGCCATGATACAGGCAGGTATGACGGCCTCCCATGGAAGGGGAAGGGTGGGCAGGACCAGACCTGGGGGAGAGACTTCTGGGCCTGGGCATACACTCAAGAGGCTGCAAGCTGATGGAAGAACTGGGCTGTAAGTTAGCTGTTGACCCCAGGCAAGTCACACCCTCTTTAAGGGTCAGTTTTCTCCATTCTAAAATATAGTGACGAGATTGCTAAGGACCCTACCTGTGGAGGTAACCTCCACATGAACGAACTTGAATGTGAGTGGCACGGCAGAATTAAGAAAATTCCCACAAGAGTATAGGAAAGCATGGGGTCGGGACTAAAGACCAAGTCAGTCAAGAGCCCCGAGCTCTGATTTCCATGGCATATTTATTGAGAAAGATCAAAAGCATTCTAGCAGAGACCAAATTATAAAACAAAATAATGAAAAACACAAGGCATGAGACTTTAGAAGAGCCAAAACAGAACGCCTTGTGTATATTATCACTCCTAGGGAGTATAGCTAAGCTTCAGCCCGGAGCTGGCACCATCAGGCTACGTGACTGCCTTATCTCAGTCGGTTTTCCTTTGAGATTGGTTCTGTTTTCAGAACATGTTTACAGTCACTCAGCCATCATGTGCCCTCCGCAGTTTTTTCCAAGTTACTGTCCTCTGCGTCCTCTCTGGTTTCCCACACCTGCCAGTTCTACAGATTTTTTTTTTAATTGGCTTATATTTCACACTAGAAAGTCATGGATCCTGGGCTTTGGCAGGCTTTTAAGCCATTCTGGATCACCACTTGCCAGGGGATCACAACCAGATTAGCTCCCGTTTAGTGGTTATGACAGCTGGCTTTATGGACAGACCTGCTGGCTGGGGTTCAGCTATGATTCTACCACTGCTAAGCTGTGTGGACTTCAGCAGGGCCCATACCTCTCGGGGTCGGTTTCCTCTTTACTGTAAAGTGAGGGTAGTAATGGTACCCACCTCATAGGATTCCCTTTAGGGTTCAGTGAGTTAATAGATGTAAAGCTGTGCCCGGCCCAGGGAGAGTACCATCCCCGCCCCCCCCCCCCCCCGCCGCCCCAAGATTAGCTGTCCCTATACCCACGTGCCTGGCCAGGTCCTCCGTGCTTTTCATAAATGGTCTTACTGAACCATCACAGTAAGGTGGGCTTTTATAAAGGATGAAACTAAGGCCCAGAAAGAGTGACTTACCCTGAAACCAAGTGGGACCCAGACGCGGGAGAGTGTGACGTGGCCCCACCACTGGCTCTTAGCCACCTCTGAATGATGCTTGCGTGTCCCAGGGTCTGGGGGGAGGGAGGTGGAGTAGATGATAGCTCAGAGGCCTCCAGACCCTGGATTCCCGTCTTTGGGCCATTTTAAAAGAAGGGGGTGGGACATACATAACAGGCTGCAGCACGTACATGACATACATAACATACATAACCAGGTGTCTGAGTGGGAGAAGCCAAAACACTGCCCAGTTGTTACCCGGCAAGACCCCAAGTGCCCCGGGCTCGGTGCCCACAGGCCCAGCCCCTGGGGCCTGGGAAACCTGCCTCTGGCCATGAAAGTGAGGCTTCTTGGGTCTCACTGACCCCCAGCTCAGACTCAAAAGGCTGTTTTAAGTATGAAAACTTGGATAGAAATTTCCCAAGATAATCTAGGAGACTGAGCAAATTTTAAGCACAAGTCACGCAAGCTGGACACTTTCAAAAATTCATTCTCAGAACTTCCCTGGTGGCACAGTGGTTAAGAATCTGCCTGCCAATGCAGGGGACGCAGGTTTGATCCCCAGTCCGGGAAGATCCCACATGCTGCTGAGCAACTAAGCCCGTGTGCCACAATTACTGAGCCTGAGTGCCACAACTACTGAAGCCTGCACACCTAGAGCCTGTGCTCTTAAACAAGAGAAGCCACGGCAATGAGAAGCCGCAACGAAGAGTAGCCCCCGCTCAACGCAACTAGAGAAAGCCCGCGCACAGCAACAAAGACCCATTGCAGCCAATAAAAATAAATAATTAATTTAAAAAAATTCATTTTCCCGGTTCCCTGAACCTCATGTGTAAAATGGGATAGTAGTTCTTAAAGCATAATGATATAGTGAGGATTTAATGAAATAAAGCATGGGGCTTGGCACACTGTAAACTGCATAAACTACATTTTCTTCTTGCATTTCCTTGTTCTCTTAAGTAAGCCTCCTCTCAAAGATAAGCCGTGACTTTGACCTGCAGGTTACGAGTCCTGAGCCAAATATGATATTTGAGAGCCTGTTGTGTACAGGGGCCAGGGTGGCAGAGGACAAGTTAGAAACACAAAGTCATAGATCTACCGTCAAACGCCATCTCAGACGGTCACAGTGTACATTAACTTTTTTTTTTTTGCCACACCACGCAGCGTGCAGGATCTTAGATCCCCGACCAGGGATCGAACCTGTGCCCCCTGCAGTGAAACCTCAGAGTCCTAATCACTGGACCACCAGGGAAGTCCCTGCAGTTAACATTTGAAAGTCTGAGAAATCCTGTGGTACATACACCTGTTTCGCTTTCTTTAACCCAGTATTTCCTGGGTTATTTATTTTGTCTTAAAGGCTTTTGGGGTTTTGAGGTTTTCTGTGGCTTTCAGTGGTGCTGGTCACCAGAATTTCTATTGTTCCTCTTTTTGGGCAAAAGGTAGACTTGCATTTCCATGCCCCCAACCATGTGACTTGCTCTGGTCAAGTTGTGGGCAGAAGGGAGAGGAGGTGCTCTGGATGGAATCCTTTAAGCGCCATGTTCCTCCTCCACTGCCCCCCACCCCCCCAACCTTCCAGAGGCTGGGACTGGCTCGGCCTGGGCCAGCCAAGTCCGACGAGCGTATAGTCTGAGGAGTGAACCTTTTGGGAGTCTGGGAGTCTTTGTTAAACAGCATAACCTCGTTTGTCCTAACTGATAAAATCTGCAAGGGCAACCAGGGAAAACTTGTGCTGATCTGTCCCATCAGATGGAGAAACGCAGGTTAGTGACCACACTGGCTCCCTTGAGAAACCCAAACCCCAAGTTTCAGAGGCCACGAGGAAGGGACTCGGGGTCTTCACAGATCCCCGCAGAGGTCACCCCTCCTCTCAACTTGGGGCACCCTGTGGTGTGGACTCCCCAGGGCTGCAGCCTTGGTCCCTTTATTCCTTTCCTAGAGGGCGGGCGCCTTGAGGTGCGGGGCTCGCCTTCCTCCCGTCACCTCAGCACCTGCCACCTGAGGAGTGAAGGTGAGCAGGTGAGAGGAAAGAGCACGGGTGCTGGCATGAGACAAAGGCCTGGGGTGGGCGTCGGGTGCCTTAAGGTGAGGCTCCAAGCTGCCGGGGGCACCTCGGGAGGGATGCCCAGGAGGAAGCGGGCTTCTCCGTGTGTGTGTGTGTGTGTGTGTGTGTGTGTCTGTGTGTGTGTCTGTGTGTGTGTCTGTGTGTGTGGTGGGGGATGACTTGACCAGCTCTGGGCCTGAGGATGGCCTGAGGTGGAGTACAGGCCACCAGACCCCGCCAGGAAGTTGCTGCAGCAGCCCAGGGCAGAGACAGGCTGCCAACAAGGGACCCGCTTCCAGAGAGGTTCAGTGGAGGCGGACACGTAGGATTGGGACCAGCTGGAGGAGAGGGCGGGGGGGGGGGGGGGGGCCTCGGTGCATCCCCACTTCCTGGCTCACGGGACTTGGCTGTTGATAGAATCAAGGTGTCTGATAAGGGAGCTGAGGAGCTCTGCCCTGGAGGATGTTGGGGAGCCGACCTGGGGTAGGTAGGTGGGTAGGGGGGCCCTCCCCTGAGCCAGGGAAGGGGTGGGGTCCTTAGAGTGAGGCCTCCCCAGAGGTGGCTGTGTGCACTCGGCCGAGCAGGCACGTCCCAGCCCTGGGCCAGAGCCCGGTAGGAAGGATGGAGTTGGGGAGTCTGGGGTCCCAGAGGAAGGAGAGGGATCCAGGAAGGAGGGTTTGGCCCTCAGTGTCCAGGTCAGAGCACGTGGAGGCCACCTGGCCTGGGGGGAGCCAATGGGGCAGTGGGACCATAAACCTTGGGGGTGGAGGTGGACAGGGGAGTTTGGAGGAGCTTGGCTGTGAGACAAGGAAAGCAACACTGTGGCTCCTCGTAAAGGATATAGAGGGCTTCCCTGGTGGCGCAGTGGTTAAGAATCCGCCTGCCAATGCAGGGGACATGGGTTCAATCCCTGCGCCAGGAAGATCCCACATGCCGCGGAACAACTAAGCCCGTGCACCACAGCTACCGAGCCCGCAGGCTGCAACTACTGAAGCCCAAGCACCTAGAGCCCATGCTCCCCAACAAGAGAAGCCACCACAACAAGAAGCCCATGCACCACAATGAAGAGTAGCCCCTGCTCACCGCAACTAGAGAAAGCCCACACACAGCAACAAAGACCCAACGCAGCCAATGAAAAAAAAAAAACAAAAAAAAACCCACTCACATTTATTATGAATTATTCTCTGATGAAAGAAATACATAGAAATTTAATATAAAACATAATTACAGATAATGACATAATGGTGACCACTGTCGGTATCTTGGCCATACCACCTTTCAGTCTCTGTTCTGCACGTACACGTACACACGTATACACACCCACACACATTTTATTTTTTTAGCAAGACTGGGCTCGTGCTTTGCACCAAGTTTTGCTGTCCATTTACCAAACAGACGTTGCTCCCTGGCGTTAAACCGACTACACACTGATGATTCCTGACAGCGGAGTATCCCAGAGCATAAATGGACCATAAACACTTGACAAGGTGGGAGGCACTTGAGAATGTTTCATACGCTGATGAGAAACCAGCCGTGCTGGAGAGGCGAGGGCCTTGGGGGGCAGTGACTTCTGGGATCAGCCAATGAGGAGGAGATGGGGTAGCACGTAAGGCACAGCGAGGCGGGGAGCCTTGGCTGTTTCTAAAAAAGTAATACACGTCTTTGTCTTAGCGCATGTTTCTAAAAAATTATAAAACATATGCTCATCATAAAAAGGTTGAATCATTGCAAAAAGTAGTAGGAAAATAAGTCCCATTGTCATCCTATCTTAACATATTTCTTTCCTTATAATGATCACAGAACTAGCGTACAGAATCCTACCTAAATGCAAATATCCTGGTTATTGTAAAACACTGCTAAAGTGTGGTTGTCTCTGTTTAGACCTATGCCGTGGTTCTGACGGAAAAGGCCACCGGGAACCCTGAGAGTCGGGCTGGGGGAAGGCATGAGGGTGCGTCACCAAGGGTCCAGGTGGGCGTCAGGCAGGCGTCACCTGCCCCACTCCTGGCCAGCTCAGCAAGGGGACGGTGCTTTGTTCTGGAGCCCAGGTGGCCAGGAGAGCTGACCACTCACAGCCTTGCCTCACTCAGGGAGCGAGCACTACCGGCACAGGAGGCCCCAGAAACGCGAGGAGCCAGCCAGGAGCCCGGAAGGGGGGCTCCCCTGCACTGCGTGACGACCCCGTCTTTCACAAGCAGCCGCTGCCTTCCAGGTGCTGGCGATCCCATCAAGGCTCCCGCAGAGTTTGCCCCCCGTCACACTCTCCTCTAAAGGGTATGTCCCCACGGCGCAGCGCTTGGTCTGACCTTGCCGGCTCCTCGACTCCGGGACACCTGCACAGTGGGGGTGAGAGTTGCAACCTTTTGTGCCAACATTTAGGATTTTGAGCTTATCACTGTTTCTTTTCTTTTCTGTTACACTCAAGTGATAAATAAGAAAACCCGACACGTTTCACCTTGGATCCCATTACACTGTGCTTGCCAACAAATTACCATCCTGGAGAGAAGACGGGTAATTGTCTCTCGCTCCGCTGCATCAGGGCTCTGGGAGTGCAGAGGACAGGTGAGGACCCGGGGGCGCTAGGGTGACCGTCTTGTGCACTGGATTGTTTTTTTTTTTTTGGCCATGCCTCATGGCCCTCGGGATCTTAATTCCGCAAACAGGGATCGAACCCGCACGCCCTGCAGTGGCAGCGCGGAATCCTAACCACTGGACCACCAGGGAAGTCCCTGAACTGGATTTTTTTTTAAGGCTTATTCTATTAGTAACTCACTGATTCCTATAATATATAATCCAACTGATAATTAGAAGATTCCCTTATATTTAAAACTTTATCAAATATTTAGGGTAGGTCAAAAGATGTACCAGAATGCAAATAAGTTGCCATCTTTTACTGCCCCCTAACCAGGGGTGTCCTTGGGAGGATGGCACCCCGTTCACCCCACAATGACTGCTTCCTGTACAGAGAGACGGGACCACACTCCTTTCTTCCTTCCAACCCCCAAGACTGCGCAAAGGGCAGCCCAGCCCCCAGCCGCAAGGTCCCCCGTCCAAACACCGGCCATTCTAGGAACCTCCCCTGGGACAGCTGAGTGGGTGGCAAGAGGAGTCAGCCATGGACCCTCCGCGCTAGTCTCCCCGTGTGCGATCTCCCAACGGAACCAACTTCGCGCTTACGCATTGGGTTTCCTTAAGCTCTGGACCGCCACGTACACCAAACGTGGCTTCGTAGCTTTTCATAAGACAAAAAGATTGCCTTCCATTTCAACAAACTATAAATTCAGCACAGAGGCCATTTTCCATACATCACGGATGTCAGCTTTGGCCTCCACTGGGCAGTCCATCGGGAGGGCGTCCGGGTCCAAGGAGGAGCAGGGAGGCCAGTGGTGCCCACGGTGTTCTGGTTTGTGGGGGGAAGACCGTGGGCTGCTTGCTGGTGTCTGGGATCTGAAACAAAGGAGGAGTTCTACCTCAGCCACAGACCTGCTGCTCTGGGCTTCGGTGGCAGTGAGGAGGGAGGGACACTGCTTCTTACTCTGGGCCCCACAGGTGGCCCAGCCCAAATCCACGGCCTCCTCAGGCCCTCGGTGCCGGGCTCACGTCACCGTCCCGGGCCTCCAAACCTGTGGGCCTCCCAGCCACCTGGACCCCTCCCACTGGACACCCACTGGCACAGAGAAGCCCATCTGTCTCCACCACACAAACCAGCTCGTCTGCCAGGGTGCCCGCTGCCGCCCACACCGCCAGCCCCCAGGCCCCCTCCTCCTGCCCCGCGGCCCCGGGGCTTGCAACTGGCATCTTCCTTTTGGCCTGGAGCCTACGAACCCCTCTCAGTCCTCTAGGTCTCTGGGCCGGTTCTGCTGCCTCTTGCGGGGGATGGGGGGGAGGGGCGGCGCCCTCCACGTGGCCACTACCGTCATTTCCCAGCACACACTGGATCCTTCCGCTCCCTACTTTTAACCCTTCCATGTCTGCTAACAGCAAAAACAGCTGCGGGCTCGTCCCTGAGTGCCCACCACATGTCCAGGACCGTGCTAGGGGCTCCCTGAAGCCTCGCAGAAACCTGACGAGGAGAGGAGGGTCACCCTTGTAGAACAGGTGAGGAAGCCGAGGCCCACGATTTTCAGGATAAGATCCAACCCTCATAACGGGCACCAGGCCCTTCTTGCTGTGAGTTAGTTTTCAGAATTCAGAAAGTAGCAGCAGCATCCGGGCCACGTTACCGATGCAGATGGCGGGTTCCATCCCAAGAGACCCTGATTCAGCAAGTCTGAGGTCAGACGGAAATCTGCATCAACAGACACCATCCCCCCAACCCCCCCACCCCCCACACATACATGCACACACAGATGTACACCAAGGGACCCTGCCTCTCTCTGTGCCCCACCCCCTCCCCGTGCTGCCAGCACCCAGAGCTACTTCCTTTCCGCAAGCCAATGCTACCTGACACTCCCTGACCTGCCCCTGTCCCTCTGCCCTGTCCCTGCTCCCCTGGCCAGCTCTCTCCTCTGCCATCAAAATTAGGCTCAGTGGATATTTCCCCGCCCCCTCCCTGGGCTTCACCGCATCCTGTGCCGCTAAATCTTGGTTATTAGCTTTCAGCGGATGCACTGGGACCTCTGATTTGCTCAGCTGCCTCCCATGAGACAGGACCCCCTGCACCAGAGGATAAAACCCCTCGCCACCTATCTGGGGCCCGATGACATTTCTAGAATGGCGCAGGAGGCCTGAGCAGATGGGAGGGCGCCTGTTGGACCCGCAGACCCACAGCCAAGTCACTTACCTGGAGGTGGGAAGCAGACACATCACCACGTGAGAACAAACCTGGGAGCTGGCCCATCGCAGCCACTGGATGTCACTGGGCATGTCCGGAAGCCACGCCACCAGCCTGCAGGGATAAAACGGAGACACCCTCGCATCCTATGAGCACGAAGACAAACCAAAACACAAAGAACAAAACCAAACCCTAACCGAAGGCACACATCTTACACCGATACCATCGTCCAGGTTTACTGCCAGGGTCCCTTCTAACCCCTACCTGATAAATTCCCAAAGACAAGCCAACCTACAAGCCCAAAGGAAAATTAGGCCATTTTTGATTTGGGAAAGCTCAAGGGACCTACACGGAAATAAAGAAGACCTTGGTTTCCCAGGATCCTACTTCTCTGCGGCAACATGGCCACGATGCAGAGCATCTTGTGGTCCAGAACCACCCCCTCCGCCCAGGTCTGCTGTGCTTGGCCATGTGCAAGCCCCGCAGAGGAAGCCGCCGAGGAGGCCTGACCACTGACCCCCAGACTCCCGACACCCCAGACGCGTAAAGGACCCCACGTCTCGGGCTTTGAGAAATGCCAGGGCAGCCCTCAACCCAGGGCAGGGCTGTGAGGCAGCGGGTGGCTGATCTGGCGGGGAAGGGATCTGGGGAGGGTCACCAAAGCTGGAGAGCTAAGCTGGATTTTTAAGGATGGTTGGGACTTTACTTGCTAAAAAGAAAGTAAGCATCAAAGGAAATCTGAAGAAAACTGAGGGAAAACAAATGCCCAGGAATTCAGCAGGCACACAAGCGTTGGCCTCAGATCCCTCCCAACATACCAGGAATAAAATCCCAAAATAAAAGTGCAGACCTACAAGAAGTGACAGACAGGGTTTCCCTGGTGGTGCAGTGGTTAAGAATCCACCTGACAATGCAGGGGACACGGGTTCGAGCCCTGAGCCGGGAAGATCCCACATGCCTCAGAGCAACTAAGCCCGTGCACCACAACTACTGAGCCCGTGTGCCGCAACTACTGAAGCCCACGTGCACCTAGAGCCCGTGCTCCACAAGAGAAGCCACCACAATGAGAAGCCCGTGCACCACAATGAAGAGCAGCCCCCACTAGCCTCAACTAGAGAAAGCCCGCGTGCAGCAACAAAGACCCAATGCAGCCAATAAATTAAATAAATACTAAAAAATATAAAAATTAATTAATTAAAAAAAAAGAAGTGACAGACATCAGTAAGAAAGGAGGTGGGGTGGGCAGGGGCTCACCAACGAGGCAGCTTCCCAGGGCGCTCCCCGCAGACCGTGAGCTCTGCCCTGTTGTGTAAGGAGCCAGGGTGGGGGCTGAGGGCCTTCCACGGCTTCTCTCACTGAATCCTCACCCCACCTCCACGAGGAAGCCACAAAGCCACGGGAAGCGCTCACCTCTGGACCACAGCAATGGCAGACTCCACGGGCAACGTACATGGCAGCATCACGTAGGACATGACCTTAATTGGGAAGAAGTTGCAAATCTTGCTTATGTACCCATCTTGGTTTCTGATTGCTTTCCTCAGGGCTGAAAAATACAATTCGGATGTCTGTCTCCCACCAGTGTAAGGACCAAACCATCTCCCCCAGGTGGTGCTTGGAATGTCTGTGAAATATACAAATCCTGGCAGCCAAAGAATCAGAAGCTTCCACAAATGAGATCAGGTGGGGCTTGTGCTCAAGTAGCCCTTGGATCACCTGTGGTACAGGGTCCCTAAAGGGACCCTGTACCACAGGTGATCCAAGGGCTACTAAACTGACTGTTTTTGGAGGCCTTCACAAACTTCTCAAACCGCCCGGGCCCCAGTTTTATGAGCTTTTCTTTGCACCTGCAGCTGATTCCATCTCTTCTGCCTGGAACCCCCTAGCCTTCTGTTTCCCCTTTGTAATGACCTCTCGACGCCTCAAATCACATTAATTTGAGCAGCTGCTGGTTCGTGCAACTCCTGGGGTGTTAGTGCCTCGGACGCAAGAAACGGCATTTATTTCATTTCACTTCATTTCATTTCGTTTCAGCCATGTGTGTGGGATCTTAGTTCCCCACCAGGGATTGAACTCACACCCCCTGCACTGGAAGCATGGAGTCTTAACCACTGGACGACTGGACCAAGAGGGAAGTCCCTGTCCCGTTCATCTTTGAATTTCCCTAAATGCCCAACTGGAAGCTGCACAGTGCATTCATCTGCCCATCAAATAGTCGATGACATGATAAAATACACCAGCTTCAGTGAAGGTTCAAAACTGTGGTTTCTGGGGGGAGGGAGAAATTAGAAGGGGCTCTTTGAGAGAAAAAGGGCTTTGAGATGGGAGGACGGGCAGAGAATGGCATTCTCAAAGAACAGGCCACCCCAGGGGTGCCCCTGAAATCCAATGTGCCTGGACTTCAGAGAGCACAGCCAGTTAACACAAAACTCAGCTGGAGATTGTTTTCCTCTGGCCACGACCACACTGGAAGGGAGACTGAGCAAGGACCCAGGGGGACAGGATGCGCATGCTAGGAGGTGGGGGTCCTGAAGGGCCTGCCCTGGTCACTCTGCCCCATCTCTTCCTCCACGACACACAGGGAAGCCACCCTTTCCACTTCTTGAAGGGTCACAGAGAACCACCTCCTGTGCCTTCTCGCCCCCAGAGCCAGCACCTGTCATGAGCTTGGGCGACAGGGTCTCCAGGATGCTCTCATCCCAGGGCAGGATGCTAAGGCGCAGATGTTCCAGCAGCTCGTCTCCCTCAGGCCTCGCTGCCCCGGTGGCCACGTCGGGGGAAGGCTCCAGGCTCCTGTGCTCCCAGGGGGCTTCCAGGGCTTCCGACTCTGCAGAGGCCTCCCTCAGGCACGGAGGGGGCCTGTCACACATGCCTGCAAAGGGCACGGGAACAAGCCCATCAGGCAATTTCGGGCGGTGAGGTCATTACGCACCCACCCACCTGCCCGCCGAATTAGAGGGAAGCTGCTGCCCTGTTATCCAGACAAGGCAGGGATCAACGGGGGCAGGCACTCCTAGCAGGGAGGAAGGAGTGTGGGGCTTTGACACCCGGTGGATGTGATGCAGGCGCCTGGCTGCATCACTCTCTGCTGTGTGGGCTCCGGAGCCACGTGTGGGTTCACGAGGTTCACAGCTAAGGGTTAGAACTGATTTATAGTAACCGAACCACTGGTTAAGCCAGCAGTCCAGGCCCTGCAGCAGCCATTCAACTGCTACCGCTATCATCATCTCCGCTTTTCGGCTGAGGAATCAGAAGCACAGAGAGGTTAAGAGATTTGTCCAAAGACACACAGCCAATACATGGCAGAGCAAGATCTGAACCCAGGTCTGATGTCAGTGATGGCACCCTTCCATCACACGGCCTCGAAAGAAGCATTAGGTCAGGGGGTTTGTGCAGGCCCTGCCCTGGGTGCTGGGGCTCAGGAGCTGATACCAGTGGGTGGTTCCCGCTCGCACGCTGGGTGGGGACAGCGAGACAAGTACTTTTGGATGCCCACCTTGTGTTCCCACTCTACGTTAAAAGCCCAGGGGCTGTCCCTGGAAGCCCGTGCCTTGTTCTCAGGTTACGCTTCCCATTTAGGCTTCCCCAGATCTTTCCAGCCTCTGTTAGACACACAGCTCACCCCCTGGGACTTACTTTCCCTTAGGCATGTTTCAGAGAACCCGTTCCCAGGGGACACCTGCCCCAGCCCCACGCATCCTCTGCAGGACCCCGAGGAGGCCAGCGCGGCCAAGGGAGGACTTCGTTTCGATCATTAAACCCAAACCCAGCACCGATACTGCAAGCGCCCAGCCGCACACCAGTCTTTAGAATTACTAGGAATCACCCAGCATCACCTAATCCAAATGCTTTTTGCTAGAGATGTGGACACGGAGGCCCAGGGAGGGGAGGTGGCTTGCCCAAAGTCATCTAGCAATCTAGCAACTTCTACAGGGTCCATCACTGTCATTTATTCCCAGGTTGCTCCCAAATTTCACCCCCAGTCCCGACCACTTTCCAGAACCTCAGACTCTGACATCACTGTGCCCCTTGCACAACCACCCAAATATGCCCCCGGGGCACCGCGCACGGCCCGCCAGCTTTCCTGCAGAAGCCGTGCCCTCCTGAGGGCCTGAGAGGTGAGCAGAGCCCCTCTCCCCGCGTCCCAGCTGCAGAAGCCAGAGGCCAGGACTTCATCCCTGAACCTTCCTCCTCCAGAATCTCTGCTTGGTCGTCTCCAGGTCCTGTTCCCTCGGGCCCCTTGCACCACCCTCGCTGCCATGACCCTGGCCAAGCCCACAGCAGCCGCCTTCACCTCCTGGATGCTGGTCTCACCCTCTCTGCACTGCCGCCAGGGGGCCCTTCCAAAGCTCTCCTCCGACCGCCCTCACTCCCGCTTCAGCAGTCCTCCGTGGCTCCCCAGTGCCACAGGATGCAAACCCAGCACCATGCCCATGAGGCCCAGCCTTGTCCCTCCACCTTTCACGTATCACCATTCCTGCCCCTCTCCTCCGTCCATCTCTCCAGGTGCCCCGCCCCCGCCACTCCAGTTATACCGTCTTTCCACCTCACCCTCACACCCCCACACCTAGAACGCTCCTATTCACTCCTGAAGTGGCAACGCGGATTCACATCGTCCCGAAACCCCGCCTTCCCCCGCCTTGCAGACCCTTCCCCGCCCTGTGTGATCCTACAGCATCCTGTATCTTCCTGCCAGAGCACTGAGCACACCGTCAGCCTGCTCTTTACATATGTGCCCCGCCGACCACGAGACTAAGCTCCAGGAGGGCAGGGGTCACATCCGTCTGTCCACTGCGGAGTTCCTAGCACACAGCCAATTGCTTGGCACCTAGAAGGTATGCAGTACACATTTTCTCAATAGCTAAATACATGTATGTCCTATGAACCACACCACCTCCCTGGTCTTAGACAAGGACTGATTCAGGGGATCAATACATGAACGAACCTTTAGTATCAAAGAAAAGTAGCTGCAAACACATGTACTATTTGGTTCCAATCTAACGTTTCCAGAACCCAAGTCCCCCAGCCTGGACGACCCAGGATGACCCAAACGCAGGAACTTTCCCCAGAACACAGCTGGGCTAGTGGGCGTGGCCCACACCTGGCTGGAGAGAGCTGTTCTGATGGCTTCACCTGGGACCCAGAGACTGTTTATCTTCCTTCCTTACTTCCAAACTAAAGGTTGACAATTGTTCAAGCAGAAAAGAAAAACAAAGGAAGTGCCTTCAGCATGCAGACAGGTGACACTGGACAGGGAGAGCGAGCCCTGGGGCCATGACATCTGGGTTCACATCCCAGCTCTGCTCCCCAGTGAGTGGAGTGCAGGCCTGGGCTGCCCCTCCAAGCCTCAGTTTCCCCATCTGTAAAAGGGGGGCAAAGATCTCCTATCTTACGGGGCCAAAGAGAGGGCCGAGTGAGACAGGGAGTGAAGGTGCTGAGTGAGTGATGGAGCCAATATCACTCCCCTGTTGACCAAGGCTATGAACAGAAAGCTTGTCAAAGGGGCACATCTGTCGCCCCAACCGTACATACCATTCTCTTCCAAGAACCTGATCGCATCTAAGTATCCTCGAAAGCACAGCTCTCCAAGCACCTGTGAACAAATCAAGTAAGTTAACTGCGGGGGGGAGCCACTAAGTGCCATTCTTTTCAACGTCACCTGAAGATGGCAGACGCAAAGCCAAGAGTCCTCCAAGCTCCAAACCGTGTGCCCTGCGCAGCCGCTGCAGGGCCGGATGGGGCTCTGCTTTCCTGCAGGCCTCAGCTCGAGTGACACCCTCTCCGTGCAGCCCTCGCTGGCACCCCGGCATGACAGGCGCTGGTTCCTCTGGGCTCCTGTGGTCCCCGGATGAGCCTCCACCCTAACAAATACCGGGGCCTGATCTACTTGTCGTGAGACAGTACGAGCTGCCTCCCCTGCTCCTCTGTGTACAAACCACACGGGCAAACCAGTCCTGCGGTCCAGCCTTCCCTCTCCCTGCAAGCGCACGCTGTCGTGTACGTTGCATGGCACGGCCTTCTTTCTCCCCCAGAGAACTGGCGCTGTGCAGATTCTACCACCTTTCTTACTATGTTAGGGTAGTAAGGTCCACCACACTACAAGGACAATCAAAGATTACACTGGGAGTTTCCCGGTGGTCCAGTAGTTAGGACTCCATGCTTTTACTGCCAAGGGCCTGGGTTCAATCCCTGAAGATCCCACAAGCCGTGCAGCGCAGCCACCCCACCCCCCTTCAAAAAAAAAAGATGAAACCACTAAAGGCAGTGTAGTTCTTGACCATGGCTGCAAATAAGAATCATTAGGCATATATACATTATCAATAAGAAAAAAATCAAACTGTACACTTAAAATATATGCAGTTTATTGTACGTCAATTATATCTCAATAAAAGTTCTAAAAAAAAAAAAAAAAGAATCAATGGGATGGGACTTCCCTGGCATCCAGTGGTTGAGACTCCACCTTCCAATGCAGGGGGTGCGAGTTCGATGCCTGGTCGGGGAGCTAAGATGCCACATGCCTCAGGGCCGGAAAATAAAAACCCCAAATCATAAAACAGAAGCAGTAAATTCAATAAAGACTTTAAAAATGGTCCACATCAAAAAAAATTCTTAAAAAAAAAAAAGAATCATTGGGATAATTAAAAAAAAAACCGAAACAAAACCCTAGTACCCAGGCTGCTGATACTTAAGCCACAGCCCAACAGAGGTGGAATCTGAACAGCAGCGCTGTTTATATGTCCGCAGGGGATCCCAGCAACCAGCGTGAGGCAGCATTGAGCTGAGTTCCTATTCAGTGATGGGGTCTGTGTCTGTTGGTTGGTTTGCATGGAGGACAGCTGTTGGGTCCCCTGGCAAACAGGGATGCAAAGGAGAGAACAGCCCCTTGGAACCCAGAGCCCCACTCACCTTGAGATCTGGGGGAAACACCGCCCGGGTTACCAGGTGGAGGTTCTCCGAGCACAGGCGTAGATTGAGCTTGGTGAAGCCCTCGTGAAGAAAGTTCGTGGACTTGACTTTGGGGCAGATGTCACTCTCCCCATAGAAGGGGGACACAGTGATGGTCGTTTTGGTGTCAAAGAAGGGTATGATGTCACTCACTCCTCCGTCAATGTATCGCTTTAAGGGGCAAAAAAAGGACACACTGTCAGAAGCTCTGGGCTGGCGTTTTCTGTGTGTTTCAGATTACGGGCAGAGGCTTCGCAGGGCCGCAGGCAGATACGGTGGGAGGATAGGGGCTTTGGAATCACTCTTTCAGCAAATCCTTACTGAGCATTTCTGTGCCAGGCCAGGCTGTAGGCTGGCACTCAGGGCTGCCACATGCTGTTGTGTAGTTTACGTACTGCACAAAAAAGTGCCTGGCCAAGAGGCAGACGGAGGCTGGCGTCTGGCCCACGTTGTGGTGGCCAAGTCCTGAGCCCAGGTAGGTGTGCCCCTGTATTGTGCATAGACCAGGGGCGTTGTGTGCACTGGGGACAGAGTATGATGTAGACCTGGCGCCAAGGGAGACAGATGGTCAGAGGTTCGATTCCAGAGGCCCCTTGCTGCTTGAGGAATCTTAGACGAGACACTTAACCTGTGAGCCTGACTCTGCCCACACCTGGGAAACGAGAGTCAGCACTGGAGACTTACATGATACAGTGAACCTGGGACTTGAGCTCCCATAAAATGGCATCTTGTCCCACAGCTAATGTGCATTTGGGGTAAACACTGTGAGAATCAGTTCTCCTGTATCCATAACCCTGAACAATGAGGCAGGTTTTGGTACAATTTGGACCGAGTCTGCACCTATGAAACCAACATCTAGAATGATTCCCAAACCCACGACCATCACAGCCCAGCTATTGGTGCCCACGGTGGCGGAGGGTGGGAGGCTTCAAATATCACAACTGGGAGACCTGCCCCAGCCAATCCTTCCAAAGGGAGAAATTTCAGGGCACACCTTGGCCTAAAACAAGTTCGGGAAAGAATCAGGCACGTTCAGCCCCGCCTTAGCTATCAGGAGATTCTTGCCTGAGTCCAAATATGATTAGATGTGCACACACAGCGGTAGTTTCTAAACTGTTGCCGTACGATTTCTATGGAAGATGCAAGAAGGCATCAAACACCTCACTGGCAGAAAGGGACACGGAACCAAATGTCAGGAACCTTTAGTTAAGACTGAGGAGGGAGGCACTTCCCTGGTGGTCTAGAAGGTACGACTCTGTGCTCTCAGGGCAGGGGGCGCAGGTTCGATCCCTTGTCGGGGAACTAGATCCCGGACGCACGCCGCAACTGAGAGCCCCCATGCCGCAACTAAGAAGTCCGCATGCCGCAGCTGCAACGAAGATTCCATGTGCAGCAACTAAGACCCGGCACAGGCTAAATAAATAAATAGATATTCAAAAAAAAAAAAAAAAAAAAAGACTGAGGAGGGAGGAAGCGGGGGACTATTTTTTTCATTATTATTTTTTTAAGTTAATTTTTACTGGCATATAGTTGATCTACAATCTCATGTTATGCTCAAGTATACAGCAAAGTGAATCAGTTATACACATACACATATTCACTCTTTTTTCACTTAAGGGATATTCGTCCTAAAATCCACTGACTCCTCTGTCCTGTAGAATTTTCCCTCCACCCTGCACTTTTCTATAGGAATGTTCTGAGTTTGCTCAGCGGAACCTGCCTTTGGAACTTGCTTTGCCATGTGAGGACCGCGCTGCTGTTAAAGCGTGACTCAGCAGGGCTTCTAAAGTGCCTTCCTGCTGACACACTGGGATGTCGTGTCTTGTCTCCCACAGTTGCGACAACCTAAACTGTCTCCACACAGCGCCAGGTGTTCGTTCCGGGGTGGAGGGACAGAATCATCTGATGACCACGCCCTCAAAGGACACTGCCAAGTGGTCCAGCACAGCCCAGCCTCCAGTCCAGAGCCTCCGGGACAAACGCCTCAACTTCTGTTTTTCCACCGGAGGCAGCGCTCGGGATTAGCCACGTGTTTACATATTTGTTGATGGAACCAAATCGCAGCCCTGCGGGCAGCTTCTGCCCGAAGTCACGGGCTACAAAGGGCAGAGCTGGACCCACAGAGGATTAAAACTCTCCACCCCTAAGAATAGAGCCTTATTACCTTAAGTAAGGTAATAAGCATCTTATACCTTAACTAGGCCACTGGGCACCTATTCTGGTGCTCCTGTGCAGACTGAGTGAACAGCTTACCTCACAGATAACCGGCTAATTATTCTACACGGAATTGGTTTTGCTGCTCAGACAGCCTGGAAGCGGGGCCAGTTATGGAATCTCTGTCTGAAGGCTGAGAGGCAAAAGGCTCCGAGTTTGGGGACAGGTATCAGGGGCCCAGGGTGCCTGAGCTCAGTGCCTCTTCTTTCTTTCCTTTTTTTTTTGGACGCACAGCTTGCGGGATCTTAGTTCCCTGACCAGGGATCGAACGGGGGCCCTTGGCAGTGAAAGTGCAGAAGAGTCCTAACCACTGGACCACCAGGGAATTCTGTCAAACACAGTTTAAAAGGAGACTTACCACGCCTCTGAAGGAAGGGGGGATCAAGCCACAGATGATAGGGATGAAGGAGGAACAAAACAAGGCCTGTGAAGACAAAAGGGAGTGAAACCACAGCTCAGAGCAGGCTGCCTTTTATCCCCCTGGGTCTCTATAAGCCTCCTCCAAGCGAGAAGAGCAACAAGTCTGAAAACTCTCGGCACAGAGTAGCTACTTTAATAAATGGTTGAATGAAAATGAACCAACCTACACACTTACTATTTCAGGCCCAAGTATCAACTCTCTAACAACCGTCTGCAGACTTC
The DNA here is from genome assembly GCF_030028045.1 of Hippopotamus amphibius kiboko. Lineage (NCBI taxonomy): Eukaryota > Metazoa > Chordata > Mammalia > Artiodactyla > Hippopotamidae > Hippopotamus > Hippopotamus amphibius. Next base: position 5,433,952 of record NC_080192.1, read on the forward strand.
AACTTCCTGTCCCTGCTCCCCACGAGGGTCACACAGGGTCATCACAGAAAGGACCAAGAGCTGGTGGCTAGCTGATTGACGGGGAAGGGGCTGGATCAGGGCTTTGCAAACGCTGACATTCATCAGAATCACCTGCAAAGCTTGGCAAACCACAGACTCGGTGCCCCACCCCTAAGGTTCTGATGCAGCAGGTCAGAGGCGGGGCCTGAGAGCCTGCAATTCTAACCAGCTCCCAGGGGATGCTGCAGCTGCTGCCGCCAGTCCAGGGACCATGCTTTGAGTTGCACCGAGCTAGCAAACATCAGGCAGGGTGTAACACTGATGCAATGAGAGCAGGGTCTCACGTGGGAACACACAGGTACTAGCTGCCTAGAAAAAGCTTCCAGAAACAAGGTTACGTGGAAGATGACACGAGCTGCAGAGAAGCTGCTGATTCTGTGCGCCAGGCTGCGAGCTCGCATGGACCTGTGTTAAGTGACATGATGTCCAAGTAACTCTCATAAAAGGCATCAGTCAAACCAAGTGGTATTTGATATGGCCAATGAACTTCTCGGTGCTAGACCCTGAGGCCAGAGGCAAATAAGACACGCTCCCACCCTCATGGGGCTTCACTGGAGGGGGTCCTCATTAAGGAACAGGCATTGTTGGGAGGAGGGACACGTGAGACAAGGTCCCTGGAGCAAGAGGTCATGAGCTAAGTCTTAAAGGATAGGGAGGTGTTATTTGGAACTGACCTGGAGCACGCCACGTTTGCAAATGTCTGGACCAGACTGCTGGATGCACATGAAGCTGATGGTACCCTGGTACAGGAAGCCAACCAGCATCATGGGCAACCAGGTTCTCTTGCATCGTAAGAAAAAAATGGGGCAGGTGGCCTACCATCGCCCTCTCTGTGTTGCTTCCAAAATGAAATGGCCTTTCTGACTTGACAACACCCAGATAAACAAACTGCTTACGTCCACGACTTCGTCTTTGGACCGAAAATCAGACACCAGCACATTTTCTCCATCGGACACTCTGGTGAGCGAGACGACTATTTTGCCCGAGAGGAGCTGGTGGACGTTGTCTGGGAGGTATCTCTGGAGGCCATCTCGGAGGTGCTTGCTCAAATTGAAGGCCGGGTGGAGGATGCCAATGTTCCGGCTTCGGGCACTGCGGGCGAGGTCCATGAGGATCTGTAATATCCGGTCTGGGGGGTGCAAGGGGCAGGGAGAAACAAATATACAAAGGGATGTACCACCCTGGAGCTGGGGGTGCTTTGTGGCAGGACTGGAAACCTGAGGGCAGGGAAGCTGCCGACTTTTCCCTTTCTCTGGGCCTGGGCTGTCTGATCTGGCCCCTGAGCCTGAGATGTGGTTAGTCCAAACTGAGACAGGTAAAAGACACACTGGACCTCAAAGGCTTAGAACAACAACAACAAAAATGTAAAATACCTCATGAATAATGTTTTATATTGATTAGATGAGAAAATTATAACATTGTGGCTATAATGGGATAAATATAATCTCAATCGTGTCTTACTTTTTCCACGTGGCTATCAGAAAATGTAAAATATGCACATTTTTGTTGGTTAGCGCTGCTCTAGGCCCTTTGGGGCCACAGGAACGAGCCTCCGGAGGCCCAGTGAGTCCTCTTCTCATCTCCATCCCTCCATCAAGGCCAGAAGCCAAGAACTCACAGCCTTAGAACTTGAGTACCAATGGGCCTAACACTGCAGGGAGAAGAGACCAAGTGCAGCCTTGGACCTGAGTTTGAATCCTGCCTCCACCTCGTACTAGCTGAGTGATTAAAATATGTCACCTCACTGCCTCTCTGAGTCTCAGACTGTATGTCTTTAACATGGGACCACACTCACCTACCTTTTGGAGACAGAGAAGATTAAGTACACTACAGTCTGCAGGTTCTCAACCCAGAGGAAGTACCTAATAACCAGACTTAACTTTTAACCTCTAATGCCAGCATTACCAGACCATCTAGTGGGCATTCACGCTCCATCTGACCTCACTCACTGGCCTGGTCCCCTCTGGTTGGTCTGCACGGCCCTGGCAGGCAGGAGCACCTGACCCAGCCCAAGCCCTCGTCATCCATCAATCTTGGGATGCAGAAGGCCGGACACACATTGGCAGGTCCTGACCCACTGCTGACCTCCACTGAGCTCCTCCTGCACCTGTGGCCTCACTGAGCCCAGGCAGAAGGCACAAAACTGCACACAGCTGGCTGGTTCTGCCCGTCTCTCCTGCCAAGTCAACCATGCTTTAGAGGCGCCCTCAGGAGCCCCACCCAAGTCACAGGCTCTGGGAAACGCTTCCTGGAGGTCCCCAAGTGAGACAGACAATTAAAGCAGGAAACTGGGGCTCCCAGAACCTGCAGAGTAGTTCTTGCCAAAACCTCCAGACCCACTTTCCAGGGACTTGGTGGTCCCGAGCCTCCCCCTGCAGGATACACCCCAGGCTGCACCTGTCCTCTGCCTGTTAGGAAGCCCCTTTACCCTGGGGTCAGCGCACTCCAGGTACTTGGGTCCATGTATTTGAATTTGGCCCCAGTTAAACATCTGACCATGTGGATGTCTCCAGGTCACAACCCTGGGACACAACGGCTGGCTTTTATCACTGCTCAAGTCCCAGGTGTGCAGACTGGCCATGTGGCCAGTCTAATCCTCCCTGAGATCACATTTCCTGCCCTTTGCTCCTCTCACCCTTGATGGGGAAGGCGGCGAGCATGGCCTCTCCTAATCCCCACCTCTCGATCAGCCCAGGGTCTGCTCACTGATCCTATCCAATGGCAGGGCTGTGCTTATTGGCAAGGGATTCCCGCTGGCAGTGTCCAACACAGCAATCCCCGGGTAGAGCAAAGAGTAAACTGTTAAGGCAGCCCAGATAAACAGGGACTGATGAAAAGGTGCATTATCTTCCTGTCTGGGGACCTCTGGGTGCCAAGAGCTCCGTGCTGCCACTTGCTCCAGGGCCCTGCTCCTTGGCTAGAACCTCAGGCCAAGGACGCCACACCTTAGTAATTTAGGCCAGCTGGCCACAAGCCCCAGGTCCCCCCTCCCCCTGGAACCCACGTGGACAGAGATGCTTCCTTAGGGCAAGGTTCAAACGCACAGGACCTCGTTTTCAGGGCACTGAGCTGGGGTGCGGTGGGGGGAGAGGATGGGATGGGGGATGTCCAGCCCTCAAGGAGGGTCTCAAACACCAGAAAAGGAGGAGAGGAGACAACTTTCCTACCTCCTCTCACACCCTCCCCCCCCAAAACATCACTCCCCAACCCCCTTTCACTCCAAACCAGCAAGTTGCCCTCTGTCAGAGAGGCACCCAGCCCCCATCCCCAGGCAACTAGGGCGGGGTTTCTCCAGTCCCTCTAGTCTCCAGAGGGAAGAAGGCACCTACCCTGGGACTCAGGCCAAAGCCTCCTTCCTGGCCAGATGCAGGGCAAATCAGGCCTCCCTCGCCCCCCTACCCCCACCCCCAATCCCGCGTCGCGCCCCCTCCTCCCCGCCGCTCCGAGACAGCCCGACTCTCTGTCCCGGGGTGGGAGGCTTCCTTCAAGCCCGGGCGCCAAAAGGGAGCTGGGGCGAGGATGCGCTCCGGGTTCCCACGCCCAGAAGAGCCGCCTCGCCTCCCAGGTCCGGCAATGGAGCTCCCGGGTGCGGGGCAAAAGGACGCACGGGAGGAGGCCTCTGCCCCGGGAGACCCCGGTTGTACCCCGCAGGGGCTGTGTGCAATCCCCGGTCCACGGCGCGCCCCCTCCCCGCGCGGAGCCCCGGCGGCGGCCGGGACCTACCCAGCGGGATCCCAGAGAGGAAGAAGGCGAGGTGCAGCGCGCCGGCCGAGGCACCGAAGAACCTGCGCGCGTCGCGGAGCAGGTGCGGGGCGCGCTCGCTCAGGCAGCGGGTCACCCCGACGTGGTAGAAGCCCAGGAAGCCGCAGCCGGCGAAGGACAGGCTCCAGCCGCGCTCGAGGTCGAACATAGCGGCGGCGGCTCGGGGGTCCGGGGTCCGAGGGTGCCGCGGCGCCGCCCCGCGCCCGCGCCGGCTCTCAGCGCGCCCCCCGCGCCGCCGCCCGGGCAGTCCCGGCGTGACGTCACCGGCCGGCCCCGCCCCCCTCAGGCCACGGCCGAGCGGCCGGGCCGCCCAATGGGGGGGCAGCGGGCCCACCCCTCCCTGCCCTGCGGCCGAGGGCTGGGAGGGGTCGCGCCCGCGGGAGGGTGGAGAGAGGAGTGTCCGCAGTTGCGGCGACGGCGGGTGTCCCGCAGAGAAACAGCTCCTTTCCCGTTCCTTTTCCTCCCTGAAACCAGGGAGGGAGAACCAGTTGCCCGCTCAGGTTCTTAACATCCTCTCTACACTTTGTCATTTGCCTTTTCGCATGAGGAAGCAAGCCTTCAGCAGGCACCAACATCTAAATAGAATTTTCTGTCTTTGCTTTGATTTCCTGCAGGTTTTTATACGATGTCTTCAGTTGACGGCAAGCGGTGGAGATTTTCCGCTTAATGAAAATGACACGAAGCTTCCCTTTCAAAGTTTCGCTTCTAAGCAACAGTTGTGAGTAACAGGTGCTTGGTGCTGGGAGGTGGGGTGCGCAGTGCAGGACCACGGGAGTTCTGGAGGCTCCAGCCTGGGTGGTTCCTGGTGCCCTCAGAAAGGGTCTAGGATCCCCTGACTTCTGTGTCCACACTGCACTGAGCATTTCCACGGCAGCCACACAGGGAGGTTAGGCCTTTGTCCAGAGTTGCACAGCCAGCAACCCAGGTTACTGGGCCATCCTACCCTCTGTTTCTTTCTTTCTCTCTTTTTTTTCAAATTTTTAAAAAAATTTATTTATTTTTGGTCACATTGGGTCTTCGTTGCTGCGTGTGAGCTTTCTCTAGTTGCCGCGAGCAGGGGCTACTCTTCATTGCAGTGCACAGGCTTCTCAGTACGGTGGCTTCTCTTGTTGTGGAGCACGGGCTCTGGGCATGTAAGCTTCAGTAGCTGTGGCTCGAGGGCTCTAGAGCACAGGCTCAGTAGTTGTGCCACACGGGCTCAGTAGTTGTGGCACACGGGCTTAGTTGCTCCACGGCATGTGGGATCTTCCTGGACCAGGGATCGAATCTGTGTCCCCTGCATTGGTAGGTGGATTCTTAACCACTGCTCCATGAGGAAATTCCCTACTCCCTGTTTTGTGGAGAGAGGAGCCCCCTCCCCTCTCCACCAAGGCCCACGTAGAGTACAGTGTGTGGGCTTTGGGATCAGGCCTCCCCCCTCTGTGTCCTCATCTGTAAAACGACTGGTGGAGATGCTGCCAGGCCTCAATATGTCATCTGTGAGGCCGCTGGACATGTGGATGATATGTGACCTCCTCACCCACAGAGCTTCCCAAGTCTGAGGTATCCCTTGCTTGGGCTGAACCTGTGCCCGGAGGTGTGGGGGGGTGCCAGGATCAGGGCAGAAGCTGAGGCTGGGTTGCCTCAGGGTGGGCCATTCTGTCTCCTGTCTATGAACCAGAATCCCAGGGCGTGGGAGATGCAGGCCCTAGTGACCACCTGGGCCAACAGTGACCTCACACAGACACTTCATAGATTGAGGCAGAGTGAGCCAAGGGCCGGTCCCTCTGTTTGTTCCTGACCACGTTGGCATTGCTGCGGTGGGGGTGGGGCAGTGCTCACATGCCTGTCTCAGTCGACTGCCCTCCACGCCCATCCTGCACTCAGGGCTGGGACAGAAATGAGCGTCCTAGGTGGGAGCACTGAGGCTGATGTCAGGGTCAGCTGGGGCCACAGTCGCTCGCCTCCTGCCCCTTCCCTGGGACACCTTCATCCTGCACCTGCCAGCCGTCCTGCATTGCGTGACTGCCCTTAGGACTAGTGACAGGAAGGCCAGGCTCCGGTAGGCATTAGAGGCTGTGCTCATGGGCCCTAGATGAGTCATCCTGCCACCAGTCACTGGCATTTGTATTCTCTTCCTATCCACAGACACACATTCATGGCAGGCTGCCTGGGACATCTGTCCTCCCTGGTGTGACCCAGACGTAGGTGGGAAAGGAGCAGGGCTGAGGAGTGACCTCCTCTTTGTGGCTGCGTGTTGACAGCAAGTGGACTCCCGCTTTGCCCAAACAAAGAGAAGAAAGGACTGGACAGGGGTCCCGCGTCCCCTGGTCTGGCTCTCTCAGCCCCTTGCCCAGTGTTCCCATTGGGCAGGCTGTGAGCTTTGGCGTCAGATGGCTGAGCCCGCAGGCTTCTCTACTCATGAGCAGAGTTAATTAGACCTTGCAGGCATCAGTTACCTCTTAGCTTAGTTTCCTTATCTGGTCTATCGGGAATAAAGTAGCCGTGTGAGGGTAAGCTGATTTTTGGTGGGGCCAGGCTAGCAGCATGCAGGATCTTAGCTCCCCTACCAGGGCTCAAAGCTGCACCCCCGGCAGTGGAGGTGCAGGGTCTTAAGCACTGGACCATCAGGGAAGTCCCAAGGGTAAGCTCTTTTTACCCACCATGCTTCTCACACCAGTTACGTCAACAACTTTTCCAACACCACTTTTGCGACTCTCGGAAACACCAGCTGGGTGTGCAGCGTGCGGTTCAAATTTGACGTTTGCTACCCAGAGTTAGCGCGGACCCCACGCATGAAGGGCTCAGTCCCACCAGACTGGCCCTACCTCAGATGCCAGTGGCAAATCGGGTCCCCAGGTCCCCACACTTCTGTTCGACTTGGCTCCAGTGTCGAGGGTTCCCACACCTCCCCCTTTAGGATTTGCCAAAACAGCTCACAGACCTCAGGAGAACTTCACTGGCAGCCAAAGCATTTAGGAATGAGGGGTCAAAGTTCTGTCTGATAGCCTGGGGGCAATTAAGGTTGCAGGACACACGGTGGCGTTACCCAGAAATAGCAAGCGTCCATTTCTTGCTGCACTTCATGTTCTAATTCACGGTACTTGTGATATAGTGCGGAATGTTTTGGCAGTAGCTGGACTCGAAGGCTGAGGAACACTTCGCAGTATTAAGCAACTCTTGTTGCTCTTAAGGTCGTATATTCACAAGCCTGGGCTTAATGCATGGAACCATACTTTACTTTGGCAACTAGGTGGGTTGTGTGCCATTTGAACTGCAAATAGTTTTATCTTGATAAAAATATTTAATCAGGTTTCAACTTGCAGCCGTATTAAATAATTTAGATTTAAAACTTTTAGATCGTTTTCACATATAGAGACAGTGTCCAACTCGGCTCAGTTTACCAGGGACTTTCCTGGTTTGGGCACTGAGAGTCCTACATCCTGGGAAAACTTTTGGTCCCAGACAAACTGGGACAGTGGGTCAACCCCGTGACACTGGCAAATATCAGGGATAGGTCTGCCTGGCCTGTAAGTCTGCAGTAGGATGGCCCTAGGATTGCTCATCTTATTGGGCAGGAAATGGAACAAACCGCTGGCTGGGAGACCCATGAGACGGTGCAGAGAATGAGAGACCAGCTCAGAATGGAAACAAACGCTCAGCGTTCCTCACTGTTTATGGGTTCTGTATTTGCGAACTCACCTACTCGCTAAAGCATATTTCTAACTCCAGATTAACACTCACAGCTCTTTTTCGGCCATTCACGGACATCTGCAGAGCAGCCAAAAAATCTGAGTTGCCCAACGCATGCATTCCCAGGTGCGGCTGAAGAAAGCCATGATGTCCCTTCTCGTTTAAGTCCCTGCTATAAACAAGGGTCCTTCTTGTGGTTGGTTGATTTATTTCACATTTTGGTGCTTTTGGGTGGTGGCTTTGCTGTTTAAAATGGGCCCCAAGCCTAGCGCTGGGGCCATTTGGTGTTGCCAAGCTCAAGAGGCTTGACAGCCTTACAGAGAAAACATATATGTCGGGTGAACTTCCGGCACCAGTGACAGTGCTGGTCGCCGTGTGGTCAGTGTTTATGAGTCACAAATGTGTCACACAAAGTGCCTTTAAACAGAAGCACCCATCACACAAGTTGTGTGTTGATTGGTTGATGAAAATGTTGTGACTAGAGGCTCACAGGAACCCCACCTTCCATTTCCCTTAGGAGCAGGGATTCGAAATTCACTAACAAACGCATGAATTTCTAGAACATAACTGCTGTGAAGAAGGAGGGGAGCGGGAGGTGCCGGGAACTCTGGGATTTGTTTCCCCAGAGGGACTGGAAGTACTGAGACCCTCCCCCCTCCCCCCCCACTCTGGCTGTGCTGGCTCCGCTCGCCCCTCCCTGCAGTGCTGGTCAGGATGAAGGCAGGCATCCTTCATCCAGTTACCAAATCCCAGGACCCGAGGATGCCCCTGTGGGAGGCCTTGGTCCCTCTGTCACCCTGCCGGATGCCTCTATCCTACCACTGCCCTGCCCTCATGGCCCTTCCACCCCCCACACACCTGGCCTGACATTTCCTAACTATGCTGACCAGCCCAGTGTCCCTCCTCACACTCTCAGCCCCACCCTTCACCCAGCTTCCCAGCTGTGGCTGTAAGTCACTCTTTTTTTTTTTTTTTCCAATCATGGTCAAATATACAGAACATAAAATTTACCATTTTAACCATTTTTAAGTGTATTTGGCTTTCTTCAGTACTAAGCTGGAAGCAGGAACAAAAATGAGGGAAGCTGCCAGTGATTATTCAGGTCCTGGTCTTTTGAGGTCGATTGTTACGGGGTTGTTGTCTGGCTTCCTGGGCTGGTTGGTGGAGACAGTGGTCTGACTTCCTACAGGTCTGACTCACCGAGCGGGCATCCCGGGCTGGCTCCTGTAGTTGACAGGTTGGTTTCCTGGGCTGGTTGCTGCAGGTTGTGGGTCAGATTTCTCTTTCTGTATATGATCTGGTTATTGTCTGTTCCTGTATTCAGTCTCTAGTGGGGAAGACAGGCAGAAACTGTACTTATGCAAGACATGGAACCAACCTAAATGTCCAGATGAATGGATAAAGAAGATGTGGTACGTATATACAATGGAATATTACTCAGCCATAAAAAAGAATGAAATCATGCCATTTGCAGCAACATGGATGGACCTAGAGATGATTGTACTAAGTGAAGTAAGCCAGACAAAGACAAATGTCATATGATATCACTTATATGTGGAATCTAAAATATAACAGAAATTAACTTATCTATGAAATAGAAACAGATTCACAGACATAGAAAACAGACTTATGGTTACCAAAGGGGAGAGGGGGTAGGGAGTGATAAAATAAGAGTTTGTGATTAGCAGATATAAACTACTATATGTAAAATAGATAAACAACAAGGTCCTACTGTAGAGCACAGGGAACTATATTCAATATCCTGTGATAAATCATAATGGAAAAGAATATGAAAAAGAATGTAGACAGGGCCTCCCTGGTGGCACAGTGGTTAAGAATCTGCCTGCCAATGCAGAGGACATGGATTTGAGCCCTGGTCCAGGAGGATCCCACATGCCGAGGAGCACCTGAGCCCATGTGACACAACTACTGAAGCCCACGCGCCTAGAGCCTGTGCTCTGCAACAAGAGAAGCCACTGCAGTGAGGAGCCCCTGCACCACAACGAAGAACAGCCCCCTGCTCGCCGCAACTAGAGAAAGCCCACAAGCAGCAATGAAGACCCAACACAGCCAATAAATAAATAAATTAAAAAAAAAAAGAATGTAGACATATGTATAACTGAATCACTTGGCTGTACAGCAGAAACTAACACAACATTGTAAATCGACTATACATTAATAAAATAAATTGAAAAGAAAAGAAACTGTGCTTACAATAACTAAACTTCACAGTGTCAGGGGAAGTCATTTACTGGGGTGGCCAGGGAAAACTTCTTGTAATGTCAGTGCCCTAAAAACACATGGGGAAAGAAGGATGAGCCTTATGAAAATGGGAGGGAGGGAGGGAGGGAGCCAGAAGAAGACACGATTGAGCTGGATTAACAAGGTTGGCAAGTTCAAGACCAGGCGAAGGAAGCTCCCCGAGGCTGGAAGATAGAGAGAGAAGGGGATGGGGGAGGGAGTTGCTGGGAGAGGAGATACATGGGCTGCCCAGGGGCCTAGGAGGGCCCAGTACAGAGTCTAAATCTGATTCTGTGGCCATGGGAAGCCCTGGAGGGCTTAGACAGGGGAGGGGCACAGTCTTATTTACAAATCGGGAAGATCTGTCTGGAGTCCAAACCTCTGCAGATAGGATTCTTTAGGCTCGTGAACTTTGATGGGGAAAGAAGTACCCCTTGGTTCACAGGACCTCTACCTGAAATGTAGGATTTCCTTCAGACACAGGTGTGGGAAACAAATGACAGGAATGCTCTTACAAGTACCTGTGACTTTGCTCCCAATAGAAATCACTGATCTTTTTTTTTTTTTTTTGGCTGCATTGGGTCTTCATTGCTGCACGTGGGCTTTCTCTAGTTGTGGTGAGAGGAGGCTACTCTTCACTGTGGTGCAAGGGCTTCTCATTGTAGTGGCTTCTCTTGTTGCGGAGCATGGGCTGTAGGCACACGGGCTCAGTAGTTGTGGCTCATGGGCTGTAGATCACAGGCTCAGTAGTTGTGGCACACGGGCTTAGTTGCTCCTCGGCATGTGGGATCTTCCCTGACCAGGGGTCACACCCATGTCCCCTGCATTGGCACTGTGCTACCAGGGGAGGCTGAAATCACAGATCCTTCTACATCATATGATGGTTGCAGATTTCAAGATAATTTACACTTATTACTTTGATATTATGGTGTCTGAAAAGGTGCCCTGCTAGATCTTTTTTTTTATGAACACTTATTTATTTGTTTGTTTTTGCCACACCCTGTGGCTTGTGGATCTTAGTTCCCCAACCAGGGATAGAACCCGTGCCCCCGCCAACGGAAGTGTGGAGTCCTAACTACTGGACCGCCAGGGAATTCCCTAGATCTTATCTAATGCACGAACAAAGAAGCACATCTATTATGCCATCGCAATTAAAATGTACTTTGATAATTATACTTGAAAATAAGTGGTTTCCTTTGTAATTCTATGAATTTTATTTCATGTGTTTAAAAGCACTCTTCTGAGAAGAGGGCACTGGCTCCCCGAAAACCAGGTTGGGGACCACGTGTGGAGAAGGGGCTCTGGGGGAGGATGTACTGGGGGAGGGCAGGCCGCTTAGGGGACCCACAGGCACCCAGGAGAGGGGGGCAGCTTGGACTAGTGGTGTAGAGATGGCAATGGAGAGAAGTGGATGCAGTTGAGAACTACTTTGGAGGTAGAGAAAAGTGGACTTACTGTGGATGGGAGATGAGCTTGAAGGAAAAGAGGGGATAGGGAAGGATTTGGACAGACAGTTGGGCGTGCTGCCTTGGCCACATTGAGCTGGAGAGGCTGCTGGACCACCAGGTGAGATGTCAGGTAGACAGATGGATGTGCAGGTCTGGAGCTCAGTGGAGAAGCCAGAGCACACAATTTGAGGGTTGCTGGGGTAGAGGTGATATTAAAGTCATGAGGCTACAGGAAGATGTCCAGAAGGGGTAAATAGAGAAACAGGGAAGGCAGAGCCGGGAACGGCCCCATGTGGAGGTCTGGGAGGAGGGGGAGGTGCTGGGAGGAAGGAGAGAACAGGGGTCCTAGACACCTTGAGACAAACAATGAGGGCAGGTAACTTCCCACTGGCTTTGGCAAAGCAGACAAGACTATCTCAAGGGTGGGGATGTGGGGGCATCAGGAGAGGGACAAAAATCTCAGAGAGGATGGGTGAGGGAAAGCATGGGGCTGCCGGGGGTGTCAGCTCTCCAAAGAAGGGGGGGGAGAGGTGGGGTCAGTCAAGGGAGGGCTTTTAGAAGAGGTTGGTTTTAAAGTGCATTTGCGTGCAGCAGGGGAGGGTCAAGGGGAGATGCGTGGATGGTGTGGAAGATGAAGGTGAGGTGGCTGGAGCCAGTGCTTAGAGAAGAGGACCCAGTGGGAGGAGGAGGGCGCCAAGGGAGCAATTGCCTTTGGACACGCCGGGAAGCGATCTACCACTGTGATGGGGCAGGCGCCATGGGGACAGGTGCCATGGAGACAGGCGCCATGGGACAGGCATGATGGAGACAGGCACAGTGGGGACAAGTGCCATGGGGACAGGCGAGAGTGCTGTCAGCAGGGAAGGGATTGCATGCTTTCTGGGAAGAACCAGGTCACTGACGAGAGTGAGGAGGAGGGTCCGGGTTGTAAGGACGGTGTGTAAAGGTGAAGAGGATGGGAGAAGGTGCAGGGCTCTCTGCAGATGCTCAGCCACTGCGACCTGGGCTCCTTCCCTGGAAGAGAGCCCGCAGGTTCACTGAGATTAGATTAGCAGCCAAATCTAAACCCAGACCTAAGCCCATCAATGCCTCAAGGTGGAGAGACGGAGGTCTGAGGACAGCCAATCACCCACAGCCCACCAGGCTTCCCACGTAAGGCTCAGGCCACAGCCCAGCCAAGTACTGTCCTTGTTGGCTTGGCTTGGCTTCCCAAGTCTTGTCTGCAAGGTCCGGCCCAGCTCCTGTGGGTGGAGCCCTCCTAACCACTCCTCCTTTGGCACTCCCCGAATGGAATTGGTTTTTGCTCAGAATAAACCTCAACATTTTTAATATGCTTATCTTTTAACAAGCGGACCAGGGAAGGTAGGCTGAGGAAGGAGGGGAGTGAGGGCCTGAAAAGGGCTGTGGGTTGTGGCTAGGCTCTAGGGTCCGTGTCTGTGGGGTCCGTGGGGCGGCGCATCACTGGAGTTGGGGGGCAGCTTGCAGAGGAACGGGTGGAGGTCCTGCGGCAGGAGGATTGTGATGGGGCCCTGCGGTGGAGCAGTGCGAGGTGGTCACAGGCGAGGGTGTGACATGAGTGTGGGGTGGAGGGCAAGGCCATCTGCGGAGCCCACAGGGACTGAGAGGCTGGAAAGTGGATGCGTAGCGTCCAGGGATGGAGACCAGAGCAGGGTGGAGAGAAAGCAGTGAGCCAGGATTCGAGGCCAGCAGGGGGTGTCAACGGTGACAGGGACGGGTCAGGACAGGGAAGTAGGCCCGGGAGTCAAAATCGTCAGGGGTTTGAAGGAGGGAGAGAGACAGCAGAGGTGAGGAGCAAGGAGGCTGCCTCCTGTTGGGGAGGCTGCCTCCTGTTGGGAAGCAGCCTCTCCAGGGCAGAATAGCAGAGTAGAGGCTGCGGATGGCGGGTGGGGGGGGGGGGGCAGGTTGCTAAGGACCATGGGGAGAGGGTCAGGGTGGGAAGGGGCTCAGCAGGGATAGAGGACCTGCCAAGAGAGGGGCAGGGTTTGGTTCAGTTTTCTAGATGTCAAAGAGCGCAAAGCAGAGGGAGACCCTGACTCAGAGCGTGGTTTCGGAGGGAGGAGCTCAGGTCACCTACAGGTGGATCAGGGTTTGTTAAAATCAGCGTGAGTTCCGGAGACCTAATTCTCCTTCTTTTAACAGAAGCAACGAGGCCGTGGTTCAGAGGCTCAGAGCCCTGGGACCCACCCGAGGATAACTGACCTGACCCCAGTTCTCCCAGCGTCTCAGTGGCCTCACGCAGCATTAGCGAGCACTCTGCTTTTTAAAGCAAATCTGAGACCCTGAGGCTCCCCCAGCCCTTCTGGCAGGGGCCGGGGTGGGGTGGCACGAAATGGCCACTGGGAGAGGGCCCACGCCGGGCACTGCTGACTGTCCACGGTGAGGCCACTCGACCTTAGAAGATCCAACCAAGCACAGGCTGGCACGGTTTTGAGACAAGGGCTTCTCACTGAAAATCTGTGTTACATGTTTAACTGACAGCAACAGCGTGACAGCTGTCCTACCAAGAGGTGCCTGCAGATTGAGGCACAATAAGGGTCAACTGGCAGCGTCCCCATCTTTTTCCCAAGGAGGAGGAACTGATTGTAGTTTCATATGTCAGGGGCTTTGGGGGGAGCGGTGACTGTCACCTTGGGGAGAGGTGTGGGTTTGGAGCAGTGAGGGGAGGGGCATGAAGGCACCAGCCGGCCTCCCATCCCTCCCCCATCACTGACTGTCCTCTCCGGTATTCACAGGGCAATGCCCGAGCCATGGGATCACATCCTCCTTGGCAATCAAGTGCAGACCTAGGTTGCAGCAGCTCAGACTCTTTCCACACATCGGAGCTGGAGTCGCCGTGACCCTGGCTCTGGCTGGATTCTGCCATGTCTGTGGGCCTCCATCCAAGTGGCCTCTGAGGCTTTGTCCTGGCGGGGAGGCTTCCAAGATGAGTGAGGGGAGATAATGAAGCCCCAAAGATCTGGTCCAGGTAGGCCTGGCCTCGGGATGCAGAAAGGCTGCTAAGGTCCAGCGTGTACACAGTGGAGGGAACTCGGGGTGCCTCAAACACCGCCCGGAGCTATGGGCTGGTCACGCTGCATCTTCACCCCCTACCTGTGCTTTCCGGGCTGAGCCATGACCACCCTTTTTCCTCTCTCTGGGGCCCTTTCCCCAGCCCCCTCCACTCCACTCACCAAGCCAGGGGGCCAGGCAGACCCCACTTGGACTGCTGATTTCTGTGACCTGGGCAGGTCTCGTACCTCTGCCGAGCCTCAGTTTCTGCCTCTGTAAAATGGGTGTGTGCTCAGCACCTGGGGGCTCAGTGTTCAACTCAGTGTGAAGTGCAGAGACCCAAGACTCCCCAAATCTGGAATTTGGTGGGGAAATGATGGTGTCTGAATAGTCTACAACTTGTTAGGTATCTAGGGTTTGTGTTAAAGGAGGGAATCATCCCATTGCTGCACCCCAGTTCCCCGACAAGTGAACCCCTGCTTGTTCCTCTCAGGAACTAGCGCAGGACATTCAGGTGGGAAATGGGAGCACCTTCGATTCAACCCTTCTGGACATTTCCGTCTTCAAAAGAGCGCTCTATCCATGCACCTGGTGTGGAGAGAGGTGTCCGGAACCAGGAGACCTTCACTGGCCTTCTTTACACTTACGTTCGTCCTGCTCCCACCCACGCAAGTGTCTTTACAGGGTGAGGCCCGGACGACTCACCGCAGACAGGTTCTGAGCGGACTCCGGTGACGGGCCTCGGGGTCCCTGACGCTGCGGCCACAGTGGGTGAGTCTGTGTGGAGGCCCGGGGCTGGCTTGCTTGCTTTATTTTTCTTTATTTTTTGGCTGTGCCACGTGGCACGCGGGCTCTTAGCTCCCTGACCAGGGATGGAAGCCGTGCCCCCTGCAGTGGAAGCGTGGATTCCTAACCACTGGACCGCCAGGGAAGTCCTGGGGGCTTTCTTTAAACTCTTAAAAGTGTCTGAGGCCCCAAGAGGGTGAAGACCCACCCACTGTCCAGGTCTGTGCCTCGAGGCTAACATGAAGCAAAGCTCTGCAACGGGCGGGTGCCTTCTCCAGGGGCTTCCGGAAGCCCCTCCGATGCCCCACTTCAGGCAGGATCAGAGGCACCCTGAGTTTTGCCGTGAGACCCCGGGCCAGCCCTTGCCCACTCAGGGCCGTAGCTCTATCCCATCAGGACATGCGCAGCTGGGTGTGGGCGCGCCGCACTGCATCGCGCTTGGGAGCTGCTGTGCCCGGGTTCAGGTGTGGAGGGAGACTCCACGGGCCCCAGATGTCATCCAGGGGTGGAGGGCCCAGAGCTGGAACCTGTGAAGAAGGAAGGGAGGGGGCTCAGCAAGACAGACCCTCCCTCGACCCCTGTGTCCCTCTGGACACCGGACACCAACACCCGGAGAGGGCGGCACCCACAGGGGCAGGGTCCTGTCAGCCCTCGGGGGTGCCCTGGGGCTGATCAGGACCCAGGCCTGCTCACAGAGGCCCTCACCCACCCCAGCCCTGCCGTGGTTTGCAGATGCCACAGGGATCACAAGTACCAGCTCTGTGACCTGGGGCAGGGCCGAGAAATGGGGACGAGGCCTCCTCCCTGGGAGGGTCGCTGAGACGAATGGAAGTCCACCTGGGGCGCCTGGAATGGTGCCCGGCAGGGAGCAGATGCTCAAGAGATGGTCACTGATGGTGTGACAGTCACCAGTACCACTGCTATTGTTACTGCTACTAACGTTGTTCGCCAGGAAGTTTGTTGGCGAGGCAGAAATGAATGACTCCTGGTCCCTGCTCTCTGGAAGCTTGTGGACGCGCGGCCAAGACACGTACGTCTATAATCAAAGACAGGAAATCCTATAACAGAGAGAAATACAGGGCAACAGTGACTTTAACAACATCAACAACAGTAATAATAATAGCAGCTAGGGACTTCCCTGGTGGCACAGTGGTTAAGAATCCGCCTGCCAATGCAGGGACAAACCCTGGTCCGGGAAGATCCCACATGCCGCGGAGCAACTGGGCCCGTGCACCAGAGCTACTGAGCCTGCGCTCTAGAGCCCACAAGCCACAACTACTGAGCCCATGTGCTGCAACTAATGAAGCCCACACACCTAGGGCCCGTGCTCTGCAACAAGAGAAGCTACTGCAATGGGAAGCCCACGCACCAAAACAGTGAAGCCCCTGCTCGCCACAACTAGAAAAAGCTCGCACGCAGCAGCAAAGACCCAACACAGCTAGAAAAAATATAATAATAATAATAATAATAGCTAGTATTAATGCTACTGAGAGCATGCTATGTAATGGTCACTCTACGAGGAGTTGTACCTGGATTTTGTTTAATGCTTGCAATAACTCTCTAGCGTAAGTAATATCATCACCTCTCTTTTACAGGTGAGGAAGCCGAGGCATAGAGGTAGAGTGACTGGCCCAGGGCCCACAGCCTGCAAAGGGCAGAGCCAGGGCTTGAACCCAGGCAGTCAGATTCCTTCTTCACCGAGGGAAGGGCCACCTCAGTTGGGGAGGAGGAAAGGAGGTCTTCTCAGAGGAGGTGACATTTTCTTGGATCTACACGTGCATATCTTAGTAACCCCGCTTGCCCCTGGAGGCAGGGACACAGGTGGGCTGGTCCACATCTCTGTCCCCAGCGCCCAGCTATGCATCAGGACAGCCGCTGCAGCACTGGGTCCCAGCCTCACGGCAGGGCTGGCTCCCCGGGACCAGGGAGAGGGTGGCCTGGCCAGCAGCAGGCGGAGCAGCGGCACTGAGGAAGGGGCCGCTCTGGGAAGGGGCGGCCTCTCTGCTTGATGGGAAGGGGCCAGAGACGCATGTTTGCCACGGGAGGGGTCCACATCCAGCTGCCTCCAGTCCCCACTGCCTTTGGCCAAGCCCACCTCCCACAGACCCTCAAATCAGCGCTGACCCCCCCGCCCCGGCCACCATTACTGCTTCCCTTTCCTTTCACTGTGAGTCTCCGTGAATGCTGGCCAGCCCTCTTCCTCGACGTGACTGCAGGGCTCACCTTGGTGCCGGCCATCAGCCCGCAGGTGACAGGGGCAGGGCCCACGTGGGGGTGGGGCAGGTATTTCAGAAATTGTGTGTGTGTGTTGAGGGTGGCGAGAGCGCAGGGACCATGTGGTTGGGGGCCCCCAGTGCTTCTTTTTTTTAAAATATTTATTTATTTGGCTGTGCCAGGTCTTAGTTGCGGCAGGCAGGCTCCTTAGTTGCAGCACGCATGTGGGATCTAGTTCCCTGACCAAGGATCAAACCCGGGCCCCCTGCATTGGGAGCGTGGGGTCCTAACCAGTGCGCCACCAGGGCAGTCCCACCCCACAGGCTTCTGATGCCCTCCCCCCAGCTTGAAATCCAATTTTAAAAATTGGAACAGTGTATGGTGCACTGAAAAGACTGGAATATGTGTCCAAAATGTGGGTTGGCACATACACATAATTTTACTTTAAAAAAACCCTCATATTTATTTAAAGTGACCTGGAGGCCTTTTTATGATGGCAACGGGCTCCCCTTGAGGAAAC
The DNA here is from genome assembly GCF_030028045.1 of Hippopotamus amphibius kiboko. Classification (NCBI taxonomy): domain Eukaryota; kingdom Metazoa; phylum Chordata; class Mammalia; order Artiodactyla; family Hippopotamidae; genus Hippopotamus; species Hippopotamus amphibius. The sequence continues at coordinate 5,451,664 of NC_080192.1, forward strand.
TTCGAGGAGGGCTGCAGCGGGAGGAGGGGGCAAAGCCAGCCTTAAGAGCACACGCCCCACTTTGACATCAGAGAAAGACCCGTGCCAGCTGTAAACTCAGAGTAACTCTGACTGCTGGTGGCCATGGCAACGGATCTCGGAGGGAGGAAGCCCTCCACAGACGGACCTCTGGAAGGAACGGATGGCCCGCTTCCTGGAAGAAAAGGCAGCTGACTGGAAACAGAACCCCTGGGCTGACCCAGTTGGCAGGGCTCGGATGTGAAGGACGAGATCATCCAAGACACCGGGACACAAGCAGCTGCCCCTACATAAAGCGCCTCAGGGAACAGGAGACCTGCTGGGATGGAATTTCTGGCAGGACTCCGCCTCTAGAAACAGCCCTGAGATGGGGTGGGCCTGCCCTGTCACCCAGAGGGGCCTGTGGCGGGACAGGAGCTAAAGGCGTGGCCACCTCCTCTGTGCCTGAGACTCATAACTGCTCAGGAGGACGGAGCAGAGCATGTGGCTTGCTGGGTCCCTCGGGGAAGGCGGAACCAGGCTGGGATAGGCGCCCGCATCTGGGTGGTCATCACAGGAGAATTCACCAGATGAGTTTATTTCTTAAAAGCAGAAGTAGGGACTTCCCTGGTGGTGCATTGGTTGAGAATCTGCCTGCCAGTGCAGGGGACACGGGTTTGATCCCTGGGCCAGGAAGATACCACATGTCATGGAGCAACTAAGCCCATGAGCCACAACTATAGAGCCCGTGTGCCACAACTACTGAAGCCTGCATGCCTAGAGCCTGTGCTCCGCAACAAGAAAATCTACCACAATGAGAAGCCTGCGAACCACAACGAAGACCCAAAGCAGCCAATAAATAATTAATTAAAAAAAAAAAAAAGCCAGAGTAAAAGCCAGGGACCATAGAAAGCATGTGGACTCCTGACCTCAACCTTGGAAGAACACAGAAGATAAAGGTCGTTCCCCAGATAATTCACTGGGGAAATGGCGGCGGGACAGGGCAGGCCCGCTGGAGGGCTCTGACAGCAGTGGACATGGGAGAGAGGTCGCTGGACTGGGGAGCGGAGAGGCAGGATCAAGAGTGAGAAGGGAAGGTTGGTGGGACCTGGCGACCAGCCTCCAGTGTTCCGTGGATGTGCTTCCGTGCAAGACTGGCCTCGGGGTGACTATCTCTGGGAGACCTTGGACAGCCACCCCAAGGTTTTCAAAATCCGATTCCTGAAGCACAAATTACACAGAAACTCAGCCTGATCCCCAGGCCTTCTGCTGCCCCACCCCCTCTCCTGCCCACCCAGTGGATTCTCACCCTTCCCTACTCCTCCCTGCCCCAGTGCCTTTGCCCACACACTTTCCTCTGTGCCCATCTCCTTTTCCCTACCTGATGGATCCTCCCTCAATCTCCAAGGTCCAACTCAAACATTGCTCTTTCTCTGGAGTCCTTGGACGTGTCCCCATGGGATGTCTGGCCCTGAACTCCACCCTTATGATCCCACACCGGCCGTCCCAGCCCATCATCCCTGCTTGTGTGTCTTCCTCTGTGGATGGTGGGTTCCCTGGGGAAAGCCACCAGCCCACCAGCTCATTCCTCTCAGAGAGACCAGGGGTCTGGGGAGCCGTAGGGGCTGGGAGATGTCAATTTCTTTCTTTTCCTTTCTTTCTCCTTTTTTTTTTTAATGACTGTGTTGGGTCTTTGTTGCTGTGTGCGGGCTTTCTGTATTTGTGGTGAGCAAGGGCTACTATTTGTTGCAGTGCGCAGGCTTTTCATTGTGGTGGCTTCTCTTGTTGCAGAGCACGGGCTCTAGGCACACAGACTTTAGTAGTTGTGGCGCATGGGCTTAGTTGCTCCATGGCATGTGGGATCCTCCCAGACCAGGGATTGAACCCGTGTCCCCTGCATTGGCAGGCAGATTCTTAACAACTGCACCACCAGGGAAGTCTCTCAATTTCTTTCTTTCCTGGGTTCTAGACCTGCACTGTCTGATGTGATCACCACCAGCCACTTGTGCTACTGAGCACTTAAAATATAGCTTGTCTCCACCAGAGGAACTGAATTTATTGTATTTTCAGTCATTAAAATTTACAAGCCAAAGCAGTATAACACATTTCCTCATAAACACAACTTTATTGTTTTGGGTGGATTGTAATTTGCTGAAAATTTAATATCCTAATTGAGATGTGTTTTAACAGCAAAAGGTTTAGAAGGCTTAGGGAAAAAAAAATAAAATCTCTTATTAATTCTTGTTTATATTTATTGCAAGTTGAAGTGATAATATTTTAGATATATTGTTAAATAAAATACATTATTAAAAGTAATCTTACCTCTTTTTTTTTTAGTGTCTAGAAAATTCAAAGTAACATATGAGGCTTACATTATATTTTTGTTGGACAATTATGTTCTAGATTTTATTTACTTATTTATTTATTGACTCCATGGGCTTTCTCTAGTTGCTGTGAGGGGGGCTACTCTTCATTGTGGTGTGCAGGTTTCTCAGTGTGGTGGCTTCTCTTGTTGCAGAGCATAGGCTCTAGGCTCGTGGGCTTCAGTAGTTGCAGCACATGGGCTCAGTAGTTGTGGCTCATGGGCTCTAGAGCACAGGCTCAGTAGTCACGGCTCACGGGCTTAGTTGCTCCTCAGCACGTGGGATCTTCCTGAACAAGGCATCAAATCCGTGTCCCCTGCATTGGCAGGCGGATTGTTAACCACTGTGCCACCAGGGGAGTCCCATGTTCTAGACTTTAAGGGAGAACAAAAAAGCTGCCCAAGTAGAAGATGGAAGAGGCATGGTGTAAGAGCTGCCTTCATGACAAGGATCTGACATTTAAATGGCTGGAAATTGCCTGTGAGATATCAGTATGATGAGGTTTACCAAAAGACTAGTGAGACCCTGGGCCACATTAACAGAAGTAGAGTGTCCATAACAAAGGAGGTGAAAGTCAGCACTGTGGCTATCCCAGGAGCAGGAGTTTCTGTGCTGGGTCTTGCATCTTAGAGGAGCACTGGCCACCTGGAACAGGTTCAGAAACCCACCCAGACATGGACTGAGACACAGTGGTATAAGGACCTGTTTGAGGTCCTGGGTCCCTGTCTCTGCAAGGCCGTCCCTGGGCAGGAGTGAGTCTGTTCTGGGGCCTCAGAGGGCTGAGCTGGAACCAGCAGCAGAAGGTATGGGGAGGTCTAATAGTTAGATCTCTCTCATGGGAAAGAGGGCTCCTTTACAAGCAGGAAGTTCCCCATCAACAGAGGTGTTGAAGCAAGGCTGGGTGCCCACTGGGGTAATGTTAAGGGGACTTGAACACGAGCTGGGTGCCTAGATCTCAGAGTCCTTGGGGGTTTCAGGCAGATCTTCTGAGGGGCCCAGCACAGCTATGCTTGTGGGGTAAGGTAGCCCCGGGCTTCATCTGATGTGGTCCGATTCCTCCCCAGGGGCCAGAGTCCGAGGGGCCTCTGATTGCCCCCCAGCTGGGGCCCGTTCTAACCTGGTGGGGTTACTCGCCACCAGGCTAGGTGAGTTGGCTCAGGACAGTGTGAGCACCCAGGCGCACGGTCTCTGAGGCTTCCCAAGGCAGCTCGGTTCCTAAGCAGAATGGACGGGCAGACGAAGATCCTAAGAAATGCAGAGTCCAACCCCAGAGCAGTGCCTACTGAGGGGTTCACTGGGTAAATAATAGGATATTTGCTCATGCACAAGACATGTCTGGATGGAACTTCTTCTTGTGGAAATTTTCAAGTATAGACCCAAGTGGAGAGGTTGGCACCATGGACCTCACGCACCGTCATCTAGCTGCAGCCATGAGCCACGCATGTGTCCTGATGGGGCTGCGTCTGGGAGCAGCTTAGTGGAGCTGGCTTCTGTTTATAGAAGCCACACTCTGTTCTGCTCATGAGACCTTTTAAGCAATGTGAGGAAGTGGGGCAGAAAATCCCCCTGGTGGGGCCAGCACCTTGCTGTTTCGGGTGGGGCACATCGTTCTCTGCGTCTCACCTGCCTCAGCAGGAAATGGGGGACCTGACCTAGATATTTTCCAGACCCCAGAGACATGCCTGGAGCTGATTCATCACCTGCCTGCAAACCTGCTCTGTCTCCCGGATCCCCCTCTCAGCCCATGGCACTGCTGTCCACCTAGTCACCCAGAGCTGAAACCTGGGTGTCGTCCAGACTTCTCCCTCCCTTTCACTCCCAGTCTCTTCAGTCACAGGTCCTGCCTCTTCTCCCTCCTGAATGCCTTCCGCTGTGGCCATCTTAATCCCAGCCTCACCACCATTATCGTACCTGTTGCCTACTGCACCAGTCCCAGCCTCCAGCTGCACCCCTTTTATTCTTCTACACAGAAGCCATGTCCTGGGGGATCCCACTTAAATTAAGATCTGGATCTTGAGGCCCAAACCTCCATCTGCTTGATTTAGAGGAAGGTTAATTTCCCCAAATATTTATGCGATTCTCTGTGGGTACTTATACCCCTGAAAGTCAGTCCCCACAGCAACCTTGTGGAGGGACAGGTGTGATCATGACACCTGCACCTGCTGGTCTCCTTAGGTTAAGTGTATTGGCTGCTGTGGATGGCCGAGTGAGGGGTCCACATGGCTATTGCTTCCCAGCCTCCTCAGGTATTATCTGAGACTGGACCCAATTTGGGGGTGGCAGGGAGAGACCGAAAGAAGAGGTATGCCACTCCAGATTGATAAGTGGCAGGTCTTATAAGCAAGGGCACTTACTTGCCAAGCTTGTCTTGGGCAGCTGCAAGAGAAATAGATTTCCACACACACCCACCAGAATCTTTAACGTTTACATAGAGGCCTCAACTGGGTTCAGTCACATACCCAGTCTAGATAACTCAACACCATCAATATCACACTTCTAATTCAAGGCCAATCCCTTGGAACACAAGGTAATCTACAGATTCAATTCAATGCAATCACTATCAAAATACCAATGGCATTTTCACAGAACTATTATAAATATATATATATATATCACAGAACAAATAATTTTAAAATTTGTAGGGAAACACAGAAGACCCCAAATAGCCAAACAGTCTTGAGAAAACAGAGCTGGAGGTATCATACTTCCTGACTTCAAACTATACTACAAAGCTTCTGTCATCAAAACAGTATGGTACTAAGCTACAAGGATATATTGTACAACAAAGGAAATATAGCCACTATTTTATAATAACTATAAATGGAATATAACCTTTACAATTGTGAATCACTATATTGTAAACCTATAACATAAAATATTATATATCAACTATATTTCAATTTTAAGAAAACAGTATGGTACCAGCACAAAAACAGACACATAGATCAATGGAACAGGATAGAGAGCCCAGAAATAAACCCATGTACTTTTGGTCAATTAATTTATGACAAAGGAGACAAAAATGTACAATAGAGAAAAGAGTCTCTTCTATAAGTGGTGCTTGGAAAACTGGACATCTACATAAAAAAGGATGAATTTAGAACATTCTCTGACAACATATACAAAAATAAACTCAAAATGGGTTAAAGACCTAAATGTAAGAGTGGAAACCATAAAACTCCTAGCAGAAAACATAGGTGAAACACTCTGACGTAAACCGTAGCAATATTTTTTTGCTCTGTCTCCTAAGGCAAAGGAAACAAAAGAAAAATAAACAGATGGGATCTAATTAAACTTAAAACCTTTTGCACATGAAAGAAAACCATAGAGAAAACGAAAACACAACCTATTGAATTGGAGAAAACATTTGCAAATGTGGGAAGACATTCTGGAACCTTTTTGAAACATTGAAAATGTTGAAGTATGTGGGCCGATCGATGGGATTCAGAATGTCCTGCTTGAGCAGTGGAGGAGCTGAGGGTGCGGGGCGTGGAGACTAATATCACCCTGTTTGGTCCTGAGGGATGGCTGGTTAGCCAAAGACGGGTAAGATTCCTCAGAGGAGGAACAACCTAAGACAGGCACAGCCGCAGAGGGGCCAACAGGGGTGGTGCATAGAGCCTTCCTTATATCACCGTGTTTGGCCCTGGAGGATGACTGGTTAGCCAGAGACGGGTAAGATTCCTCAAGGGAGGAACAACCTAAGACAGGCACAGTCGCAGAGGGGCCAACACGGGTGGGGCACAGACCCTTAATCCTTCTGAGAGAGGTCTCCTGCCCCCAGGGCTGCTTTGCTCTCCACGCCCAGCTCAAACCCATGCCACGCCCAGCTCAAATCCACACCCTGCTCAAATCAGGACCCAGGAGGCAAACAAAGATCATTGCCCCCAGTCATGTGAGGCCTTTGATTGTTTATGGGATTAACCTGGGAGTGTCAGACCCTTAGGCTATGCCGAGAACTCAATAAAAGCAACGTGGGATCAATCAGCGAGGCTCTTGATCCTAGAGGTCTTGAGTCCCCCGGTCCCATCTTTCTCTTCAGTCTGTGTCTGTGTGTTCTTCAAGCTTGCGGCACCCGTCACTCACCTCGAGTCGCCGAGTTGATCCCGGCATGCAAATGATATGACTGATAAGGGGGTAATATCCAAAGCATATAAACAGCTCATACAACTCAATATCAAAAACAAACAAATCGATCAAAAAATGGGCAGGAGAACTGAATAGACATTTTCCAAAAAAGACATACAGGTGGTCAACAGGCACATGAAAAGATGCTCAACATCATTAATCATCAGAGAAATGCAAATCAAAATCACAGTGAGGTATCACTTCACACCTGTCAGAATGGCTCTCATCAGAAAGAACGCAAATAACGAGTGTTGGCAAGGATGTGAAGAAAAGGGAATCTTTGTGCACTGTTGGTGGGAATGTAAATTGGTGCAGGCACTGAGGAAAACAGTATAGAGATTTCTCAAAAAAACAAAAATAAGACTACCACATCATCCAGTAATTCCACTTCTGAGTATGTCTCTGAAAAAAACAGAAACACCAATTTGAAAAGATATTTACACGCTCCCCAATGTTTATAGCAGCATTAGTTACAATAGCCAAGATATGGAAGCAAACTAAATGTCCATCAATAGATGAATAATAAAGAAGATGTGGTGCATTGTATATACAACGGAAAATTACTCAGCTGTAAAGAGGAATGAAATTCTGCCGGTTGCAACAGTGTGGATGGACTTAGAGTACTGTGCTTAGTGAAATAAGTCAGAGAATGACAAATACGGTATGCTATCACTTATATGTGGAATCTAAAACTACAACAAACCAGTGAATATAACAAAAGAGAAGCAGACTCACAGATATAGAGAAAAAACTAGTGGTTACCAGTGGGGAGAGGGAACGGGGGAGCAGCGGGATGGGGGAGGGGGTCGAGTGGTACAAACTACTATAAATAAAACAATAAGCTACCAGGATGTATTGTACAACACAAGGAATATAGCCAATATTTTATAATAACTTTAAATGGAGTAAAACCTTGAAAAATTGTGAATCAGTATATTGCACACCTATTATTTATGTACTTGTGTAAATCAACTATACCTCAATGAAAAAAAAGGGAAAAATAAAAGGGTGTACCCTTGGACCAGCTTCTGGGAGCAGGGAGGGGCAAGCAGGAGGCACATTCTAAGGACAGGAAAGGGGGTGGGAGCCTCCAGTTGCCCGGGTCCAGCTCTCAGGTCAACTGGAGGTCACGACCTCTTGAAGGGCTTCTCCAACAACTGTCTGGACAGTGGCTCCCTCGGGGGAGCTTCTGCTGTGTGTGTCCCCACTGCTGTCACGTCCCTGTGGGACTGTGACAACTGACGAGAGGTGAGCAGGCTCCCCTTGCGGCCCGGGCCCCACAGCCAAGCTGCCTGGACCTGAGTAATGCATTCCCTGAGTTCACCCCCACCTGCATCCTCTCCAGGGCTCCTCTCGGCACTCAGGCCTGGGTGCCAGGTTCCCTCAGAGCACTT